>NC_041215.1:117067633-117127862 GCF_002837175.3 Physeter macrocephalus | reverse complement strand
TGCATCGGCAGGCGGACTCTCAACCACTGCGCCACCAGGGAAACCCGGTTGTAATTTTTTTATAGGTAATCATATAATGTAATTGAAAAACAAGTTAATAACACAGGAATGTACCATACCTTGGTGCTGTTAGTTTTGGTAATTGTTTTTAATATCCTTTATTTCCTGTCACATGTAATAAGATAGGGCAAGCTCAGGGAATACATATCTTATATTTTTAAATTTTTCTGTTTTTTTACATACACACATACACGTACATGGTTTGTGTTCGTGTGTGTGTGTGTGTGTGTGTGTGTGTATACATATATATACATATCTAACAGATATGACCGTCCTGTGGGCATAACAGTCCATTTGATAGAGCAAGTGGTTGCTTGGGTCAGGTGAAACAGAATAGTTTCTATTCATGGGTTCTTAAATCAGCCATGACTACTCTAATGAATGGAGCACTGGTCAGGGCATTAGGGATTCCAGCTTTTATTTGTGACTCCATTATTGACTTTATAGCCTCAGGCAGGTTAGTTTCTGTGCCTTGGTGTCCTTACCTATAAAACATGGGTGATGCCGGCTGCTTTTCTATTTCTTCAGAGCATAGTGAGGATTAATGAGCCCAAACACAGGGCCTGTCTTATGGTGTGTACACCATGATTCTTCACTACATTGTGAAGCTCATTAATACACAAGGTGAGGGCCTGAGACAGTGAGTGGGTCTGCCTTCACAGGTGCCTTCTCAGATAGCTGTGTTTTTCTCAATAGGCTTACATAGTGAAGTGGCAGTTTTAGGTACATCGATAGCCCAGCACTGTCCAGTAGATCTTTCTGCACTCAAAATGCTCCATATCTGTGCTGGGCACTCAGTAGCTACTGGACATCTGTTGCTATTCAACACTTGAAATGTGGCTATTGCTACTGAGGAAATAAATTTCAAAATGTATTTTAATTAATTTAAATAGTCGCATATGCCAAGTGGCTACTGCATTCCAGAGAGCTGGTTGATATAGTTAGGATAGTAGGGAAGGAAGGTTTATTTGGTGACAGAAGTTGGGAATGATGTTGGAGAGAGGATAGTAAGGCAACTGTAGGGCAAATGCAAGAGTCGATTTAATCTAGGGTATAACAGGGTGGGAGCTGTTTCTAAGCATCCTTATTTTGTGGACTATTGGTCATTATACTTAAGTATTTTCTGTGTTTTCTGCTTTCTGTTTTATTTTGTGGTAGTTGTTGTTGACCTGATTGGCTTTGCCATTTACTAACTGGTTTCCTTTTCAGATTACTTTTCATAAAGCAGCCCAAGAACTTTAAAAATGTGCAGTTCTGGTCAAATGACTTACTTGCTTAAAACCCTTCACTGGCACCTCTTAATGTTTTTAAAATACAACTCAGACTTCAGAACATGGTTTGTGGGGCCCCAGATGGTCTGGCTCTCCTCATCCCTGCAGCCCCGTCTCTCCACAGTTCCTCCTGTTCCCCTTCTCCTTCAGCCTTTTTTTGCACTAGCATTTCTAAATTTTTATTTCCTTAAAATGTGCCAAGCTGTTTTGCTTCCTAACCTTTAAATATGCTTTCCCTTTGTCTGGAGTATTCATTTTTGGTGGTCAGTTTCTCATTCTTTGGGTTTCATCTTAGGTATCATTTCTTTTTGGCTGGCTTTCCCGAATCCTTTGTCTGTATGTGACGCTTCCTCCCAGTCATAGACCAGAGGTGGTAGTGCATCTGCCTCTTACTGTCTTCTCATTAGGTAGTATGCTCTAGGTACCAGGGATCGTGCCTGCTGTCCCAGGCCCTGCCAAGTGCCTAACGTAGTCCGTACCCACATTTATTTGTAGAGTGAATTAGTAAGTGTTCGAATGCATAAAAAGATGGTATATTTTTTTCCTCTCGATAAAAGGGGCTGATGAGCTGAAAATAGGAATTGCTTCCCTCTGCTCCCAACTTGACTATAATTGTGAAGAGAACGTCTAAAACCAAGTTTCCGTAAGCTGCACCTCCTCTAGGCCGGTAGAATGGGTTCCTGGTAGATGTCAGAGTAAATGATGTGTGCTCCCTGAGCAGAATTGTTAGTCTCTTGCCCATTAGGCATCCATGTTACCTTTTGTGGGATCACAAAATAATTTCCCAACGTAATTCCTCCAGCCTTGGCATTTTTAAGGTCTATTTTTCTTTCTGCCAGTGTTCTGTCTATTGTCTTTCTAGAGTTAAGTACTTCCAGGTGAGAATAGGTGAAGTTTGTTCCTGTGCCTTCCTCCATCCCTAGGGAGTGGGACATGGGGACTATATAGGGTTCTTACTACTCTTTTTTTTTTTGCCTGAAGTTCTTGTTCCTTTTAAGCCATTAATATCTCAGACTCCAGACTCTGAGTTGGCAAACATGCTTTTCTTCTTTTTCTCTGTTATTCTTAATATATCTCTTTTCTCAATAACCAGGACTAGACTCTCTCCATCCCTGGGAGAAGAGTAGGGACCTTCTCCCTACTCTTAGAGTAGAAGAAAGTAGTAGAAGAAAGAGTAGAAGAAAGGGCAAAAACTATTCTTTTATCTTCCTTCTTTAGACCTTGGTACTTTGACTAATTGAAGTTGTAGATAAGTAGGGTCCTTTTGCTTATTCTAAATTTCTAAATGGCATTCTTTAGCTCTGGAACAGACATTTTGGCAATCTTTATTATCTCAAAGTTGAAGTCTTCTTTCTACTTAGATGCCTTCTTTTCCTGGGTTTCCAATGAAATGCTGTTAGGTTTTCTCATTCTCTTCTCCATCACTCCCTTTACTTCTTCACCTCCCCAGTTGTTTTATCTGCTACTTGTATTCTAGTAGGAGTGAACAGACAGTTATATTAGTGGTTACAGAACAGTATGATACAGGCCTTCATAGCTCAATGCCCCAAGATTCTATGAAAATCCAGGGTAGGGGCTAGAAATATGACTAGAGGATGTTATGAAAGACTTTCTAGAGGAAGTAGCACTTCAACTGAATTTGAAGAAAAAGAATAGGAGGATGGGCTTTTCAGAAAGAGGATGATGGGTGCTAAGGTACTACGGCCAGACTGCTTGTTGTTTCACTTCTAGGAGCTGATACAAGACTGGAATGAAGGGGGGGAGGAGGATGAGATGAGAGGCCAGAGAAGGTGGGCAGAAGCAGTGAAAGGCCTTGTGTGCCAAAGAGTTCAAATTCTAAGTTGAAAACTTTCACCTCCACCCTGGGCAGGAAGTTCAGTGAAGAGGTGTGTCCAATAATCCAGGGGACAAGTGATGAGAGTCTGAATTAAAGTGGTGACAGTAGCAGTGGGGGGGTGGAGGGGGAGTTGGCTATTTTTATCAATTTATTCCTTCACATGAAGTTTGATTTACTATGTTAAGTTTCAAAAATACCCTATTATGATTTTGATTAAAATTGGGTAGGTGTTTAGATTATAGTGGATTAATAAAGTTGATTTCTCACTCAGGACCATGGTATGCTTTCTCTGTTTATTTTAAGTCTTCTGTTGTACATCTTAGTCAAGTTTTTAATCTGTTTTATATATGTGTGTTTGTATACACATGCAACTAACTATTTATTGAGATTTTCCTAGGTATTTGAGCCTTTAGTTGCCCTGGTGAAGTGGATAGTCTGTTAATAAATATAACTTGTTATTCCTGATATAGAGGAAAGCTGTTGATTTTAGTGAGTTTCTCTTACACCTAGCCAACACCTAATTTGAAGGATTTAATGGTCATTTATTAACTTTTATTTCTTACTGCCTTTGTCACAGTTTCCAGAACAATATTACAAAATAATATTGATAGTTGGCATGCTTGTTTTATTCTCATTTTAAAAAAATATTGACTGTAGGGGCTTCCCTGATGGCGCAGTGGTTGCGCGTCCGCCTGCCGATGCAGGGGAACCGGGTTCGCGCCCCGGTCTGGGAGGATCCCACGTGCCGTGGAGCGGCTGGGCCCGTGAGCCATGGCCGCTGGGCCTGCGGGTCCGGAGCCTGTGCACCGCAACGGGAGAGGCCACAACAGGGGGAGGCCCGCATACCACAAAAAAAAAAAAAAAAAAAATTGACTGTAGTTTATAAGTCACTATTAAAATCAATATTAAAAATAAAGATCTTCTCATACAGATGGCCACCAGGCACATGAAAAGGTACTCATATCACTAATTATTAGAGAAATGCATATCAAAACCACAGTGAGGTACCTACCACCTCACACTGGTCAGAATGGCCACCATCAAAAAATCTACAAGTAGTAAATGCTGGAGAGGGTGTGGAGAAAAGAGAACCCTCCTACACTGCTGATGGGAATGTAAATTGGTGCAGCTGCTATGGAAAACAGTATGGAGACTCCTTAAAAAACTAAAAATAGAGCTGCCATATGATCCAGGAATCCCACTCCTGGGCATACACCTGGAGAAAACCATAATTCGAAAGGCTGCATGCACCCTGATGTTCATTGCAGCACTTCTTACAATAGCCAAGACATGGAAGCAATCTAAACGTCCATTGACAGGAATTGATAAAGAAGAGGTGCTATATGTATAAATACAATGGAATATTACTCAGCCATGAAAAAGAATGAAATAATGCCATTTGCAGCAACATGGATGGACCTAGAGATTATCATACTAAGTGAAGTAAGTCAGACAGAGAAAGACAAATACCATATAATATCACTTTTATATGGAATCTAAAATATGATACAAATGAACTTATTTACAAAACTGAGACAGACCCACAGACATAGAAAACAAACTTATAGTTACCAAAGGGGAAAGGGGATGGGGGAGGGATAAATTAGAAGTTTGGGATTAGCAGATACAAACTACTATAAATAAAATAGATAAGCAACAAGGTCCTACTGTATATAGCACAGGGAACTGTATTCAATATCCTATAATAAACAATGGTGGAAAAGAATATGAAAAATATATATATACATGTGTATATATGTATGTATAACTGAATCACTTTGCTATATACCAGAAAATAGCACAACGTTGTAAATCAGCTATACTTCAATTAAAAAAAAAAAAAGATCTTCCTCCCAGTTATTTTACCATTTTTAAACAAGACTGTATTTTATTTTATTAAATGATTTTGAGATGATCTTAGACTTTTTGCCTGTTGATGTCATTAACACATTTTAAAATATTACACCATGTTGCATGCCTGGGATAAACTTGACTTAGTGTATTGTGTTATTCTTTAAACAAATACTTTACATTAGTTTGCTAGGGTTTTATTTAAGACTTTTGCATCTATAGGTATAAGTTAGAATGGTTTGTTGTTTTAGGTTTCATTTTTTGCCCTCAGATTTTGATATGAAAATCCTACTTACAGCTTCTTAAAAATAATCAGGATGCTTTCCACCTTCTCTGGTCTGGGGGATGTGAATGGAATATCTTACAGAAATAATTCCCACCCTACCTCCTGTTTTCCACCCCCTGTCCCTTGTCTCCAACCTGATAGAACATTATTTATTTTGATAACTTTCATACTGTATAGTATTTGGAGATCTCTCTCAATTTGGTTACTAGTTGTTATCACTCTGAAATACTAATGTATTAATAATAGAGTACAGGAACTAAAGAGAAACGGACTTTTTGTTATCCCATTAAATTTATTCTGAAATCATCCCTGTGGACTATAATACAAAGTTCACCTATTTTATAGTTTTATCTGAGGCCATATATGTACTTCTGACTTTATCTTTTATTTTGATTTAATTTTAATATTCTAATACTTTACTGTTTTCTTAAAGTCACATTTTGCTTAGAGTACTTTCTTATGTGCTTTGAGCTTTTGCTCTGCAAACTTTGGCATTTTTTAAATGCCTCTTACATTTGAATACAGTGTTAATTCATTTAACTCTGAATTTACTTGTGTTTTGCATGAGAAATTTACTTCTTAAGGACTAAAATAAGAGTCCATTACCTAAGAAGGAAAATGCATTCTATATTAACTTCAGATATGAGAATAAGGTTCATATCTTCTATACTTCTTTGTTGCTCAAGAATATTTATATTGATAACTGTCCAAAACCTCACTGGCTGTCCATCTGCACTGCCTTCTGTGCATCCCAGTGTGAACTTAAAACCAAAGCTATTCCAGTCACCTCAGAACTATTTTGAGTGTTTGGAGAATATCATATGCTTTTTTTTTTTTTTTTTTAACAGAAATACAGAGTTTAGGATTTGTTACTTGGTCTGCTATTAACAGAGTTTTCCTTGCAAGGATGTAGAATTCTTAATTAGTGGACTTATTATTCCACTGCCCTAGTTAATGTTTAAAAAATTAATCTGTAACAGATAATTTATGTTTTATAGCTTTTAAAAAAACATGTTGCTCTTTTGAATTTCTCTGCTTTTTCTTGCTTCACCGCAATTCAAGTGACTTGAAAACTTAAAATCTATGTTTGCAATTTCATAGTTGTTCATAAAGGATTTCATCATGGACCGTCTTGGTATTCTGTCATGCATGATAGGTTTAGCATTAGTAAAAAAGCCTTTTTGCATGTGGGTTTGGGATTGAATGATCTAAATGTGCAAGTGCAAGTTTAAATTTGCCCATCTCTCCTTCTCCCCTTCTACTAGTGGTAAAACTCATCTTGGGCACAGTTGTAGGTGGGTGTCTATTCTATCATTCTTGAGGGGAAGAGGACATTGAAGTGCTATACTATATTCTGAACTCTACCTTTGGGGTAAAGCCAAAATGTTAAACTCCTGAAAAAAAGCTGAAGTGTTAAACTTCCTTTTTATTAGCCTTAGTGATTAAAAAGAATCCTAGTGAGGAAAGGAATTTTCAGAGTCATCTAGTTTATACTTTTTATCTTTACATTGTACCATTCATACTTTTTATCTTTTATGTTGTACCATATAGGAAAACATAAATCTACTCCTATTTTAATGTTGCTAAGAAACCAGGCTTCTGTCCTTCCCTTTAGTGTACATCTAAATTGTCATTACAAAGCATACATGAAGTATGTCATAAAGTTGGAGAAAATGAAGAGAAGAGGTCAACACTGGAGATGTAACTTATGTTCCTATATCTTCATTTTGTATCTGTCTCCCCCAAAATGCCAATCTGATAATATTAATAGCAAGCAATTATTGAGCACTTACTATCTGCCAGCCACTGTTTTAAGTGCTTTTGATACATTAATTCGTTTGGTCCTTACATATACATTAATTCATTTTGTCCTTACATATATTAATCCTACAAAGTAGGTTGTATTCTCATTTTACAATTTTATTTTATTAAATGATTTTGAGATGATCTTAGACTTTTTGCCTGTTGATGTCATTAACACATTTTAAAATATTACACCATGTTGCATGCCTGGGATAAACTTGACTTAGTGTATTGTGTTATTCTTTAAACAAATACTTTACATTAGTTTGCTAGGGTTTTATTTAAGACTTTTGCATCTATAGGTATAAGTTAGAATGGTTTGTTGTTTTAGGTTTCATTTTTTGCCCTCAGATTTTGATATGAAAATCCTACTTACAGCTTCTTAAAAATAATCAGGATGCTTTCCACCTTCTCTGGTCTGGGGGATGTGAATGGAATATCTTACAGAAATAATTCCCACCCTACCTCCTGTTTTCCACCCCCTGTCCCTTGTCTCCAACCTGATAGAACATTATTTATTTTGATAACTTTCATACTGTATAGTATTTGGAGATCTCTCTCAATTTGGTTACTAGTTGTTATCACTCTGAAATACTAATGTATTAATAATAGAGTACAGGAACTAAAGAGAAACGGACTTTTTGTTATCCCATTAAATTTATTCTGAAATCATCCCTGTGGACTATAATACAAAGTTCACCTATTTTATAGTTTTATCTGAGGCCATATATGTAATTCTGACTTTATCTTTTATTTTGATTTAATTTTAATATTCTAATACTTTACTGTTTTCTTAAAGTCACATTTTGCTTAGAGTACTTTCTTATGTGCTTTGAGCTTTTGCTCTGCAAACTTTGGCATTTTTTAAATGCCTCTTACATTTGAATACAGTGTTAATTCATTTAACTCTGAATTTACTTGTGTTTTGCATGAGAAATTTACTTCTTAAGGACTAAAATAAGAGTCCATTACCTAAGAAGGAAAATGCATTCTATATTAACTTCAGATATGAGAATAAGGTTCATATCTTCTATACTTCTTTGTTGCTCAAGAATATCTATATTGATAACTGTCCAAAACCTCACTGGCTGTCCATCTGCACTGCCTTCTGTGCATCCCAGTGTGAACTTAAAACCAAAGCTATTCCAGTCACCTCAGAACTATTTTGAGTGTTTGGAGAATATCATATGCTTTTTTTTTTTTTTTTAACAGAAATACAGAGTTTAGGATTTGTTACTTGGTCTGCTATTAACAGAGTTTTCCTTGCAAGGATGTAGAATTCTTAATTAGTGGACTTATTATTCCACTGCCCTAGTTAATGTTTAAAAAATTAATCTGTAACAGATAATTTATGTTTTATAGCTTTTAAAAAAACATGTTGCTCTTTTGAATTTCTCTGCTTTTTCTTGCTTCACCGCAATTCAAGTGACTTGAAAACTTAAAATCTATGTTTGCAATTTCATAGTTGTTCATAAAGGATTTCATCATGGACCGTCTTGGTATTCTGTCATGCATGATAGGTTTAGCATTAGTAAAAAAGCCTTTTTGCATGTGGGTTTGGGATTGAATGATCTAAATGTGCAAGTGCAAGTTTAAATTTGCCCATCTCTCCTTCTCCCCTTCTACTAGTGGTAAAACTCATCTTGGGCACAGTTGTAGGTGGGTGTCTATTCTATCATTCTTGAGGCGAAGAGGACATTGAAGTGCTATACTATATTCTGAACTCTACCTTTGGGGTAAAGCCAAAATGTTAAACTCCTGAAAAAAAGCTGAAGTGTTAAACTTCCTTTTTATTAGCCTTAGTGATTAAAAAGAATCCTAGTGAGGAAAGGAATTTTCAGAGTCATCTAGTTTATACTTTTTATCTTTACATTGTACCATTCATACTTTTTATCTTTTATGTTGTACCATATAGGAAAACATAAATCTACTCCTATTTTAATGTTGCTAAGAAACCAGGCTTCTGTCCTTCCCTTTAGTGTACATCTAAATTGTCATTACAAAGCATACATGAAGTATGTCATAAAGTTGGAGAAAATGAAGAGAAGAGGTCAACACTGGAGATGTAACTTATGTTCCTATATCTTCATTTTGTATCTGTCTCCCCCAAAATGCCAATCTGATAATATTAATAGCAAGCAATTATTGAGCACTTACTATCTGCCAGGTACTGTTTTAAGTGCTTTTGATACATTAATTCGTTTGGTCCTTACATATACATTAATTCATTTGGTCCTTACATATATTAATCCTACAAAGTAGGTTGTATTCTCATTTTACAGATGAGGAAACAGAGGCATAGGAGGTTAAATACCTCTAAAGTCATACAACTATTGAGTGGCAGAGCTGGAATCTAAATTCAGGCTGTCTGATTGTGTAACCCTAGCGCTTAGCTGCCCTGCTCTATTGATGATATCCCTTCTGCTCACAACTGTCTAGGGAGCTGTTCAGGGTTTCTTGTGCCTTAAGGAGACAGTCTACCTCTTCAGTACCATCCTTTTTGTTTCTGGTCACAGCTTACATTTCCAGAACACCCCATTCTTCTGTGCATTCTGTCTCCTCTCTCTTTCTCCTCCTTCTTCTCTTCTATCTTTCTTGCTCTTTGTTTTTAAATTTTTTGGTGTTTCTCATTTGCCACACTAGCTCACTTCAGTGCCTTCGCACAAGCTTTTCTCTCTGCTGGGAGACTCATTCTACTTCTGTACCTCCTTTTATTCTTTCTCCTTTTACATCTAAGCAGCTTCACTAGGCTTTTAAGTTCTTCCTATTTTCTTTCCTCTGCTTTTGCCCCACTGAGCTCTGTGCAGACCTTATATCTCATTGGTTCTTTAGTGACTAAAAGAGTCGTTAGAAGTACTTGAATGAACGACTGTTTGTCAAACTGAGTACAAAGTGGTGTTTGTAGCTTTTCCCCTATATGTACACAGTTACCACTTGGTACCCACAGAGGACTGGTTCCAGGGCCCCCCACAGATACCAAAATCTATGGATGCTCAAGTCCCTTATATAAAATGGCATAGTGTTTGCGTATAACCTATGCACATCCTCCCATATACTTTATTTATTTATTTTTAAAATAAATTTATTTATATTTTATTTATTTATTTTTGGCTGCATTGGGTCTTCGTTGCTGCACATGGGCTTTCTCCAATTGCGGTGAGCGGGGGCTACTCTTTGTTGTGGTGTGTGGGCTTCTCATTGCGGTGGCTTCTCGTTGTGGAGTACGGGCTCTAGGCAAACGGGCTTCAGTAGTTGTGGCACATGGGCTCAGTAGTTGTGGCACGCAGGCTTAGTTGCTCCATGGCATGTGGTATCTTCCCGGACCAGGGATCAAACCTGTGTTCCTTACATTGGCAGGCGGATTCTAAACCACTGTGCCACCAGGGAAATCCCCTCCCATATATTTTAGATCATCTCTAGATTACTTATAATACATAATACAATGTAATGCTATGTAAATAGTTGCTGGCACATGACAAATTCAAGTTTTGCTTTTTGGGAACTTCCTAAAAAAATAATTTTTTTTTTTTTAATGTTTTGACTGCTCTTGGTGAATCTGTGGAGATGGAACCCATGGAAATGGAGGGCTGACTGTATACACATATACTCATTCTGTGTGTGTTAAATAAATAAATGATTATTACTAGTTGTGATATATGTATATTATGCATATTAATATATACATGTGCTTTTATGTTGAATCATTAATCTGTATCAGTAACAATGAACCTTCAGTATTTCTTAGTAACTTTTTATAGTAAAAAGCTATAACTTACAGGCACTTAGATCTTCAAAAGTCATATCTTCAAAAATTTTATATGAAATATTCTTTAAATTATGATTTAAAATCACAGCTAAAGGAATAGAGCACGAATATATCAGATGGAAAAAAACTGGTAAAATTTGCCAATGTACTGTGTTGTGAAGGAACAGAAAAAATAATTTGGAATCAGATACCTTCGTGGTTAGTGACTATATAAAATGTTTCAATTACCAATTTTTATGATTTAGGATTGATAAAGTATATCTGTAATCATTTGCAATTCACTGAATTATAAAGGGCTTTTTTTGATAAGGTCATTAAGAGAACAGAATTGTCAAAAGTGGTGCATTTGAAAGCTGTTAATATACTGTCCTGTACTATATGTAAATTCAGCAGTGAAGATGTTGATGTTTTCCTATGTTCTGAAAATAGTTTTAATTATATTGGTGTTGCATTGACCCATATAGTTTAGCCAGTAGACAATTATGCTTCTCTGTTTTCACAGCTACATACTATCTTTGTCTATAATGACTATTGCTTTATGCCTGATTATTTCATCAATTCTCCATATTGTGTTTGGCTCAAGACACATGAGCATACAGTAATTAAACTCTTCAGCCTTGATAGAAGGCTTTCTTCCATTCATTCCATCCATTTCAACAATCACATTGCTTATTCCCTCTACAGGCCTTTCACATTCATCTACCAAATTCTAGTTTCTAGTCCTGGGTCTGAGGTCATTTTATTTGCTAATGTGTACCTTTTTTTTTTTTTTTTTTTTTACCTCCTTTGAAATCCATCTCACATTTTGCCTCATTACTTGTGCCTTGGTTTATACCTTATCAGTTTTATACTTATCTCTTGATTGAGTATTTGTCCGCAGGATTACAGGCAAAGACAATGTTTTCTAAGTTTTACGTATCCCTCCAAAATACCTAGTTTAAGGTTAAGGTTTTAGGTTAAAGTATGTCAGAAAATAGAGAACACGCTCTATTTAAGAACATTTAGAAAAAAATCATTCTATAAGCTCCCTTAGTAACCCATTCTAATAAAATAGCAAATTAAATTATTGATGTTTATCCTGAGTTCATGGTGTTGCAATAAATCTAAAACAAACAAAACACACTTCTTCCTTATGTAGAGATGGGGAATAATTGATTTATCACTGTCTTCAATTAGTAGTCACATTGAGGGCTTCCCTGGTGGCACAGTGGTTAAGAATCCGCCTGCCAATGCAGGGGACACGGGTTCGAGCCCTGGTCCGGGATGATCCCACATGCCGTGCGGAGCAACTAAGCCCGTGCGCCACAACTACTGAGCCTGAGCTCTAAAGCCCACGAGCCACAACTACTGAGCCCACATGCCACAACTACTGAAGCCCATGTGCCTAGAGCCTGTGCTCTGCAACAGGAGAAACCACTGCAATGAGAAGACTGCACACCACAATGAAGAGTAGCCGCCTCTCGCCGCAACTAGAGAAAGCCCACGGGCAGCAACAAAGACCCAATGCAGCCAAAAATAAATAAATAAAAGATAAATAAATTAAAAAAAATAGTCACATTGATAGTCCCTTGTGACTTGTCCTCCATGTATTGCCTATTTTTTTAAAAAGAATAAATCTAATTATATATATTTTAAACTGATTTTTCACATAAATCTGTAAGCAAAGTATTATTCCATTCAAATATATCATTATGAGAAAAAAAGTTTAATGACTTTCTTGTGCCCACATAATAAAGGAGAAGTCTTACGTATGCTCTGTCTTCTCTTGCTATGGTTTTCGAAGGTGTCACATAAAATACTGTGTCTAATTCCAAATTTCATTGGTCCACAGCAAAGCAGAATCATGACAGGATTTAATAGGCTCCATCTCTCACGATGCAGGACTTAGGGTTAACTGATTATTTCAAACTGTAGCATTTTTAATGTGCCATTCTCCAGTTCATTAGCAATGCAGGAGGGCTAAGGGTTTAGCAAATTGTGTATAAGCAGAAGCCATCCATAATCCAAGTGGAGAAACCACATGGTTAAAAGCCATATCAGATAGTAAGCTTTTGTATTAAGGACTCTAAATGTAAATTAGGATCTTGCTAGTCATTTTATGAAGCAATTCTTTAGATGGTGAAGGCATCTTACTTGTTTAAAGACAATTGTTTCATTGGTTATTTTTTTATTTAAAGTCCTCATTAGCTGATGGTCGTTCTTTGGGAAGTTGTTTCACTTAACATTTTTAAATGTTGTCATTTATTTGTATTTGTGTTAAATATCTATTCTGTAGTTACTGTGCCTTAAAGTACACTGATTGGGCTCTTAAATTTTATTTCCTTGGAGAAATCTACCTTTGTCTTTGTGAAAAAGTCCTTATGTGTGCATTGATTGGGTTTTTTTTTAATGCATGTAGTGACCTTTTTTTGGTTTGTTTATTCATTTTTGAACTTGGTGATTTAAGATCTAGATTATTGATTCCTTTTTGATACATACTTACAGCATATGTATGTGAGGAGTTTGTATATTTGGTACATGGGCATAATAGAGAATGAAATTGCAAAGTATCAAGTGTAGTGAATGAGACCAGCTACCTTTTGAAATAAGGTGAGCTTGTCTGCTTTAATGTATGGGAATTTGGGAAGACCCAATTTCCAGTACAGTAACTTGTGTCACTTTGCTGTAAATCAGAAAGTTGAAATACAGTTGATTGTATTGTACTTCAGTTCGAGAAAAACTGTTGCCAGAAGAAAGTTACAGGTTATAGGACCTGGGCATATAGGTGAACCTGAGAATACACATTGGTCAGTGTTTTGTTTTGTTTTTTTAACATCTTTATTGGAGTATAATTGCTTTACAATGGTGTGTTAGTTTCTGCTTTATAACAAAGTGAATCAGCTATACATATACACATGTTCCCATATCTCCTCCTTCTTGCGTCTCCCTCCCTCCTACCCTCCCTATCCCCCCACCCAGGTGGTCACAAAGATTGATCAGTGTTTACATAGCACTTTCCCAAGAAGAAAGAGTGACTGAACCTAATAGTCATGAATAGCAGTCATTAGGGAAACATTTGCTGTGGTTCATTTCTTAATCTGTTAGCTTTCTTTTCCTACTCTGCCATCAAAACAGCTTTCTCCAAGGTCATTAATGACCTTATCTCTAAACCCAGTAGATGCTCGAATCCCTCATCTGTGCCCTCCAGGCAGCATCAGAGTTGACACCTTCTTCCTTCTTCTTCCCCTTATGTTTCCCTCCGTTTCCTTCCAGATCTGTTTCTATACATTTAATACAAATTTAAAAACTGGTATTGTACCAAGTTTATCATTTTATATCCTGTTTAACACATTGCATTTTTTTACATGAACATTAATGACCATTATATAGATATCCTGTAATCTTAAAAAAACCATAGAAGATTTTAAAAGAAATGTTCATTTTAGAAAATTTTTCTGCCATGGTATAATAAATTAAAATCATTTTGAAACCATATGTAAAGAAGTGGAATAATAGACAAGATGCTGTAGTTTTAACAACTTATTTATTATTGGAAGACTAGTCATGGGCAATATGGAATATTGTTGGAACGAATGGAAGGAAAATGTGACCTTTGTCAAGTCATTGGAACCTTTCTCTCTGTTTTCTAATCTATGAAATAACCATTGTACCATGTTTCTGAGGTCTCTTCCAGTATAATATTCTGTGACTTGTGAATTAGTGCATGCTGGGAATTCTGCGTCAGCATGTTCTCTGCATCACGTCAGTTTGCTCTGTGATGGCTGTGATTATTATAGATTATAGTGTACATACATAGTAAAATTAATTTTTTTTTAAATTAATTTTTAAAGTGCCCTGTTTACTACTTTATTAAATTGTTTGTCATGTGGCATAGTTTTCCTTCTAGTGGATCTAAAGTCCTATCTTGTGAATTTATCTAATTTCTGTATTTGTTTATATAGACTATGGAGCCTATAATAGCTATAGTAAATGATTTTTATTTGCATTTGAAAGCATTTCACCCCATAGTGATTAATGATTATGAAGCTATATTTTAAAATATGAATATGAATACACAAGAATACAGAGTTGTGAAAAAATTCATGTGTAAGTAACAATATATTCAGTTAGAAATACTCCCTATAATGGTCTGGTGTCAGATTGAAATTTTATATCTTTTTTCTATTCAGCAGCTTGTGGTACTTGATCCTTATGCCTTATGTGAATTCTTGAGTCATTTATTTTAGTAAAAATTGTATATTATTAAGGAAGTTGAAAAAGTTGTTCCACTAGTGTATTCATTTAGTTAAGAATCAAATCACACATTTTATTTACTTAAACCCATCTGCGCTTATTTTACCAGTAACATATTTGGTCTGCGGCCTGTGGATTATACAGACAGTGAAAATATGAAATCGCTCTTGCTGCTACCAGAGAAGAATGAATCATCATCAGCTAGCCATTGTCCAGTAGTGAGTATGGTTTTAGCTTGGGGAAATTTATGTATTTTATTGAAATCAGCTATAAAATGAACATAATGGCAAAATTTCCAGTTAGTGAACTGCTTTCATTCACCAATTATTGAGCACTTTCTGTGTAGTAGCTATTGTGAATTCAAGTTCAAAGACATAATCAGAATAAATCAACAAATATTTATTGACCTGCCCCCTCTATATTTTAGGCAGCACTCATACAGCAATAAATATGACTGATAGAACTCTTCTTCTCAAGAAGCTTACATTCTAGTGAGAGCTAGGAAAGAAAAAGACTGTAAATATGTAAACTAATATAAATAAAATAATTTCGGAAACTTATAAATGAGTGCTTTGAAGAAGATTTTATAGAGTGTAACGGAGTGGAGAATGGGGGCTCCAAAAAAGGCACTGTTTTAGCTGGGTCATCGAGGAGGGCCTTTAAAGAGCCGATACTTGGTCTGAAACCTGAATGACAATGAGGGGGCATCCGGGTGAATATCTGGAGGACAAGTGTCCAAACAAAGGGAACAGCATGTATGTAGGCCCTTCAGTGGATGACCCTGGTGTATTTGAAGATTAGAGAGAAGGTCATTATTGCCAGTGAATAGGGCATGTCTAAGAGTAATGGGAAACCATTGATAGGATTTAAAGCAAGGAATGGTATGATTTGATTTATGCTTTAGAAAGTTCACTCTAGCTGCTTTCTAATCAAGAGACATGGGGTGGCAGCAAGAGTGGAAGCAGGGAGATCACTTAGGACTGTTTCTTTGTGACAGGAGAAAGATACTGTCCTGGATTAAGGTAACAGCAGTGGAGATTATGAGAAGTAATGAGATTAGTATGTATTTTTGAGTTAATGCCACCAGAACTTTTGGATCGATTACATACAAAGTGTGGAGAAGGAGTAGAATTAATAGTGGAGAAGATGGTGGTGCCATTTACTGCCTTGTGGCAAGAATGCCTATTCCTTAGGAACCTCTAGTTTAGTGGGGAATATGGATGTAAAAAAAATTACACACTGCAGTGAATTTGTAATACATGCCATAGAAAATGTACAGTAGAATCATGAAGGAAGAAGCTGACTTTAGGAGGGATCAGAAGAGAAGGTGACAAGGTGTTTAAGTAAGCCTTTAAAGGTACAACTTTTAGCAAGGTATCTAATAGAGTGCTAGTGGCTGCAAATAACAGAAAATGTTCACTCACATGCTTAAAGACAGCATATTATCTTATATAAAGATAATCCCAATATAGGATAGCTCTTAATTTGGTTAGTTTAGCAACTACGTGGCTGCACCAAAGACCCAAATTCGTTCTGTTCTACTTTGCCATCCTCTGCTTGGTGGCTTTGTCCTCACTAATCTCCCTCCTAGTGGCTGCAGGATAATTGCCACAATTCCAGATGTGACAGTATCTGGCGTTAGGACTAAAACCTTTCCCAGAAGCCTTCCAGTGGACTTCCCCTTTATGTCTTACTGGTTAGAACTGGTCACACAATTGTTTTTGGCGTACATCACGGTTTGAAGATAGGGTCAGTCCTTGAAGAGTGGGTGTCTGAACAAAATTAGGATTCTCTTAGTGTGGAGGGAGTGAGGAATGGATTTTAATTGCCTGCTGCAATCAGGTGTACGAAGCAGGGATGGCAGGCCAAATCTAAGGGACAGCTGGTCAGAGAAACAGACACGAAGGACCTTGGAAATTTGAGAAACTAGAGTTTAGTGTTAGAGGAGCATGAGGTGTGTTAAAGAGGAATTGGAGGTAAAGAGATTGTGAAAGACCTTGAGTTCCCTGTGGAGGAGTTTAGACTTTATTCCCCAGTTAGTGGGGCACCTTCAGCATGTCTCTAAGTGGAATGGGACTCTGCAGGGGATGGTTGGGGGCAGGCTGGGACTGAAGACTGGTTAGGAGGCTATTGAAGTGGGATCCAGATGTGAAATGGTGAGGACTGGAACTGCAAGTGGTGGGGGAAGGAGGAGGTGTGTGGAGAGGAGATGAGGGGTTTTAGAGAGAGAGGGATGGTGGACGCACTGTATCTTAGCAATTGCTCAGATGGGGGAAAAGGAGACAAGAGGATGAGCTGAGATCTAGAACTGTTCAGAGAAGACTTCTTGTCTAGTGAGGGCAGTGGAGTAGTGATTGACCCCATTGTTTAAGATAAGGAGGTAACCGAAAGTGTTTATAATTTGAGGTGGTCATAGGTGCTGTCACAGGCTGGGTAGGTTACCCTTATACTTGGAAAACTCTTAATGTCCTGCTCTAGACTTCAGCCTTTTAAGTGTGCCCCATCTATAGAATTGGAAGAGAACCTAGAAATTAGCAGTTTAATTTCCTCATTTTATAAATGAGAAAACTGAGATGTAGTGTGATTTGCCCAAGGTTAACCAGCCATAGAAAAAAAAACTTTTTAAATGGATCAATTAGAACTTAAATTTCTTAAATCTTAGGTCAGTATTTATTCAGTCCCATCATACTTAACTATAAATTGGCACTTACTTTATTCATTTGGACTTGAACTCTGCTGGCAGAACAGAACATAACTAAGTTGTCATCTGCCAATGTTTCTTTTATGTAAAAGCTGGGAAAGGATTATTTTAGATATGTCAAAAATAAAGATATCTTTATGGTATTATCGGAATCTGAGAGTGGCAATCTTCCTTTTAATTCAACTATGAATTACTATCGTGTTTTTATTAAATGTAAGAAACCTATACTTTTTTCATGTCACATGGACATAGCCTGTGAATATCATTATTTACTGTCTTAATGGTAGATCCTTGGCTAAGGAAACCATAATGAATGGTAACAAGTCCTTAAGTTGAAAGGGTTGTTTATTTACGTGTACTCATTAAAATCAAGCTTTGGGATCTGCTTCCCCAGCCACGATCAGACTCCCTTTCACTCATCTTTTTCCGCCACATAGGCTGCCTTGCTGTTTCTTGAATCCTCCCCAAACACAGTCCCATTTCAGGTCCTTAGCATGAGCTGTTTTCTCCACCAGGAACAAATGTAAATGTAGGGAGCCAGATGTACACGTGGCGTGCTTCCTCACTCCCTTCGACTCTTTGTGTAGTTTTTCAGGTCCTATTATTGATAAACTCATTAATTTTGATAAATTCAGAATAGCTGATTTTTCTAAGAAAAAGTTTCATATCTAATTATTCCTTAAATAAGAGTGTATTTAATGCCAGTGTACATAATATCTAATCTCTCTAAAAGTAGAGTATTGAAACTTTTGGATGTTTTCTGAACATCTTTTGAACCTCCTGGTTCTGAGACCTCTGCTTACTCAAATCAGACGCCTTCCCCACTCCCACCCCATATCAGACATGTGGCTTTGATAGCTGTTTGCTTTGTTTTATTCATTTTTTAAAGAGCTTTCCTTAACTATGAAAAATTAGTGCCAGTTTCTATTTTTTATTCTAATTTAGAAACTGGATAGGAAAATGCTTGACCCACTTTGGTGCTTTCCTGAGGTTGGTGGAAATAGTATCATATGCTATATTTAGAATTGATATCTTCATTTTTTATTTCGTGCAGAGAACTACTTTAGCTGAAGTGGAGTTATATAAATTGAAAAGTAATGTGTTCCATTTAGAGCTATTTTATGGCACTTATTTGAATAACTGACAAGAATATTTGAAATGCTGTTTTTTAATATTATCATTGTATAGCATTTGAATGATTGATAAAGTAGACTGAACTATTTTCATCTTATGGAGTGTTTACAGTGTTTAGGTTAGGCATGGTTACCTCATCTTATAATTTAGTGAATAGGAAAGATAAGTGGACAGAAATGTGATGTCAGTATGTGTGTGGTGTGTGCACAGCATATCCAGGAAAACCTTTGCAACTTGAACCTTAGAGAAAGAAGTAATTTAGGAAGCCGAACTTTTAAGTGTTGAATATTGCCATTAAAGAAACTTTTTATAGGGCTTCCCTGGTGGCTCAGTGGTTGAGAGTCCGCCTGCCGATGCAGGGGACACGGGTTCGTGCCCTGGTCCGGGAAGATCCCACATGCCGCGGAGCGGCTAGGCCCTGTGAGCCATGGCCACTGAGCCTGCGTGTCTGGAGCCTGTGCTCCGCAACGGGAGAGGCCGCAACAGTGAGAGGCCCACGTACCACGAAAAAAACAAAAAAAACTTTTTATAGAAATCTTTTTAAAAATGTCTTGAATACACATTTAAATACATAATAGAGTCTTAATGTATTTTGAGTGAATGAATTATTGAGATCGGTCTGTTTACAGTTGTAGCCAACAATTTATGTGTAATATTGTATGGCATCAGACTGGATAAATTAAATTATCGCTACTCAGATATGTGAAGTGAATATTTAAATATCAATTTTCTCCAATCTACTTGCTGAACTATACTGGTAATTATACCTGCAGTGTTTCACTCATGTTCTGTGGAACTTTTGAGAGCCCAGATGTCCAGAATACATATACACTCATACATGTAGGAGGACCCTTTGTATGGTGTTTGAAAATTAAAGTATTGTGTTTGGCTTTTTATCTTGTAATACAGTAGTGCTGATTTACGTTTTCTTTCTTATCTGCTGGGTCATTGCTTTTCTTTTATCAGGTAGTTTTTGGCTAACTCTCACTCCAATTTCATTTATTAAATTTCTGTTGGCTGCTATTGAAAACACTGTCCCTTTGCTTCTTTGAATCTTTCATGTCTAATCTTTAACGGTATCCATTGGTGCCTCCTTTTTATTCTTGTCTTTTTTGTCTTCTGTAAGTTCTAAGTCTTTCTATTAAAATGAAAATATTAGTCTTTGTTAGATCACTTCCCGTTTCATAAGCTGCATTGACTTACTACTGTTGGTGGATCTGATGTAACTTTGGTATTCCTTTGTCTGTTTTCACTTTCTTGGTTTCGAGAGGTAACTGTTTTAGTGTTAAAATTTTGTTTTCTGTCTTTGAGATCAGTGCTGTTCTAGAAGCCTTAGTTTTTTTTAATATTTTATGTAATCTCAGTTTAAATTAAAAAGACCAAGTTGAGTTTAACTCTATTGGAATAAGTTAGTCGGGGGAGATAGAGAATTGATCACTTTAAGTGGGTATTTTGGGTTACTTTAAAAAAAGGGGGGAGTGCTTACTGGTGACAGAATGAAGTTGTAAAACCCTAGAGAGACCCAATTTAGCATCAGGGAGGGACTTCCTAGTGGCACAGTGGTTAAGAATCCGCCTGCCAGTGCAGAGGACACAGGTTCGATCCCTGGTCCGGGAAGATCCCACATGCCACGTGGAGCAACTGAGCTCGTGCGCCACAACTACTGAGCCTGAGTTCTAGAGCCCATGAGCCGCAACTCCTGAGCCCACACACTGGCCCACACACTGCAACTACTGAAGCCCACGCACCTAGAGCCCATGCTCCGCAACAAGAGAAGCCACCGCGTACTGGTGACAGAATGAAGTTGTAAAACCCTAGAGAGACCCAATTTAGCATCAGGGAGGGACTTCCTAGTGGCACAGTGGTTAAGAATCCGCCTGCCAGTGCAGAGGACACAGGTTCGATCCCTGGTCCGGGAAGATCCCACATGCCACGTGGAGCAACTGAGCTCGTGCGCCACAACTACTGAGCCTGTGTTCTAGAGCCCATGAGCCGCAACTCCTGAGCCCACACACTGCAACTACTGAAGCCCACGCACCTAGAGCCCATGCTCCGCAACAAGAGAAGCCACCGCGATGAGAAGTGTGCATACTGCAGTAAAGAGTAGCCCCCTGCTCGCCGCAGCTAGAGAAAGCCCCCGTGCATCAACGAAGACCCAATGCAGCCAAAAATAAATAAATAAAAAATAAAATAAATTTATTAAAAAAAAAATAGAATCAAGGAAACAAGACATCCTGGGTGTAGACAGCTAGCCCCAAGTATTGTTTTATTGGGAGAAGGGGGTAAAGAAATAGAAAAACAGTTATTCAAATGCATTGAGCATTAAGGTTCAATGGAAATTTTGGGGAATTACTAGATAAACTAAGGAATGAAATCCAAGCTTGTATCAATTGAAAATCAGTTTAATTTTTCTCTAATCTTTAAATGTTTTTAACACTGGCATCTCCTCTTCCGTTGACAGGTAAACACTGGTCAGCGCAGGGATGGGCCTCTTGTACTTATAGGCAGTGGACTTTCTTCAGAACAACAGAAGATGCTCAGTGAGCTTGCAGCAATTCTCAAGGCTAAAAAATGTGCTGAGTTTGACAGTACAGGTGAGGATTATTTATTTATGTTTGGTTGAAGATTTTTTTTTTTTTTTTTTTTTGCGGTACACGGGCCTCTCACTGTCGTGGCCTCTCCCGTTGCGGAGCATAGGCTCCGGACGCGCAGGCTCAGCGGCCATGGCTCACGGGCCCAGCCGCTCTGCGGCATGTGGGATCTTCCGGGTCCGGGGCACGAGCCTGTGTCCCCTGCATCGGCAGGTGGACTCTCAACCACTGTGCCACCAGGGAAGCCCTGAAGAAATTTTTAAATGGTAATTCCATTGTAGAGCTCCCTTTGATAATTTATATGTTTTAACCATTGGGATCTGACTATATACTTTGAATCTGGTAATAATTCTAAAATGTTTTTACAGTTATAAACTACTTACAAGTCTTAATTTAGTTAGGAAATATAAAGTTTAAAGCTTTGCATCTATTTTAAGACAGAACAGTATGTCAGAGCAATTTTATGAGTTTGCTAATGACAAATAAATTGTAATGCAGTGTAATGCTTTAATTCCTTAGTTGTAATTTGAAATAGAAAAGAAAAATATGTGTTGGCTACTGTGGCTTTAAGATATATGGTTTATGGGGCTTCCCTGGTGGCGCAGTGGTTGAGAGTCCACCTGCCGATGCAGGGGACACGGGTTCGTTCCCCGGTCCTGGAAGATACCACATGCTGCGGAGCGGCTGGGCCCGTGAGCCGTGGCCGCTGAGCCTGCACGTCCGGAGCCTGTGCTCCACAACGGGAGAGGCCTGCGTACCGCAATAAAAAAAGAAAAAAAGAGATATATGGTTTATGATCTGGTTTTTCATGTTGGTAGCCAGAATAGAGAATGAAACTAAATAAAAGAAGTCTTATACCTAAGTATAAAAATTGTTGCCTTTCAAGAAAATTCAGGTATAAGTTTATAAAATGTAGACTAACTGGTTATAAAAAGCAGACTGGTTAAAAAACTCTTTGGGTTTATATTTCTGTTTCTCTTATTGCATTTTTTGTTTTCCAGTAACTCATGTCATTGTTCCTGGTGATACAGTTCAAAGCACCCTGAAATGTATGCTTGGGATTCTCAGTGGTTGCTGGATCCTAAAATTTGAATGTAAGTATTGGATTTGGGAGAATTACAAAAGGAATTAAGTAATGAAATAAAATGAAATTGACTAATTTCATTTTTATAATGCACTACTGCCAGTAATTATTTAAGGACCTTATGCTAATTTTTTTTACCTCTGGTTAGTCACTGCATTTTGAAAAAGTGTCTCATATTAATGGTATCATTTAGATGTTCTTAGTTAATATCCACAAGTATGTCCTGGTTTCAAAATCTTTTATTCTACAGTACCAACTATTTTAATCAAGAGTAAATGGATTATGTAATAGACCTGTAAGCTTAAACAATCTGTATTACCATTACATGATATATTTAACTTAATAAATGCATGTTTTAAATATACAACTATGAAATGAAAGTAGTTTATTGCTTTCCCTTTTTGATTCCTAAAAACTTAACTGTATAACTCTCTCTTGCTCTCTTAGCTAATATGGTATATTTTAGGAAGCTGTTTGGCAATTTAGACTGCCCTGTACTACCTGGTTTGGGGCGAATACACTAGGTAGTCTCTAAACCTCTGATGAAAATGTGTCCCCATTACCCCTTTCTAGTTATGTAATCAAACACCACTACCTTTGGAGCTGCCTCTCACCTTCCCAGCTCTCATTTGTTTGTTTTTCTTAACCTTGGATTCACCTAGGACTTAACAAAATAAAAAGAAAGCTCATGCAAGGTTATTTTCTACTCCTCAATCACTAAAGTGTCTACTTGTGATATGATGGCTAATATAGGACAGTGAAATGACCTTTTTTGCTAACTAATTGTTTATAAAAGAATAGTGGCTATAAAGGGGGTACACAGGGAATCTTGTTAAGATGCAGTTGAGTGTCTTGATCCTAGTGGTAGTTATGTTACACAGTCTACACATGTGATTAAATGTCAGATGCTCGCACACATACACACAAGAGAGCATGTATAATTGATGAAATCTGAATAAGTTCTTTGGATTGTATCGGTGTCAAATTCTTGCTTTTGATAATTGTGCTATTGTTGTGTAAGATGTTAACATTGGAGATAGGGTGCATGGAACCTCCCCGTATGTTTCTTTGCAATCGCCTGTGAATCTATAATTATTTCAAATTAAAAAGTTAAAAAAGAATAGTGAGTATTTTTAATGAAACTTTCTTTTTAAGAAGCAAATGATGGATTAGTTTTGAAAAATTTTTTGTTTTATAGCTTTGTGTTTTGAAGGTTTTATGGCAGAGATGCTTGATTTAATCAAAATCTTTATATTATTAATTTAATGTTGTTTGAAATTAACTTGGTTTGTAAAAAAGTTTCCTTTTAGCAACTGATATTCACGTCTTTATAAAATACAGCTACCACTTTTCTTGTGATGGTAGTCTCCACTGATTTGGTCTGAGTCAGCTGTGACTAGTAATGCTACTCTCTCTGTTCTCGTCAATATCTGTTACTAGACTCTGCCAGTCAACCAGTTAAACAAGTATGATAAACAATTGGACTGATTGGCCATTTGCATAGAAAAAAAAGTTTCTCTTTATGTCTCTTATTTTTGAACTTTCATTTCCCTTTCTAATCTGTGGCAAGTCTTATTGGGCCTCAGTATTTTAAAAAATGACTTAAAATGGTTCCATGATTATAGATGTTTTTGTACTGAACTTGTGCCAGAAACCTTGCCTGTGGTTATAGGAAGGAATGGATTTTCATAATAATAAGGTCTCAGTAATAAAGAAGCCATGTGAAATTTTGAATATTAAGACATTTACCACTTACCCAGTAAGTCTAGTTCTTGTGAATTTGCCAGACTTGCATCTGGTTACATATACAGACTACATGATTCATTTCCATAATATCTGCCTTCTTTAAAAAATGGAAGTTTTGTCACTTTAATGGCTTGGTCATCTCATTTTTATAGAATCACTGATGGACTCAAGCTGACCTAATAGCGTGCTGCTTGGTGATTTTCACAGTAGTGAATAATATACTCTGATATCAATCATTCTTTTAGGATAAAAGATGGATGGAATCTCTTACTGATGTTCATATCCCCATATTGTCTAATACAAAGTTCAAATAGGTTTGAGAAATAGGTTCAGGGTTTGAGACAATTACTTTAAATAGCCGCTGGGTTTATAAAAAGAAAGCAAGAACCCTCAAATACTTTCTATCCTAATACATTTTTCTGTGGTTTCTGTGTTGTTCTTAATGTCAGGCAACTTAGTGTGATTTTTTAAAAAAATGTTCACAGCTATGCAAAACTAGTTGAAAACCATCTATATTAAGGAAAGATGTGGTGGACCAAAGCTTTCAAAATTAATCATAAAGATTTATGACTTATTAAAACTAGATCTTGTGTTTGAGGATATCCACCAGCTTGCCTGGTAGACACAAGCTTTACTGGCTGAACTGTATAGAAAGTTTAGTATCAACTTTTATGGCATTTTCCACAAACCAAGTAGATTAAAGAGGAAATTTCATCTAAACTTTCTCTGTAGAGAACTGTCTTATTTAAAAACTTAAGCAAATTTAAACAAATTAACAAAAAGAATTATACAAAACAGTCTGGATCCATTGGATCCAAATTTAACTTTTGGAAGTCTTCTGTTGAAACTTATTTTGTCTTAATTGGTTCATATCTCTTATTTTTTTATATTATATATATATAGAGCATCTGACAGTGTCATAGTAAATGAACTTTGAATGAACATTCTAAGAATAGGGCATAATTATACTATTGTACTAGCCATTCTGTCTCATCATATTTATTTTACAGATATTTTATCAAATGGTATTTATCTTTATTTTACAGAAACGGGAGATACAGCTAGGAAAGTTCCTTCTTCAGGATTAAATTTGTGCCTGAGATTCTGCTTTAGTCCTAGTTTTGGTGCTAATTCCTCACAGGCAACTAATAACCATCCCCGTACAGGGTGAATTTTGGTAATTAAAGAGGTGACTAGAATGAAGATTGGAAGATATATAAATATGCCATTTTATTCATCTCTTAGAGAATGAAAAAGGTGGAATTGCATCCTAAGGATGTAAACTAGCCTTCAGAAAGTGAAAATGTATTTTACTGACCTGTTCTTTCAGTACACTGCTTTCAAAATCTCCTCTAGCCTAACCTTTTTTT
Organism: Physeter macrocephalus; assembly: GCF_002837175.3. Classification (NCBI taxonomy): domain Eukaryota; kingdom Metazoa; phylum Chordata; class Mammalia; order Artiodactyla; family Physeteridae; genus Physeter; species Physeter macrocephalus. The sequence goes on along the minus strand of NC_041215.1, from coordinate 117,102,129 downwards.
TAAAAAAATTTAATTCTGCCTCTTCATTTCTCATCTCATTGTGAAGGGGAGAGCAGATGGTTGTCTTCTTTCATAATCTCTTCCTCTTCTCCGCTCTCATCTAAGTTTAAATAAAATTGCTGCTATAGAAGTTCTGAAAGGCCTTAGCACCTAAGGGAATTGCTGTGGGAATGTGCCAGACATTTTGCACTGGACTTGTGTCTGTGAGGAGAGGAAGGGCCAGATACAGTGTTTCTTTGTTTTTGTTTTAGATGAGGAAGATGGAGCCTAAGAGGCAATCATTATATCATCATTTTATAAATAACTTCATGATCAGATTAATAAACTTATACTTTTCTATTAAAATTTATTTATTCAAATGGATGTTGAGTGAGCTGTGGAATTTTAAAAATACAGGTAGTTTTTACTAGTTATATTTTGCTAATTATCAAAAAATAAATATACCAAAGCATTTCTGTCAGCTAAGATTGATTAGGCAACTTCATGATTAGAGAAATATTTTACAAAGATTGTCTAAGAATAAAATAAAATTAACATCTGTTGATATAATAGTCCTACTTCTGGGCTTCCCTGGTGGCGCAGTGGTTGAGAGTCCACCTGCCGATGCAGGGGACACGGGTTCGAGCCCTGGTCGGAGAGGCCACAGCAGTGAGAGGCCCGCGTACCGCAAAAAAAAAAATAGTCCTATTTCTGAGAATATACTCCAAGGAAGTAATACAAAAGAAAGAAAAAAAACTATTTGAATTGTTATTTCTTATAACAAGAAGTAGGGGGGAATATCCAGAATATGAGAAAATTAAGAACATTCTGGAATACTTAAAGGTGTTTTCTGAAAAAAAAATTATTTTTATATGATAATTAGGACTGAAATATGAAAAAACAAATTTGTTTAAATTTTTTAAAGAGCATAAAACAATTATATCTTCACTGTCAATATATAAATGTGTGAATATGTACAGGGAAAGAAACAGTCAAAACAGTTGTAGATTGGTAGGTAGAGGTCTGTTTGTTTATAACAGTTTTAAAATCAGTGTATGTCTCTTAAATTCAAGTTTTTTATGAAGAAGTTCAAATTCTCAAGTTCTAATAACAATTAGATCTTCTTTTTGATCTTTTCTAAAAATTAATGGGTAGGTAAGGGTTTCATTCTTTTTTTTTTTTTAAGGGTTTCATTCTTAATCAGAGAAATTAGAACCTGTGTATGTATATTGCTCCAGTCTGGTACACCAGATTATTGATACCTGTTGTGCAGACCTAGCAGATAAATTTTAATATGTTTATTGTCCAATAAAAATGGAAGTCTTACATAAATATTTCAGTTTTAAATATATGACTAAAAAAGAATACCAAATATGAGTTTTTAAATTATTGAGAAAAATTTTGGACATTGGGCTGAGTTTGGTCTTTAACCACATTTATAAAGAGAAGGATTGTTTTGATATTATTATTCATAATACAAGGTTTTAGAATTGATACCCAGATATTGCCCAAGCAAATTTTATGATACAGTAATATATTTTTGTGATAGAATTTGACCTGCTTCTTAATATGCATTAAGTAAAATAAATAAATTTAGCAAACTATCCTATGAGGAAATGTATTTTTATGTATAAATATGCTTATAATTAGAATATTGGCTTAAAAAGTAGGCAAAAATAAACAGTTGTTCCGTGGTATTTATATGAAAACACAAAATTTAATGATCTGTGACGTTGATTTCCTAAATCTAAATGTTTATGATGGCACAAGAGGAGCATTTACCTTTTATTTTACGTTTTTAGCCTTCATTTTATTGTCCTTCCACTCTTCACTGTGGAATTTCATAGTATTGGGCTTAGCTCTTCTTTTACTTGCCATCCAATTTTTAAAAAAATTACAGTGAGAGTGAAAGTTGTTTTTCCATTTTTGTCATTGTTGTAAAAAGTTTCCTCTTAAAAACCATTTCCTGGGCTTCCCTGGTGGCGCAGTGGTTGCGCGTCCGCCTGCCGATGCAGGGGAACCGGGTTCGCGCCCCGGTCTGGGAGGGTCCCACGTGCCGCGGAGCGGCTGGGCCCGTGAGCCATGGCCGCTAGGCCTGCGCGTCCGGAGCCTGTGCTCCGCAGCGGGAGAGGCCGCAGCAGAGGGAGGCCCGCATACCAAAAAAAAAAAAAAAAAAAAACCATTTCCTTTTATCTGAAGTTTAGTGGTATCATAGCCTATTTGACTAAAAAGCCTACTAGAAAAGCATCTAAAAATAATTTTTTTTGTTTTTACAATTTGGGTGTTCATTTTCAATGCAATCAGAAAGGAAATTCTTCAGTGTTTATTTTACTAATATGCGGTTTTCTTGAGTTACGTAAGTGCCCAGTTTGGATCTAATGACATATTTATTAGGATTTTTGATTTTGATATAAAATATTTGATTCTGTATTTTCTTTTTTTTTTTAGGATAACATTTAGTGTTGGCTAAGAGTAATATTTATTTCTGATTTTCAGTGCTATTTCAGTTACAAATAGCCAGTGGCTTCAGAAGGATAACAGTTCTTTAAATTAGGAATTTATTGCTCTAGCTTTTGAAGAGAGTAAGCACATTCTGTGATCTTCATGGAGGGATACTTTCCCCTTTGGACATTTAACAGATCTCCATTTTAACGCTTCATTCTGTCTTCATTGTATTCTATAATCATTTGTATATAGCTGTAGATTCAGAAACCCTTTTTTCTACTCCCTCCCATTTGTACAATCCTTTTTTCTTTCTAAAACTAGGAAAAGTGACTAAGCTTAATATAGATTAATGAACATCATCAGTGGTTCATGCAGCTGAAACGAAAATATACATCCATGGATATATGTGCTTTTATGAGGTAGGAGGCAAGAGTGGCTACTAGAGATTCAGAATAAAGGAATACATTTCTGGATGGTACAAGCTTCTTTAAAAATAAAAAAATCATATCCCAGAATTCATAAGCTGCATTAGTATACAGATTCTGGACTTTGCTTAGGTAGCCAGAACTACCTTAATGACTTTGAGTTAATGACTTTGAGTTAAGCAGTACTTTGGGAATTGGGCTGCTTACCTCTATATAAAAAAGTAATAAAATTAGGGCAAAAGGAAAGCTTACCTGAAATGGTAGACATGATCTGGAGTACATCTGCACTGAAAAGAATCTTAGTTTTAATAAGATAGGTAGTTGATTCCTGTATTTCTGAGAAATGGTAGCTTTGGTCAAAATCTTAAAATATAATAGAACATGTGAAAAGTAAGAAAGATGATATAAAGCATACATTTTACAAGGATAGTGGCTTGACACATTTTAAAGTATATATCATTCTGGCATATTCAGAAATCTCCTGTGTTTACATAAACAATATAAATTATTCATGTATAGTCATTTCAGTTTGGATTCACATCCTCCTATTTAGCTGAGAAAGTTAACTAGTGATCTTGCATATGCATATTTCTTCACAAGAATCCATTTCTGCTGAACTATTTTATTGGCAGATAATGGAATAATATGGACTTTATTAAGTACAAATACAAAATATAATTTGGTTGAGTTTTAGGATGTATTTTTTTATTGAAGTGTAGTTGATTTACAATGTATTAATTAGTGCTGTACAGCAAAGCGATTCAGTTACACATATATATATACATTCTTTTTTATATTCTTTTCCATTATAGTTTATCATAGGATATTGGATATAGTTCTGTGTGCCCTACAGTAAGGAAGTATCTTTAAATTGGTGGAAAAAGACCTGTTTTAAAATCTTTATAATAGAGATTAAGGATTACAGTATATATTATACTTTAGATGAGTTTATGACTAGGAATGTTGTGAAAGTTCTGATAGTTTGTTTAACGTGGAAAATAGATTTAACACTTCTTGCTGCAGTTTGCTTAACTAACTTATGTTGAGTAATTAAAACCTTAAAATATTATCTATTATTTAGGTTTGTTAATTAGGTAGTATTTTGGCTTGTAGATTCTTCCATTTCATTGATGATGTTAATATATCAGCATTTAGGTTGCTGAAAGTTTAAAGCATTTCATTCTTGTTTTGGTAAATCAGTTCAAGTGAAAAGACATCTACTAGGAAGTTGATATGAAATATAATTATCGTAAATGTCTACTGAGAAGTATGAACATTCTAAAACTCATAAGGTACAAATGAGAGAGTGGCAGCTTTGGCATCAGTCAGATTAAACAAACTCATTGATTCCCTGAAGACAAAGCCAAATGCATTGTTCTCCCCCCCTCCAACCCCCACTCCCAGGTAGTCAGCAGTTTTTGACATTTTGGTATACTTTTTGGCTAATCTCTTAAAAATAAGGATCCTCCTATTTAGTCATCTGTTAAGTGGTTATGTCATTTATTTTGAGAGACAGTATATTAAATCTGAGTAGAGAGAGTACCTGGCATTTCCTAAGATGCTTTATTTTTTTTAATAAAATAAAGATAAACACTGATCTAGAAGTTGGAGGATATCTGAGTTCTCATCTCACATGTATCACTGGGAAAGCTGCTTAAATCTCTTAGGATTTAAGTTTCCTTATCTATGAAATGAAGAGGTTGATTAGACAAGCATCAGGTCAAATTGGCAATCTAAGTCCAAAACAGATACAATTTATGTGGTTTAGTTCAGCATAATCATTTAATTTTTGTGTCTTTAGGTATGATGTACATGTTCCTATTTGTTACAGTCTCCATAACTCCCTACCACTTAACACAAGGTTCCCCACATGATTATGTAATTTGAACGGCCCTTGTAGGCATTCGAGTTACAGTCTTTGGACTAGATGTCACACTGAGTTTCAAAATATTCTCCACGTTTTCTGTTCTACAACGGCAATTCTAACGGATTGTTATAGACCTAGAAACTGTTCCTTAGTTTTCAGGGAGAAGCTATATTTTCCTTCTTTAACTGATATTAAGTGGTAGGGAGAGTTGGCAAATTGTTACTTGGAATAAAAGGATATCAGAGGAACACATTCTTCATTTAGCTCAGTAATTGTAATTAGAGCATTGGATTTTTCTGCCTGCCTTTACAGAAATTTACTGAACAATTGCTATAAGGCTGAAAGTTTTGTGACTTGAGGCATATTTACACTGAAAGAGTACTGGCATCTTCCTCTGGTAGTGCCATGCTGCCCTCTTGGTCACCTCATTTCATTTCTCTTGATGCCATGCTTATCTCATTCTAGTATCTATTAAGACTACATTCTGTTGATTGACTAACTCTGGCATATTGCCTGGATCAATTGAAACCATTTTAGTATGCTTTTTTGATAGTTTAAATAACCAGTCAAATAAACCCATAAAATGGATAAGCCGCCAGCATAGGCACAGCCCATTTATTTGTTTCTGTAGGTAGACATTAGCTCTTTACTTGTTACGGTTACTTGATATTATAGGAGTATTCAATGTTCAGTCCTTGGTTTTATATGCTGGCATATACAGTTCATCTAAAGATACTGGTATAAATGCTCTTCAAATATCATCAGGAAAGGAGGTTTAGGAAGGGGGTTACATGCTTAAGTGATAAAAAGTAAAAGTAATAATTTATATGTGAAATAATGAGTTTGAGGTAAGTCAGTGATTTGGCTAGATTGGTAATGTTTTTTGCATTGGTGTTTAATGTAGAACCAATATATGATGTCATGTAAGCACACTGTCAGTGTTTCTCGTATGATTTTGACCTAGTCAAAAATTTTATTTTGAGACTCATTTTCAGTATACAGTAAAGTTAATATTTTAGTATTAGCTTCATTGGAAAGATAGTTTTTTATACCCTGTGAGTAGTTATTTAAAATTTTATTTTTAAAATATAATTTTTACTACATGCAAAAAACCAACAATTTTTTATAAAAACCATCATATTTATGATAAGTTAGTGAGAAGAGTAGAATTCAGTGTAGTAAACTTAGCTAAATATGATCCTTGTATTGAAAACACTGGGGACTAAAACACAGGCAAAACCAGCAAAAAATTAAGAATCACATGATAGGGAATTATAGATATGTCAGGGTTGAGTGTTCAACTGGAATATGCATTAATAGTCCCAAGTTAAGAAAAAATTCAGTCCCTTGACAAAGCTCTGCTTTTCGTGAGATAGATGTATTCAGTCATTAAAATATTCTAACTTTTATATGTTACACAATGTCTTGGAATATCTCAGTTGAAGCAGCTCTAAAACATTTGAAATATTCACCAAGTCATCTCTAGACTGGTGACTTCAGTGTGTACCTGTCAATTCCAAACACGTCCCAGACTCTGCTTTACTGTTTATTTTAACAAGAGCTGTAGAGTCCCTGTTATTTGACCAGCTTAATAAGCGAGGTGTTCTGGACTCAAGTACTTTCCTTAATGTCAGATCACTTATAGTCTAACAGGAGGTTAGGCATAGGACTGCCAGAATGAGTGGGGCAGGTGATAAGACCTCAGGGTCAGATCATTGTGGGCTGAACTAAATGAGGGACTTTTTATTCACTTTAATTTTGATAATGGTTATAAATTAAAATTTAGATTTTTATTCTTGTACATGAAATAATGTACTGATTTAGGTTTTTCAGAAAGAAAACTAAAATTTGTATTCAGTACTACTTCATTGTTCAGTCCTCTGAAGGAAAGATTTCTTACATTTTCTTTATATGGAAAACCAGTTTTGTTACATTTTGTTTTGGCATAAGTAAGGTTTCTTTTTCTGTTTCAGAACAGTATTTAACCATGAAGAAGAAAAGTCACTTAGGTAAATGGCATAATTTCAATGTGAAAGAAATAATGCTCACTTGATATTTATTTTGCTTTTATCCTCGTTTTTCTCCCAGGGGTGAAAGCATGTCTACAAAGAAAAGAATGTGAACAGGAAGAAAAGTATGAAATTCCTGAAGGACCACATAGAAGCAGGCTCAACAGAGAACAGCTGGTACTTTCCTTTTGATACTACTTTTATTGTTCTTATTATAACTTAATACTATTATTACCGTCAGGAAAAACTTCTCCTGCCCTTTCAACAAGTACAGGTGACTGATTAAAATTTTAATTGTGCTTATTTCAAGCACTTGATTCTGAGAGATGATCACAATGAGCAGTAAAAACCAGAAGGTAATAATTTCATACTGTTACTAGATTTTGGGCATCTTGAACATTCGCATAAACCTTTCAGAATCTGAGCTGAGTCTCAGATATAGGAAGTAGCCTGAGAGAAGACTTAGAGCTACTGTTCGGATTTAGTTAACCATGTCTTTATTACCACATATTGTAGTTTTAATGGATAAAATTCCATTACCTTGTTAACATATAGGTATATTAAAAATGCCAGAGAGAAGTTTTTGTAGAAGGGACTTGTGAAACTTTTTCTGTAAAGCTCACAGAAGTGTTTCATATCTAATTGGATCCCTAGCCATGGCCTTATAATGTATTGTGTTCTAAGGAAAACATCTCTAGAATCCTGAAGGCCACACTCCCACGTCACTGCCCTGGGGACCTTAGATTGGTAGTATATAGGAACCTAAATATGGATGGGCAGAATTGGAAAACTCCATAGAAAAGCTGCTACTCTTACAATTAAGTTTAGCTTGGTATCCGTGAAGCTCGTTTCAGATACCCTAGGAAGGAATTCTTGGGGCTTTAAGTCCCACGAAATATGAATAAATATTCTGATATGAGACGCTTGATGAATAGGTTTTATGTGGATGTATAACACACACACACACACAGAGAGACACACACAGAGCACACCTAAAATGTGAGAAGAGTGAAAAGCACCAGAGTCTTAAGGAAAAAATTGTATAGGAAACCTTTATTTGCATGAGTATTTTTTTGACCTAAATGGTTTATTTGAAATACAACTTGTCCTAGCACCTCATTAAGTAGCTTCTTAACTGCTTGTGACTTTTCTTTTTATTTCCCTGTTCATATGCAGTGTTTTAAAATATTTTGGTCTGCTTTTAATGAGCTTTTTTTTTTGTTTTTTTTTCAGTTGCCAAAGCTGTTTGATGGATGCTATTTCTATTTGAGGGGAACCTTCATACACCATCCAAAGGACAACCTTATTAAACTTGTCACTGCAGCTGGGGGACAGATCCTCAGTAGAAAGCCCAAGCCAGACAGTGACGTGACTCAAACCATCAATACAGTCGCGTACCATGCCAAACCTGATTCTGATCAGCACTTCTGCACACAGTATATCATCTATGAGGATTTGTCTAATCATCGCCCAGAGAGAGTTAGGCAAGGCAAAGTCTGGATGGCTCCTTCCAGCTGGTTTATAGATTGTGTGATGTCCTTTGAGTTGCTCCCTCTTGATAGCTGAATCCTATACCAGATGTACATTTCAAATTGAACTTACACAGTGTGAGAGCCCAGTGACTGCACTGTTTTGATCATTCACATTTTTACAAATAGGTAGACTCATTCGTACGTTTTTTTTCCCCTTGAATTAAAAAAAAAACAAATTGCCAGATTATGAATTCATTCTGTGTTTACCATTTAGATGCGGAGGTTGCTTTAAGGGATTTTTCTTTTTAAAACTGGCATATGTGTTGATTCATCATGTCTTTCTATTCACATTATCAGCTGTCAAAGATTAATGAGAGGGGATCAGAACTGTTGGTTAAACATACAAGTGGTATCATTATGTCTCACCCTTTTAATGTTCTTTGATGAAAAAAATCCACACCTGCCACCAGCAAAAATACTTGCCTTCGTTTAGTTAGCAAATAATATTGTCAAATAATTTATTCTGGCTTTGTTATAATGAAAATAGATTACCTGGTCTAAATTTGCCACCATAGGTGTTAAATTCTTCTGTCTACAGTTGTATTTATTTTGCTACTTATAATTTACTTGTTCCTACATTTTTGTTCCCTTTTTAAAAACAATCTTGTCTCTTAATCAGGAAATCATGATTTGAATCTCAACATTACTGTTCTCTGGTGGTGAAAGTCAACATTGGGCTCATGATATATATTTTTATTGTATATATTTGCTTATTGTTAATCAACTTATAACTGTGTTTATATATATGTGTGTAGAACATTTTCTCTAACACATTTTAGAGACATTGTTAGTCAAATGTAAATAAATTAGGGAGCAGTCTTTCTGGTTGACCTTATGTATTGCTAAAATAATTTTCCTGTAGGTCTTAATTTCTTTCTTCATAAATTGTTTTTCATTTTTGGATTGCTGGGGAGGCAGAAGTTGGTGATTACTTGATTTAGAACAGATTTTTGTCCAGGTGATACAAAAGGCTATGACAGTAAGTTTAATGGTAGTAGTGAAAAGGACTTATTCATAATACCAGGACCATCAAGGCTGCACAATAGTAGACAGCATGTCACCTGAGAATGGGGAGACCTGGAAAGGTTACTCTGGTCTGAGTGTTCTTATCTGTGAATCAATAAGGTAGATTAGATCATTTTAAAACATTTTCTAAGTAGTAGAATTCTTTAATAAGTCTTTGTAGAAATTTAATGTACTTATAATATTAAAGACATGGAAAGGGTGTTACTGTTGAGACTTGCCAGTTTGGTCCCTTTTGGGCCAAAGGGAATAGTTTGGTAACCACTAGATTAGAATACTGAGATTCTGAAGTTCATGAACATTTTAAGATCCGTTTATTTGAAGTTTGAGATTCAGCTGATTATTTCAAAATAAAATTTACTTTAATCCCTTCTTTGACATGTTATTTTTCCATATGAAGAAATAAATTACGTGAACACAATAATACTGCTGACCCTGACCTTCAAGGGTGAATTAGCTCTGAAACACTCTCTCCAACCAGTATTGTGTTTGTTCCACATTTCATTCAAATGGAGAACGATAAACAACATAGCACCAAGCAAATCTGAGGGGTTAGATAATGTCTGGATTAAATAATTTAAGACTCTGGGATTTTGGTTGTCATTTCTGATTTATAACTGACTTTTAGTCACTTTCTATTGCCTCATTGGTCATATTCCTAGACAGGTTTGTGTTTGTTCCTCTGATCTGAATCCCCGTTTGTAAAAACACTTTGGGGAGTTGCTACCCGCTTTCCTTCATTCACTTTCTTGGTTTGTCCTCCTCCCTCTTTGTTGTATTTTGTGTCCCACTATTAAGCAGTTTTGTTTTTGGTTTCTTTAAATATTTATTTTGGCAGCAGTTAATTGATGTTAAGCTCTTGAAACTTGTATTTTCTGTATAGATATACTTGTAATTATTTTCATTTTTCAGTCATAGATTCAAGCTTCCTTTTTATTTACCATAAATCACTAACGTTCTTTGTGCTTCCACATCTCTGTTTCTTCTATAGAGGTGACTTACTCTGCACTGTTGAAGAACGAGCCTCTGCAAGACTTGTGAGGAAATCTTTCAGCTGACAAAAGCTTGTCTTTTTGAGCACTGTATTTCTAAAGTATATTAGGTACTTTATTACTTAAATAAACTTTTTTGAATGCAGTGTGACCTTGGTAGTTTGGAATCATCATTAAGACTCATTTATTACACAGTGATTCCCTTGTGGTTCATTTTTTTTTAAACTGAAGTGTAATAGACGTACTGTATCAGTCTCATGTGCGTCATAGTGATTCAATATTTTATATACATTTCAAAATGGTCACCTTGTTAACTAGTTACCATTTATCACCACACAAAGTTATTACAATATACCTCTTAATCCCCTTCACTGATTCTGCCTGAACCCAACCCGCCAACCCCTTTCGCCTCTGGCAACCACCAGTTTGTTTTCTGTATCTGTGAGACTGCTTCTGTTTTGTTTTTTAGATTCCACATATAAGTGAAATCATAGAGAAATTGCATTTCTCCATCTTATTTCACTTAGCATAATACCCTTTATGTCCCTCCATGTTGTCTCAAACGGCAAGATTTCATTCTTTTATGGCTGAATTTGTTGATATTGTATATAAACATTGTACATATAAGTCACATCTTTTTCCATTTTCTCTTGATGGGCTCTTAGGTTGTTTCTGTACCTTGGCTATTGTAAATAATGCTGCAGTGAACATTGGGGTGCATATATCTTTTCAAGTTAGAGTTTTTGTTTTCTTCAGATAAATACCCAGAAGTAGGATTGCTGGATCATATGGTAGTTCTATTTTTAACTTTTTGAGGAACCTCCATATTATCTTCCATAGTGGCTGCATGAATTATATTCCCACCAACAGTGTACAAGTGTTTCTTTTTCTTCACATTCTCTCCAACACTTGTTATTTTTTGTCTTTTTGATCATTGCCATTCTGACAGGTGTAAGGTGATAAACACTTTTGATTTGCATTTCCCTGATGATTAGTGATGTTGAGCATCTTTTCATGTGCTTGTTGGCCATCTGTATGTCTTTGGAAAAATGTCTCTTCAGGTCCTCTGTCCATTTTTAAATAGGGTTGTTCTGGGGGTTTTTTGTTTTTGTTTTTTTGTTTTATTTTTGGATATTAAGTTGTAAAATTCTTTATATAGTTTTGATATTAGCTCCTTATTGAATATATGATTTATGAATTCAGTAGGTTACATTTTTATCTTGTTGATGGTTTCTTTTGCTATGCAAAAGCATTTTAGTTTGATGTAGTCTCATTTGTTTAATTTTGCTTTTGTGTCCCTTCCTTGCCTGAAGAGACAGGTTCAAAAAAATATGGGTAAGACCAATGTCAAAGAGCTTACTGCCTATGTTTTCTTCTAGGACTTTTATGGTTTGCCTCCAGCTTTGTTCTTTCTCAAAATTGTTTTGGCTATTTGGGTCTTTTGTGATTCCATACAAAGTTTAGGATTCTTTGCTCTAGGTCAGTGAAAAATGCCATTGGTATTTTGATAGGGATTTCATAGTATCTGTAGATTGCCTGAGGTAGTGTAACAGTGGTAATTCTTCCAATCTATGCGTAAGGTATATTTTTCCATCTATTTGTGTTGTCTTCAAATTCTTTCAGAGTACAGGTCTTCCACCTCATTGGTTAAATTTATTGCTAGGTGTTTTATTCCCTTTTTATACAATTGTAAATGAGACTGTTTTCTTAACTTTCTGATAGCTTGTTTTTGGTATATAGAAATGCAGCTGATTTCTATAAAGTTTATATCCTGCAATTTTACTAAATTTATGTATTCCAGTAGTTTTTTCATGGCGTGTTGGATTTTCTGTGTATAGTATCATGTCATTTGCAAGCAGTGACATTTTTACTTCTTTTCCAGTTTGGATTCCTTTTATTTTTTTGTCAGATTGCTGTGGCTATGGCTTTCAATACTACATTGAATGAAAGTAGTGAGATTGGGCATCTTTGTCTTGTTCCTGATCTTAGAGGAAAAGCTTTTAACTTTTCCCCAGTGAGTACGATGTTAGCTGTGTATTTGTCATATATAGTTTTTATTATGTTGAGGTACATTTCCTATACCCACGTTATTAAGTTTTTATCAACAGTGGATGTTGAATGTTGTCAGATGTTTTTTTCTGCATCTGTTGAGTTGATCGTATGATTTTTATCCTTTGTTTTTGTTAATGTTAATGTGGTATGTCACACTGATGGATTTGCAGGTATTGAACCCTCCTTGCATTCCTGGAATAAATCCTATTTCATTATGCTTCATCATGATGTATGATCCTTCAATGTATTGTTGATGACTTTGATTTGCCCTTTTTTTTTTTTTTTTTTTTTTGGTGTCTGGTTTTGGTATCAGGGTAATGCTGGCTTAGTAAAATGAGTTTGGAAGTGTTCCTTCCTTTTCAACTTTTGGGAACAGTTTGAGAAGGATAGGTATTAACTTTAAAAAATTTTGGTAGAATTCCCATGGGAGTTTTAAAATTCCTGTTTCAATTTCACTACTCGTAATTAATCTATTCATATTTTATATTTCTTTATGATTCAGTTTTGGAAGATTGTGTGTTTCTAGGAATTTAGCCATTCTAGGTTGTCTGATTTTTTGGCATATGATTGTTCATAGTAATTTCTTATCCTTGGCATTTCTATGGTATCAGTTGTAACTTCTCTTTCATTTCTGACTTTATTTGGCTTCTCTTTCTCTCTCCACTCCACTCCCCACACACAGACCCTTATGAGTCTGGTTAATGATTTATCAATTTTGTTTATCTTTTCAGATAACCAGCACTGCCTTTCATTGATCTTTTCTATTTTTTATTTTTCTAGTCTCTATTTCAGTTATTTTTGTTGTGATCTTTATTGGTTCCTTCCTTCTACTAACTTTAAGCTTTGTTTGTTCTTCTTTTTCTACTTTCTTTAGGTGTAAAGTTAGATTGTAATTTTTATTTCTTTTTTTAATTTTAATTTTTTTTTAATTAAGGTATAGTTGACTTACAATATTGTGTTAGTTTCAGGTGTAAATTTTCTTATTCACATAGTCTTGTCTCTCTGAACTTCCCTCTTAGAGCTACTTTTGCTTCATTTCACAGATTTGGGAAAGTTGTATTTCCATTTTTATTTGTTCAAGATATATTTTGATTTCCTCTTTGATTTCTTCATTGGCTGATTGTTTAGTAGCATGTTGTTTAGTCTTCACATGTTTGTGTTTTTTCCAGTTCTCTTTTTGTAGTTGATTTCTAGTTTCATACTGTTGTAGTTGGAAAAGATGCTTGATGATGATTTCAGTCTTATTAAATTTATTGAGACTTGTTTTGTGGCATAACATGTGATCTGTCCTGGAGAATGTTTCATATGCACTTGAAAAGAATGTGTGTTCTGCAGTTTTTGGATGGGATGTTTTGTGTATATCTCTTAAGTTCATCTGGTCTAATGTGTCATTTAAGGTCAATGTTTCCTTATTAATTTTCTGTCTGATCTATTCATTGATGTAAGTGTGGTATTAAAGTCCCCTACTATTATTGTATTACTGTCAATTCCTCCCTTTATGTTTGCTAATATTTGCTTTATGTATCTAGGTGCTCCTCTGTTGAATGCATAAATATTTTCAAATGTCATATCCTCTTGTTGGGTTGACCCCTTTATCATAATGTGTTGTCCTTCTTTGTCTTTTGTTACAGTTTTGGTTAAAGTCTGTTTCATCTGATATAAGTATTGCTACCCAAGCTTTCTTTTTGTTTTCATCTGCATGGAATACCTTTTTCCATCCCTTCATTCTCATCCTGTTTGTATCCTTAGATCTGAAGTGAGTATCTTGTAGGCAGCATATAGATAGGTCTTCTTTTTTTTTTTTTTTAATCCATTCACTCACCCTATGTCTTTTGATTGGAGCATTTAGTTAATTTAAAGTAATTGTTAATAATTAGGAACTTACTGCCATTTGGTCAATTGTTTTCTGTTTTTTTTTTGTAATTCTCTGTTCCTATTTTCCTATTCTTTTTCCTTGTGGTTTAATGATTTTCTTTAATGTTATGTTTGGATTCCTTTCTCTTTATTTTTTGATATATCTATTAGAAATTTTGGGTTGTAGTTACCATGAGGTTCATATATAACAGTCTGTATATAAAGCAATCTATTTTAAGTGGATAGTTGCTTAAGTTTGAGCACAGTTTAAAACACAAGGGACTTCCCTGGTGGCATAGTGGTTAAGAATCCACCTGCCACTGCAGGGGACACGGGTTCAATCCCTGGTCCAGGAAGATCCCACATGGAGCGGGACAGCTAAGCCTGTGTGCCACAATTACTGAGCATGTGCTCTAGAGCAAGGCACAGCTACTGAGCCCGTGTGCCTAGAGCCCATGCTCCGCAACAAGAGAAGCCACTGCAATGAGAAGCCTGTGCACCTCAACGAAGAGTAGCCCCCCGCTCACCACAACTAGAGAAAGCCCGTGCACAGCAACGGAGAACCAACACAGCCAAAAATAAGTTTATAAAAATAAAAACACCACATCCCCCCAAGTATTCAGTTAGTTCTCAGGTTCTATTCAGAAGGAATTGTTCCAAATGTAGTTTTGTATTTGTCGTGTTTGTGGGAGGAGGTAAGTTCAGCCTCTTCCTATGCCGCCATCTTGAATCACCTCTGTCAGAGTCTTATGGTTCTACTGAAGTCAGAGGGTTGGGAGCTTTTCTACAGTGTTAAACATGGCTGTTTTCTAGTTCTAGTTCTACCTGTATTTTGCAGTTTTCCCCTTGACAGCTGCTACTTTATAGCTATTTATCTATTTCCATGAATACATTACCCTATCTAATTTGTTAATTTTTTTTTCTTTTGACTTTCTGGGAAATGGAAACCAGATAGGAAGTATATTAGAATTATGGATGAAATAAGGATAAATAATGTGTGAGAGTTTTAATGATTCACCTAAGAGTTAGATACTTATATTTTCATAGGTAAGACTTATCATTTATTTCATCTTTCTTGATTTCTTTTGGGCCTACTTTGTGAATTCAGCAATTAAGTGACCTCTGCATAGATGAAGATTGTGTTTTGGAAGGTTTGATGTTTCCTGTGGAAATAAGATGCAGAGAGGGGAACCACATTACACGTTAGCTCTTACTGCCTCCATGAGTTGGGGTAGAAAAAAGAGTCAATGATGTTCTAAAGGTTTGTGGACCGCATCATAGTCACAAATGTCTATTCTCTAAATGTAACAGGAAATAATGTTTTTATTTGATAACGATAAGCCACTATTTTATTTGAAGATGGATTGAACTACAAATTGTGAACTTAATATATATCTTTATAAGTCAGCCCTTTTCAAGAATATGCACATCAAAGCAACTAATAAATGAAAACTAAGCAGTTCTAATTTTTTTTCCCAGTCAACTGATATGTTTGGCTACTTAGCTGCATACTCTCTTATGAATTAGGGATTGTTGGTTATTTGTGTAGCTTTCGAAGGCTCTGAGTGCACCTTTCTATACCTGGAAGTTTCTATTTGAATGGTGATATGGGAGAAGTGAGGAAAACACTAAACTGTTCTGACTCTGACCTGGCTTAAAGGGTTTGTGATTAACACCCCAGCACTTATAAGGATTCCTTTAGTCCTCGTGCTCCAGTTTGCCTGCGCAAGCCACTCTGAGAAGGTCAGTGAGCCTAACATCAGGCTTGAAGATTGGATTAAAGACCCAGGAAGGGCATGCCTCCTGCACAAGCTTTGAAGTCGATTGGACTTGGGTTTGTTTACCATCTCTTTACTATTAGTTAACCTGTGTGTACAGTTGTAAAGTTGGGATAATACTGTCTGTCTCACTTGGATGTCAAGGTAGATGAAAGCACTGAGCACCTTGTAGGCATTCACAGGATCACCTTTCATTCCTGTGTGAGCAAAAGATGGATCAGAGACATCTCTAAAAGCAGCTCTTGAAAAGTGGCTTTGGGTAGCATAGCTCACCTTGGTCCTGAATCATCCTGGCTATTGTCCCCATCCCCAGCTCAACTGCTGGCTGTCCTATCTTCACTTTACTGACATTAGCCTTAACATCCAGGACCTGGCTTGTCTGGCTAATTTCTCACGTCTGACCTCTCTCCCCAGCTATGAGTGAAGCTTCCCCAGCTATGTAGCCTCTCCTACCCATTCAGGTAAGATTTTGTTTGGCTTTCATCCCCTGAATGCATGTACTTTGGGTACCAAGACTACTTGCCTTCCATACTTAATATATGCCCCTTAGAAAGCACTGGCCAAACTTCTCCTGTCAGCATTGTGTCACAATCCCTTTTGGGCACCTCAACCCTTCTGCTGTATGACTTTGGGATAAACTTACTTTACACATTTCTTAAAAAAAAAAAAAAAAAAAATTGATTTTTTGCTGCCTTTGGTTTATAACTTGTGAAACTCATATTTTCATTATTAATACTACAAAATTTTCAAAATCACTCCCCATTGCCTGCCGGCTAAAATAATATTGCCAAAATATTCTTCCATCAGTGAAATATATAGGTCTTTTTCTAAATTTTACCAATGTGGCCACCTTCAAGTTTTTAAGTAACTCTTCTTGCAGAAGTATTACATAGTTACTGTAGAAAATTTGCAACATACAAAAACACAAGGAAGAAAATAATAGCCAAATTCAGGGACCATAAACTGACAAATTGGTTTTTGGCTTTCATAATGTAAAAAAAATAGATTGAATGCTATTGAAAGGTCATGTATGGTTCGGTTTTCCACAGTCCCCATCACTCCTTACTGTCTTACCCCGCTTCCACTTTACTCATTTACTTGGGCCTTGGAAATATTGAGTTAATCCACAACTCAGAATAACAGCTATTAACATTCTTATCTTTTCTTCTATGCAAACACACACATATAGCTTTTATAACTAAGGATTTAAACACTGAAAATACTTCCCATATTTTTCCATGTAATTAAATATTCTTAAATGTAATTTCCTGTAGTTGTATAGTAACCTATCAACAACATGTAGTATAATTTATCAAATCTGTGCTATTGAATATTTAGATTATTTCCATTACAGATAAAGCTGTATAAACATCTTTATAATACATTTTGGTCCTGGGGGAAGGGAGAGATTTTCTTTAAAATGTCAAGCCAAGTCAGTATCTACCATTACCATTTCTATAAAATGCAGTGCACACCCTACATATTTAAATTAAGACCTATAGTTATGCTTAAAATATAAAAATTAGAAAATGAGCCGTCGTTGATTGCTATGATTTTCATGAGTTGATGAGGCTTTACATGTAAGGTTCAGAACACTCCAGCTCTTATGGGTTAGAAGCTAATTAGAAAAAGAAGCAGAAAAAGAATTTTAGACTGTTTGGTAGAGATCTTAACGGGTCATCTTGCCAGTGAGGGGCTCTTGTGTTAAGATGAGGAAACGGGCCTGGAGACCTTTAGATCACATACCTCGTTATTGGCTGGGCCCAGATTAAAAGCATGCATTTTTCTATTTCTGCCATGTCACCTTCCAGGGTACATTGCTTCTTTAAGAAATCCAAAGCACTCGCTGTTATAGAGCCTATAATCTGACTTCTACTTAAAAGAACTTATTAAGCTGATGTAGAGCATCTAGAAGAGTAGATGGCATCCATCCCCTGCATGCTCTGACCCCCACCCGCCTCTACCTCAGCAGACGTTACTAATCATTACTTCTGTTTTTGAGACCAAAAAGGGTCTTAAAATCTTTCTCAACTCTTACTTCAGGCAGCCACAACCAACTGGTCAAGTTGGTTTATCAGTTTGGATGTATTTACCATCACTAAACTGAGCCATGCTTGAAAAACTTAAGGAATCTATATGTGCATTGCTTTCCCCACAACATATGGGAAGTATAGGACCTATTCCAGTCACTAATTGTGGCTCAGTATAGAAGTGCTTCTCAACTGGGAGGCCATGCCCTCCTAGTTGAGGGTTGAAGGGGGGTAAAAGCTCAAAGACAGGGAGAAAGTGGGAAGGAGGAATATGGTTTGAAAAAGCTCTCTAGGTGATTTAAATGCCTGCACTTCCCACAGTGCAAGTTACATCTTTGGTACTGTTTATTGTTGGAAATTTATTTGTGATGTCACACCATTTAGAGATTGTATTCTGATTCAGGCATGTATTGCAATGCAAAGTGTGCATGTGTGTATTTGACTAGATGTAACTCTATATTGTGTAGGTAATATATCTGATTCCTCAAGACATGCATTTCTAAAGCTAAGGTATGTGGTTTTTGCTATAGAATGTGGTAGATGCATGTGCCTTAAAATCATCATTCTCACTATAATAATCATTTCTTTTTTCTGTGAGTGCTGGAGTTCTGATACCTGGTGGTATATTCATATTATTTTTCTGGGCTGTGGAAGTAATGATTCGTAAGTATCATGTTTATTTTAAAAAGGAATTAATACATTGTGAAAAGTAAATGAAGTGTGAAGCTATTTTTCATTGACTTTTTTTTTTTTTTTTTGCAGATATGACAGAAGCACAAAGGGCAGGCAATTGACTTTTTCAGTAAGTATCCTCTTCAAGTGCTATGCAAAGATTCACTAGTAATTACACATAGCATTTTATCCTTTTCCATTTGAAAAATATAGATCTGATTTACGTTTTCAAAGGAGGTTGAACAAGAGTCTGATACTGATTCCCTCACTACTTTGTACATTGATTCATCAAATATTTATCTGGAAACTGCTGGATATCAGGCTTTGTTGCTCACTTGGAGCAATGATGGTGAATAAGACATGGCCGTAGCCCTCGAGGGGCTTACACTCCAGCAGGAGAGCCAGCAAGTAGAGAGATGACTGCACAGGTGGTATTGTTTCTGGCAAGGCTGGCGCCTGTCACCTGTGCAGGAAGAACGCCTTGGTGGAGACCTGTACCCTAGTGGACATTTCTATGTCAGGGCATCAAGAAGGCTTCCTCACACCCAGCCATATGTGACTGAGTTGGCAGAAGGACCAACCAGCATTTGCTCTGGATAGACAGGTATGTTTTGAAAAGGTTTCTAGGACTCATTCTTAGGACCGGATGAATTAATATTCACCATAAAACATTTTTTGATTTCCCTTGAGTGATATTTCTAAGAATGACATTTTATCAATATGTTATTAGGTTTTTTTTTTTTTTTAATTAGAAAGTCAAGTCAGAAATAGGAAATGTAGCTTGCTGAAGCCATGGATAGGAAATGAGGTGTTTTTTTTTTTTGGCTATCAGTGTTTAATCTGCTAAGTTATCACATTTAATCTCAAGATAATTTAAACAGTAGTTAAAGCTATCCAGATTATGTCATCTACCTTTTTTCCAAAAAAAATGAATGTTTTGAATATTCATGCTGGTTTTCTATGAATTCAGATGTAGTCATTAAGAAGGGATTTTTTTTTAATGTAAGAAAGTCTTTTTATATGGATTGTTGGCGTTTAAAATAATTTCCAATTTGTAGCAAAGTAATTTGTGTACATAGTTTAAAAAGTCAAATAATACTAAAAGATTTAGATGAAAAAACATCAGTCTCCTGAATCTCTCTCTCAGTCTCTCCCCAGAAACAATCATTTTGCACCCTTTCAGCAGTTTACTTTGGTATTTGCCTTCTCCATTAGTACGTATGTGTGCCCTGCATTCTCTTGATTCATCCATTCTAGACACCTACTGATTTCCTCTTATGGTACATGGTCATCTTGGCAGTCTGAGATTCTGTCTCCTTTCCTCTTCAAATCTTCCTAATAAGTGACTTAAATCTCTCTTCAGGGTTTTCACTGTGATGACTGTGGAAATATTCCCTGCTCTTTCAAGTTATTTGCAGTGATTGCATTTCCTTTCTGCAAACCTTTTTGTTTTTCTTGAATTTTTGTTAGTTTTTAAAATTTACGTTCAAATGTTTGAACCTATGTCTACATCTTCCACTACTTCCTGACATCTTTGAGAAAGGTCACACAATATAATTTTTCTCCAAGATGAACCTGTTTGGGTAATAGACTGGTTTCAGTGTTTTTCTGGACACTTCCCTCCTAAGCTCTCTGTTTTCCCCTCTCCAGTGTGGACTGCTCACCGGTAATATCTGCTGCATAGCTTTCATCCTGCGACTTCTCTTCTCTCCCAGGTCCTGGGAAACCTCTCTGCTTCTCTTCTCTCTTGGAATCCCTGTTTTCTGCTTTACACCGATATTTTGATGGAGGATATCCTCCAGTAGCTTCATGAGAAGCAATACAATCTCTAAATATTTTGTCTGAAAAATGTTTTTATTCTCCCATCACCACTGACATTTGGCTTGGTAAATAATTCTTAGGTGGTAATGGTTTTCCCTCAGAGTGGGGTTTTAAGGGGTGAGTCAACTTCTTTCTCCTCGTCTGTGTTGCCTCTGCAGGCACTGGGATTTGACCTTCCTCCCATCTACGAAGTCATTTTCATCTACTGTATACTGTTTTCATCCACCGTATATTGGGTTTTGCAGTGTGGTTTCCAGGCAGAGAAAGGGACAAGCAATGGAACAATGCCTTTAACATCTGTACTCATTCTTCTGAAAACCAGAAATTTTTACCTTTTATATATAGTTAATAAAACGGTGCTTTGGACTACTTTGTCATTTGGAAATAACTGGGCATAGTTAGTTTAAAATGGTGTTCTCTGGCCCTCTTAGAGTAACGTTTGACAAAATAAGGCAGGCTAGTCATGTGGGGCTTGGAGCGACTTGCTAAATGAACTTAGTTAAACAGTTCCAAATGAGATTTGGGCCCTTGAATGGTGATTTTAAATGGCTGAATCATTCTTTGCCCAGAAAAGCCCACTGATTCCATCTGTAGTATTCTCTATACAAACTATCAAGATATTCATGGTTAATCTTTTTAGCAGCAAGCCTTCCCACCTAATGTTTCCTGACCAGGCATGTTTTTCTTTAGGTAGTACTATTGAGATTTATAAATCTTAGAACCTAAAAGTAAAGGCAATATTCACAGGAGGTCTGTTGAAATGAAATGAAAGTCATCTAGATGTAGGGGAGGTGATGGCGATTTTAAAAGGGCATAAGAAGAGAAAGCTATCAGGTAATGATGACACAAAAAGATAAGGCCAATTGATGACCAATTGGACATTTTGGAGGGTGGAATACCAAGTAGAAAGTCTATCAATCTCCTATAACTATGATTGAGGAAAGAGGAAGAAAGAATAAACAAAATGAAGTGTACATAATAATTGCTTTAATAAATACACAAATTACACTATAATTTCTTAAGAATTGGCAGGTAAGCTACACCTCTTCATTCAAAAGTAAGCTTGTGGTTTTGTGGCTTTTCATCTGTAAGAAAATATAGTCATTCAATTCTCAATATATCTGTACATTGTGGGAGTTTAGGGCAATAAACCTCTTACCCTGCTATGAGTGGTAAATAATCCATAGAACTATCATATTCAGGTGGTTATCTCTGGAGAATATCTTAATATTATATAATAATTTTTGAAGGAAAGGAATCCATAGAACAACAACAAAAAAATTCAGAGTTCAACATGTCCTTGATAGGATCATCCCTAGTAATACTGTCAACTTGTGTTGAGTTTCAGGAAATTGTGAATTAGAATTTCGATCCTGAGCCATTTTCTTCTCCTGTTTTGAACCTGTTCCAAAATTTTGTTCTGTTATAAATCATTTCCATTTGTAGGTGATCTAAGGATCACTAAATATAGCATGTTTGCTTCAGTTGTCTTGTTTAAAATGTTACATCACGTATAAACTAAAAGGCTACAGTAATTGGACCTAAGGGTTTTTTTTTCCCCCATTTTTCTCCACTTTATATTTGAGTGTTTTCTTATTGCCAGTTCTACCACCAGATATTTTTAATACATTCTTCCTTAATGTAAAGGTCTCTGCCTCTACCTCTGCCCTACATCTACATCTTGAACAGAAGACTGATTACATTGTCTTTGGTTTACTTTTTTTTTTCTTGGCTTCAGCTAGACTTCCATTTCCCCCGTATCACCATTCTCCTGCTTTCTCTATATTTTTACCTCTCATTGACTGTTCAATGGCATTCAGTCTCAGGAAGTCTGTTTCCATGCTCCCCAGTGATTTTCTAGCTTTGTCATCCAAGAGGAAACAAGGTTCCACAGGATTCTTGGAATTGTCTACTTTTATAAAGCCATCAAAGGTTCACCCACTTCAGTAAATAAAACACTACTTTTTGGGTTTTTTTGCCTTATGAATTATTAGCTTTTTTTCTTTCTCTCTTTTTTTCTCTCCAGAATTTGGGTTTTACTTCAACATTGACTCAGTGTAGCTATCAGAAGATTACCAAAACTTTTATTTCCAGTTACGGATGAAAGTCAATGGTCTTTTGGCTCTTATTAAAGAAACCATGACCTAATTTGTATAAGCTCCTTAAAAGTCAGGACTGTATAGTAATCAAAGCAGTGAATGCTTTCTTGTTGCATGCATACCATAATTAGACATCATTTTCATTGGTTTACAAGTGTTAAATAATTCTTGTAACAGCTTTCATTTCCTTGGTACAATTTTTGTCCCATTTTAAAGATAAGAAAACAGGCTTTGAAAGTTTAAGTACTTTGGCCAAAGCCTTACAGATAGCTTTAGTCCTGCTGAGACTTGAATCCAGATAATCTCACTCAAGGGCGTGAACTATTTACTACCTCAGCCCTCCACATCTTGGAACCCACATGTAGCTCCAGAAGAGTTTTTAGTGCAAAGAATCAGTCCCTAAGCTCACTGAAGCAACAACTCTAAAGAGGATGAACTCGGAAAAGCAGTGTGAAAGAGGACATAGTGTAGTGGTTAATAATGGACTAACTTTAAATTATAAATTAACTTAAATGATTCATGTCTGACACTCAGTTTCATCATCTGTAAAATGGGGACAAAAATGTCTTGAAGCGTCATGAAGATTAAATTCATACATATAAAGTGCTTGGCATGAATAGAGTAATAATTATACATGGAATCTGTCTTAGGAATAGATCAGTCACATGGATCTGAAAGGCAGCGGTCTAAATGAGGTAGGGAATTATTTTTATCTTATGTAACAAAAAAATCTAGAGGCAAGTGGTCCAAGGCTGGTACAGTGGGTCCCATTCTCCACCTTACAGCATTGTTAAAGGTGTTCATTATAGCTTTGGCCATCTCATCTGCATTTTGGACTGGAAGGAGAGAGCCGGAGAGCTACCAGCTCTGTCAACCACACCTAAAATCTGCTTCTTCTGTCTCATTGATCAGAAAGTCACATGATCACCCCATCTGCAAAGTGTTGACCCTTAACAACAACAAAAGAAATTGGAACTGTTAGCAATGAAGCAGGAGCTAGCCAACATAGGTATGTGAGTGTGCATGTGTATTTATACATGGCGATTACATGTGTGTGTTATGTACCAGAAGCCATAGCAGAAAGAACAAACTACCACAAAACTAGGGAAGAATTGGAGCAGTAGCAGCTATAGCCAGCAGCAAACGTAAGCAGCAACAACACCTCATAGAAGCCGGGGAAATAAGTTAGAGAGGGAATGAAAGGATGTTCCTGCTACAAACATTAAAATATTAAGACAGAAAAAAATGAGCTTGACCCTTGCAAAAGAATGGCGTGCAGATGCCATTTTATATATATATAAAGGTCACATTCACGTCTCAAGAAGTTACCTTAATTGGTTAGGCAGAGTTATCACAAAGCCTATGTATTGGGCTTGAACTCCACAGAGATTAATTACCTGTCCCCTTATCGTCCGTCCTTGGCCAACCTTCTCATAAGTGAGTGTAGTCCAGACAGTAATGAATGTAAATTTTTTTTCAACCTATCTTCTCTCCCATGGGGAAAGCAAACCCAAACCACAAAACATCCACTCAGTAGATAATGAACTGATAGCATCATCTTTGCTCTAAAGGACAAGAGGTGGTCTGTGGTGATAGAAGCCACATGGTTGGCTTGGGGCTTTGCGGCCATCAGAAGGGGCCCATTTGTCATCAGCCCACTGCACACTGTATTCTTTTCTAGAGTGACATTTTCACATTGGAGGTCTCCTTACCAACATGGTCCAGTGGATTGACATTTGCCCTGCAAATGGTTGATTTCATTAGGCTTATTGATCTGTAAGGAAAAATAAAGACTTTCAATGCTGAGGCTCCATTGCTCAAACAATTATATAATCAAAGGTTAATTTAACCGTGGATACATGATCAGATTATATTTAGATGACATTTTGGTGTCTTTTCGTTTGATGAGGCTTAAGTTCATCTGAGGGTAAATGCAGATACAGTTATGCCAAGCACATTTCTGAGGTTGATTTAAAACAAGGAAATTGTAACTATAAAACAAGGTAATAATTTTAATGATACTGAGTTTCACTCAAATAATTCAATTGGCAATATTTAATAGCTAAGATGATAAACAAAAGGTACATACATTTCTTTAGCCATATATGTAATAGGTTAAATAAAGGAATATTCAAGAGTGCCAATGCAAGATGGATGGAACAGATAGAAATATAACCCATGAAGAATAATGCCCAGGTTCACTGTTAATGGTGAATTTCTTATATAGTAATGCTGGGAAACAGCCTGGCTGGCTGAAAAAGATAACTATGATTTTTTTTCCCCATGTTCTTTAAAATATGAAGGTAATGTGATTTTAATATGCCTGCATTTGAGAGAGGACAGTGACCTGTATACAGTTCTTTCTCCTCTGGTCCGATAAAATTCATTTTTACCCTTTCATAAGATAGACTATTTCAGAGAAGATTCTTCCTTGTTAGGCAAAATGTACTAGTAACAAAAGAATGCAGAAAAGAGGCAAAATTTGTCCCATCTAGTGAAAAAGAAACATTTAAAAAATTGGAGAAATATTTAAGTGCTGGGCTGTCTTGGGATCTTACCAGAAAATCGAGAACTGAGCCTTTAGTGTTTAAGAGTCGTCATCGCCCTTGGAGGAGATAGGCATATTTGTGTCCTGCAGTTATGAGTCAAGCCCATTTCACTGTGGCATTGATGGAGTTTGCTGGCTTCAGCTGCTTGTTGTTTGCCATTGTAAAGATAAGAGCTGATGCAATCACACAGAATCTCCTGTTATTTATGTCGATATACTCTCTCTGGCTTGAAGGATTCTGCTTTACCTAATTTCAAATCACTGCTAGCTAGGCATGATTGGGCCAGTACAGTGTTTCTCAATTTCTTGGAGCTTTGCTACATATTTCTGCCACACAAAAGTCGAGGATTTATGAAATTAAATCACCATCTCCTGATAATAAGATATGTAACTGCCACTCTTACATCAGAGTGCACTCTCACATCCAGAAATTAAGATGTCAAGAATTTCTGCCTCTATCAGCACAAATTCAAGTATTTCTGAAACAGGGTTCAAATATAACATTTTGCCAAATATTTGTATTTATTTTATATATTAAGAACATAGCACTGAAACCATTTTTTTAAACAAAGAAAGTTTCTTTTGACTTATATATCATTGCCAACAATGGTGACTCTGAAATCAGAATTTAGCCAGCTATATTTTTGATTTATGAGTACAGAATAGCATGCATTTTGCTCTTCTGTAGCAAGATTGCTTCCTCAGAAGGGGTGGTAGTAAAAAATTTATTTTTTCTGAGTAAGCTAAGCAGACGTGAATCAGAAGACACATGGGGAGGAAATATATGTTCTGCTGAGGTGCTGTTTTTGCAAAGGCTTTTCTTGACAATAACCACACGTTATGTCCCTGTCCTTTACAATATTCTGTAATTTCTAATACAACATAAAATAAATGTACACTTTCCTTTTTAAGTCAACAGTTTTAGGTTCTGCTATCAAGCCCTCATGTTAAAGTATATTGTGTGGTTGGAAAGAGTATGATACAGTAGCAAGTGCATTAAACCAGGCATGTCCTGGATTGAGTCCCCATTGCGCCATTTACTAACTGTCAACTCGGACAAGGCTTTTCACAGTCTCCTTTTTTTGACCTATACAAGAATAATCATCTTTGGCTATCCCATGGGGTTGCTTTGCACATCAAGTAATAATGTGCATGTAAATTGTTAGGTCCTTTATAGATATAAGAAATTATAATTTAAGAGTCTTTTAACACCATACTAGCCTTTCTAAATTCAGGGTTTATTCTATCAAGGGAAGAAATTTGCTGATAGATGTACTTGATCCAGGCAGGGAAAGTTATTGGCTGTCAGGAGAAATGGGAAGAGTTTTTGACATCAAACAGGTATGATATTTTAGAGATGGATAACACCTCCAGATGCTCTCTAGTTTCAAGATATAGGATTGCAATAATTGTAATATTATTGTCAGAATATTAGCCACCTATCTAAATTTGAAATATTTTATAGATGTCATGTAATTAAAGGTAAATAAAATCAATGATATTTTTAAATAAATGGTTTACACTCTACCAAAATCACAGATACATTAGTTGTTACCCAGATACAATTATCATGTAGTTCTGATAATAATTCAATTCAGATTATTTATTATCCTTCCTTCCTATTTAAGGTAGTAAGTTATTTCTTGGAAAAGGTTAATTACATTCTTAAGTGAGGAGATATTCTCAAATAAAAATGTTTTATTCCTCATCCTCATTTTTTTTTAACCTTATAGAATAGAAAGTATATCTTCTTGAGCTATTCTTCATAATTACATACACCCACTGGGATCAAATAATCATAAATTGCAACCAAGATTAATGTTTACATTGGATTCTCAGTCACGCATATATTCAACATCACCTTCAAGAATTAAAAAGGGGAACTTTAGTGGCATAGACTATTGAAATCGCAAAGTAATCACATGAGAGGTATCTAAAAAAATGCATGTATTTTTGTTCTTTACAATGTAGTAAAAATATGTTAATTTGAAATTTGGCTTTGAACTTAAAAACTTGCAAAACTCTACGTGACAGTACAGGAAATATGTTCTCAAAAGTAATCAGAAATCAAAGGTCAATTCAATATGACCAACAGAGAGATTACTAAACGTTATTTTCTTTTTTTCCTTCCATTTTTTTTTTTTTTGGTTATTTTTTTGAAGGAAAGCATTCCATCTGTTAATGTCATTCTCCTTTAAATGCGCAAAATAATTTCCAAAAAATGTCTTTCATTGAGATTTTTATGCTGCTTATCAAAAACTTTTCATTCTTTACACCCCATTTAGTCTTTTTTTTTTTTAACATCTTTATTGGAGTATAACTGCTTTACAGTGGTGTGTTAGTTTCTGCTTTATAACAAAGTGAATCAGTTATACATATACATATGTTCCCATATCTCCTCCCTCTTGCGTCTCCCTCCCTCCCACCCACCCTCCCTATCCCACCACTCCCATTTAGTTTTGACATTTTAAATGTATATTTCTTGAAAAGCATCATATCTTAAATAAATATTTACAAAATGACCAGGTGTACTACTGGTCAAGACAGTATGGACTTAAAGATAAGACGTAGTTTTTGATTCATGAGGAGAAATTGTCTTTTCCTGATGATTTAACAAGTTTAAGAATCCTTATTTTAAAAAGACAACAAATATTTTAAGTCAAAGTCAGATGAAAACAAATTGTGTATTTTATCATCAATCTAACATGGGAGGGTGTGTGTGTCAGTTATATATTACTGTATAACAAGACTTAGTGGCTTAAAAGTTATATTTCATGAACCCCTGGCTTAATTGGACTCACCTGGATGGTTCTGTTCTACCTGGTATCAGCTGGGACTGCAGACATCTGTAGATGTGACTGGGTTGGACCATTCAGTATGGGTCACTCACATGATAGGCAGTCGTTATTGGTTGCACAACCTCCTTGTGTCTTCGTTCTCCTCTACATGGAGAAGAACTAAGAGAAGAAGAAGAAGAAGTTCTTCCCTTTTTTGTCTTCAAAGGGAGTGCCGAGGGAGCAATCTATTATTGCCAAGTGTCAGAATCAGGAGGGCACGAACACACTCACTAGCTACCTTAGTTATCCCCCCATCTCAAAAAAAATTGTCTAGGAATTTTCTCAGCTTTTACTTTTTTGCCTTGGAGGTAAATACCAGTTACCTATACTCTACATGCAAGTGTGGGATGCAGGGGGTGTAGAGTGGGCAGTGAATCAACTTCTCTGCGGTGCACACAGACCGGCAATCAGCTACCCTATTGTCTGCTCCCTCTCCCCTCCTGTCCTTTGTCTTACCTGTTCTTGGTCTTAAATTGGAGACTTGATTATCTCTCTACGGCCCTGAATCCTATTTTGTTTGAACTCTAGACTACAGCTTCCACAATTTTATATCATTTGCCAGCACTCTTCCATCTGCTTTTTCTCTTCTAGAAATATGTTGAAACAGCCCATCTGCTGAAGGCCTCCATCTAGTCTTAGAGGACTTTTATCCTTTACTATCTTTTGAATGGGGTTCAATAAAGAGAGGAGACAAAGTCAAACCACAGTCTAGAACAGCTGATCAGTTGATGCTCTGCAGTGTCAAAGTGATTCAAAGGAATGTTTTTCATCTCTCCCCAGGCTCAGCCATGAATTGATTTCTGACTCCTCTAAATTATATTGATAATCAGGTTTGTAACATGATGCTCCAAGATCCTTTCTACTCTTTAGATGCTCTCTCACTGGTAAGAGCTGCAGATAGCATCTTGGTGTCTGCTTTTGGTCTGACCTATGTGCACTATATCTGCCCCACATCTCCTCTTTTCTGATATAACTACAGAATTTTTTTCCTCTTTTGATTATTTGAGTAGAAATCGGTGTGGTGTGGAGTTGCCATTTGACTTGGAAGTCCTTTCCAAGACCTTAATTTACAGATAAGGATATTAAGGTACATTAAAGTATGTTAAGATAGTAACAGCTAATTAGTAACAAAGGTGGACTTACATACACTTAGATCGTCTGACTCCTTCCCCAATGCTCTTTATACTACATCACTGCTCCTAACTGGTTCCTGGGGCATGAATTATTCAGGGTCACTAATATCATGAATCATAGGTATCAATCATTTATTCTATCTTTCTGTCCTACATTCTGACTGTTGAATTGTTCTTATGTATGTTGAGCTAAAATTTGTAGCCCAGTAGCTAGTACCAGTTGGTGCTGGCTTTTTCTTAAGGTCACAAGAATAAGTTGTGTTTTTGTTTTTTTTTTCCCATGTAGTGACTCTTCATTAATAGATTTGACCTCTTCTATCTTTTGACCCCGAGTCTTTCTCTTTTCCTGATTAAACAATCTTTGTTCTTTCAGCAGATTTCCTTTTAAGCTTTTAATTGTGGTAAAATGCACATAACATAAAATTTACCACCTTAACTATTTTTAAGTCAATTGTTCCATAGTATTAAGTACATTCACATTGTTGTGCAACCGATCTCCAGAGCTCTTTTTCATCATACAAAACTGAAACTCTGTACTCATTAAAAATGACAGCTCCAGAGTTCCTTGTGTCCTAGTGGTTAGGATTCCGGGCTTTCACTGCATGGCCCGGGTTCAATCCCTGGTCGGGGAACTCAGATCCCGCAAGCTGTGCAGTGTGGGCAAAAAATAAAATAAAATAAAACGGCAACCCCACATGCCACCTTCCCCTGAGTCCCTGTCGCAATGAATTTGACTCCTCTAAGACCCTCATAGAAGTGGAATCATAAAATTTTTGTGACTAGCTTATCTTACCTAGCATGTCCTCAAGGCAGTTCTTTTATACAGGATTTCAAACCCATCCCAGTCACTCTTCTTTTAATTTTCTCTTCCTTTTCCACATCGCATTCAAGAAGGTGAGGTCCAAATAGCACCTATTAATCTAGGCATAGTCTGTGAGGCAGGGAACTCATTCTGAATATTACGTTTCTAATAAAGAATGTGTGAGAGTTTTTGATTGCCTCCTACTACTGTTGACTCATACTGAGCTTTACTATCAACTCAGACTCCTAAATACTTTAAGCCACTTCTTCCCTGCTACTCCTCCCTCACCATCATGTCACACCAGGCACAAGGAACATTAGAAATTGCATATTAAGGTCATAATGAGATTTTGAAAATCTGCATAGGATCTGCATGATGACGAATTTTCTTATGCTTTTTCTTTTATAATAATATTTCATATTTTCATTAAACTCTGGTCCATAGGTAGAATGAAGGCTGTGACCTTGGGAGATAGAAAATAATAAAAATTATTAATATACATTGACCCTTTTCTCTAAATGCATGTTCTATAATGATCCAGAATTACTATGTCTTTTTTTTCCCTCTGAAGACACAACATATGAAATTGAATTTTTTCTTTACAAACACTTTAGTTTGCATTTAACAGGCTAACAGTTCCCCAAAATGATGTCAAGCCACACTTACGCACCTGTGATAAAAATGGGTTGTGAACCCAGGTATAGGTCGTTTGTTAGTAACAAGAGTACCAAAGTTTATAAATGAGTTAGTTACCTTTTGTTAAAAATTAAGATATACCCAAGACTCTCTCTCATACGTGCTTTCTGCTATGGGAGGAAAGGGGTTGAGTTATAATTCATTAGCTAAGTGGGAAATGTTCATATTTCACAGCCTTGTCCTTGAAATGCAACTGCTACTTATGTACTGATAATATGTGAGAGATTGTGAATCATTTAAATCCTAATAAATTGCAATTATTATTATTATTTAGTTTTACCAGTAAGGAAGACCATAAGGATAAAGAAAGTATGAATAAAAATGTGAATTATAACTCTGCATTACATCCAGAGGTCCCAGCTATTTCTTTCTTTGTGTCAGCAAAATCTGTGTAACCAAGGGAATGGAACTTGTGAACATTGTCCATTACATATGTTAAAGCTGAAAAAAAAAGTACAGGATAAATCCAAGGAGAAACATGCTGAGGTACATATTAATCAAACTATCAAAAATTAAATTCAAAGAAAAAATACTAAAAGCAGCAAGGGAAAAACAACAAATAACATACAAGGGAATCCCCATAAGGTTAACAGCTGACCTTTCAACAGAAACTCTGCAAGCCAGAAGGGAGTGGCAGGACGTATTTAAAGTGATGAAAAGGAAAAACCTACAAACTAGATTACTCTACCCAGCAAGGATCTCATTCAGATTTGAAAGAGAAATTAAAACCTTTACAGACAAGCAAAAGCTAAGAGAATTCAGCACCACCAAACCAGCCTCACAAAAAATGCTAAAGGAACTTCTCTAGGTAGGAAACACAAAAGAAGGAAAAGAACTACAATAACAAACCCAAAACAATTAAGAAAATGGTAATAGGAACACATATGGATAACTACCTTAAATGTAAATGAATTAAATACTCCAACCAAAAGACATAGACTAGCTGAATGGATAAAAAAACAAGACCTGTATATATGCTGTCTACAAGAGAACCACTTCAGACTACTGACACATACAGACTGAAAATGAGGGGATGGAAAAAGATATTCTATGCAAATGAAAATCAAAAGAAGGCTGGAGTAGCAATTCTCATATCAGACAAAATAGACCTTAAAATAAAGACTATTCCAAGAGACAAAGAAGGACACTACATATGATCAAGAGTTCAATCCAAGAAGAAATATAACAATTGTAAATATTTATGCACCCAACGTAGGAGCAACTCAATACATAAGGCAAATGCTAATAGCCATAAAAGGGGAAATTGACAGTAACACAACCATAGTAGGGGACTTTAACACCCCCTTTCACCAATAGACAGATCATCCAAAATGAAAAGAAATAAGGAAACACAAACTTTGAATGATACATTAAAAAAGATGGATTTAATTGATATTCATAGGACATTCCATCCAAAGAAACCAGAATACACTTTCTTCTCAAGTGCTCCTGGATCATTCTGCAGGATAGATCATATCTTGGGTCACAAATCAAGCCTTGGGAAATTTAAGAAAATTGAAATCATATCAAGTATCTTTTCCAACAACAATGCTATGAGACTAGATATCAATTACAGGAAAAAAATCTGTAAAAAATACGAATACATGGAGACTAAACAATACACTACTAAATAACCAAGAGATCACTGAAGAAATCAAAGAGGAAATAAAAAAATACCTAGAAACAAATGACAATGAAAACACGACAACCCAAAACCTATGGGATGCAGCAAAAGCAGTTCAAAGTGGGAAGTTTATAGCATTACAATCCTACCTCAAGAAACAACAAACATCTCAAATAGACAATCTAACCTTACACCTAAAGCAATTAGAGAAAGAAGAACAAAAAACCCCAAAGTTAGCTGAAGGAAAGAAATCATAAAGATCAGATCAGAAATAAATGAAGGAAACAATAACAAAGATCAATAAAACTAAAAGCTGGTTCTTTGAGAAGATAAACAAAATTGATAAACCATTAGCAAGACTCATCAAGAAAAAAAGGGAGAAGACTCAAATCAATAGAATTAGAAGTGAAAAAGGAGAAGTAACAACTGACACTGCAGAAATACAAAGAATCATGAGAGATCACTACAAGCAACTATATGTCGATAAAATGGGCAACCTGGAAGAAATGGACAAATTCTTAGAAAAGCACAACCTTCCGAGACTGAACCAGGAAGAAATAGAAAATATAAACTGACCAATCACAAGCACTAAAATTGAGGCTGTGATTAAAAATCTTCCAACAAACAAAAGCCCAGGACCAGATGGCTTCTCAGGCAAATTCTATGATACATTTAGAGAAGAGCTAACACCTATCCTTCTCAAAGTCTTCCAAAATATAGCAGAGAGAGGAACACTCCCCAACTCATTCTATGAGGCCACCATCACCCTGATACTAATACCACAGAAAGATGTCACAACCTCAACATAATAAAGGCCATATATGACAAACCCACAGCCAACATCGTTCTCAATGGTGAAAAACTGAAACCATTTCCTCTAAGATCAGGAACAAGACAAGGTTGTCCACTCTCACCACCATTATTCAACATAGTTTTGGAAGTTTTAGCCTCAGCAATCAGAGAACAGAAAGAAACAAAAGGAATCCAAATCAGAAAAGAAGAAGTAAAGTTGTCACTCTTTGCAGATGACATGATGCTTTACATAGAGAATCCTAAAGACGCCACTAGAAAACTACTAGACCTAATCAATTAATTTGGTAAAGTAGCAGGATACAATATTAATGACAGAAATCTCTTGCATCCATGTTCTTGGATTGGAAGAATCAACATTGTGAAAATGACTACACTACCTAAAGCAATCTACATTTTCCATGCAATCCCTATCAAACTACCAGTGGCATTTTTCACAGAACCAGAACAAAAAAATTTCACAATTTGTATGGAAACACAAAAGACGCAGAATAGCCAAAGCAATCTTGAGAAAGAAAAACGGAGCTGGAGGAATCAGGTTTCCTGACTTCAGACTATACTACAAAGCTACAGTAATCAAGACAGTATGGTACTGGAACAATAACAGAAATATACATCAGTGGAATAGGATAGAAAGCCCAGAGATAAACCCACGCACATATGGTCACCTTATCTTTGATAAAGAATGCAAGAATATGCAACTGAGAAAAGACAGCGGCTTCAATAAGTGGTGCTGGGAAAACTGGACAGCTACATGTAAAAGAATGAAATTAGAACACTCCCTAACACTGCATACAAAAATAAACTCAAAATGGATTAAAGAACTAAGTGTAAGGCCAGACACTATAAAGCTTTTGGAGAAAAACTCTATGAACATAGAGTTTTCTATGATACATTTAGAGAAGACATAGAACACTCTATGTCTTAAATCACAGCAAGATCGTTTTTGACCCACCTCCTACAGTAATGGAAATAAAAACAAAAATAAACAAATGGGACCTATTGAAACGTCAAAGCTTTTCCACAGCAAAGGAAACCATAAGCAAAATGAAAAGACAACCCTCAGAATGGGAGAAAATATTTGCAAACGAAGCACTGACAAAGGATTAATCTCCAAAATATACACGCAGCTCATGCAGCTCAATATCGAAAAAACAAAAACCCAATCCAAAAATGGGCAGGAGACCTAAATAGACATTTCTCCAAAGAAGATATACAGATTGCCAACAAACACATGAAAAGCTGCTCAACGTTACTAATCATTAGAGAAATGCAAATCAGGACTACAATGAGATAACACCTTACACCACTCAGAATGGCCATCATAAAAAAATCTACGGGCTTCCCTGGTGGCGCAGTGGTTGCGCGTCCGCCTGCCAATGCAGGGGAACCGGGTTCGCGCCCCGGTCTGGGAGGATCCCACATGTCGCG
Organism: Physeter macrocephalus; assembly: GCF_002837175.3. NCBI lineage: Eukaryota > Metazoa > Chordata > Mammalia > Artiodactyla > Physeteridae > Physeter > Physeter macrocephalus. The sequence goes on along the minus strand of NC_041215.1, from coordinate 117,067,670 downwards.
GAGCGGCTGGGCCCGTGAGCCATGGCCGCTGAGCCTG
>NC_041215.1:117053394-117067514 GCF_002837175.3 Physeter macrocephalus | reverse complement strand
AGCCACTATGGAGAACAGTATGGAGGTTCCTTTAAAAACAATCCCACTCCTGGGCATATACCCTGAGAAAACTATAATTCAAAAAGAGTCATGTACCACAATGTACATTGCAGCTCTATTTACAATAGCCAGGAGATGGAAGCAACCTACATGTCCATCGACAGTTGAATGGATAAGAAGGTGTGGCACATATATACAATGGAATATTACTCAGCCATAAAAAGAAACGAAACTGAGTTTTTTGTAGTGAGGTGGATGGACCTAGAGACTGTCATACAGAGTGAAGTAAGTCAGAAGGAGAAAAATAAATACCGTACGCTAACACATATGTATGGAATCTAAAAAAAATTAAAATAGTTCTGAACAACCTAGGGACAGGACAAGAATAAAAACGCAGACGTACAGAATGGACCTAAGGACACAGGGAGGAGGAAGCGTAAGCTGGGTTGAAGCGAGAGAGTGGCATGGACATATATATACTACCAAATGCAAAATAGATAGTTAGTGGGAAGCAGCTGTATGGCACAGGGAGATCAGCTCCATGCTTTGTGACCACCTAGAGGGGTGGGATAGGGAGAGTGGGAGGGAGGGAGACACAAGAGGGAAGAGATAGGAGATATATGTATATGTATAGCTGATTCACTGTTATAAAGCCGAAAGTAACACACCATTGTAAAGCAATTATACTCCAATAAAGATGTTAAAAAGAAATGGATTGCATTCCAACCTGTGAAATAGTATTAAATATTAATAATGTTTATAAATATTAATAAATATCTTTGAATTTAGAAAATTGTTTAACAGGTATACTTTGTTGACTCTCCCTCTTAAAATACATGTAGCTTCTTAAAGCTATATTGGATTTTCCAACAATATCAGCACCTTCAGAAAATGCATATGACTCAGAAATAATACATTTATTACTAAAAATTAATTTGTATATTTATTTATCAAAAAGCAGGGATAGAGAATTACTCTCTACTTTTTTACTGAGATTCATTCAGAAAATGTCAAGATGTTCAAATTATTTCTAACAGCTAATTTATTAGCTTTACTTGACCATAATTGCCTTAATTTTCATAGTTTTCATAATTTTCATAAGTTTAACTAGCTTTTGTTTTCTGATCTTTAGGTCATACTTCCATAGAGTTATATTTTATTGATAATTCTTTTCTAATTACATTATTCTATTTAAATTGCATTACAATCTCATGTTTCCTGTTTTAGGATGACTATAGCTTTTTCTGCTTCTCTCTGTCTTCATTCTTTTGCTTCTTTTGCTTTGTGCATTTACTTATACACCCAATTGTTTTGCTCTTACTTCCTTATCATTTAACTTATCATATTGCACATATTAGCCCCTATAATCTCAGTTATTTCAGTTTGAGTTGATAAAATTGAGTTTACTACTAAATAAATGAGTAGAAATTAAACTGCCCATTCACTGCCTCCAAGTTTTGTTACTGTGTAGTAGGGTTTCAGAGTGGTACCATTTAAGATTCTTTATGCAGTGATTGAAATTTTTCTTTAAAAATTATTTCTGTTTTAGTAAACACTCTCTAGATTGCTGGGCTGGCTGGACACCCATGCTTTTAGTGAAGGCCTCAGGGTCTGAAGTGGGTGTAGCTTGTCCCTTTCCCCTGCTGCCCTGCTTGGTATCTTCCTGCTGTCACTGTATTATTACACCTGGAATCTCTATAGTCAGCTCTGCTCGTAATTGCTCCCTTGACCCTTTACTGTGTTCATCTGTTTTCTTCTTTCTTACTTTTCGTGTTGTTCTTTCCACCCATCTGGCTTTAGTGTTGAAAAGGCCTGATTTTAACCATTGCTATAAGTGTTTGTGGATTTCCTTCCTTATGGTCTTGAACCAGCCAGCCACATGTCATCTTTTGTGGTGTTCCCATGTTTAACCTTAGCAGCAAATATCACCAATGATACTGGTTCATCTTTTGACCATACCACTTTCAGCATGATGGATCTTGCTTCATGCTTGCCCCAGCATGGACACAAGATGGCTGCAGCAGCTCTAGACATCACACAGCAATCTCCCGTGTCTAGAAGAGTGTCTGTGCCTTTATAAGAGCAAGGAAGACTCCCCTACAAGTTACATCAACAGAATTGCTTTCTCATCTCAGTGGTCAGAACTGAATTGTTGGACCAATTCTGAAACCAGTCACTTGGGAGAGGAATGGAATTGCCATGATAGACTTATACTAAACAAGATTTCCCCACAGATCTGGGGAGAGGCCCAGCTTCCACTAAAGATGAGGATACAGATTCTTGCACAGAATCAAGACTTTGTTAGCAAGAAGTCAGAGATAGGATTGGCTATTGATTAGGCCACAAGTACAACTGCTATAGGAACGAAGATATTTGATTGAACATGTAATGACTGGAACCAAATAACTGAGATCAGACTTGAGGAAATATTCTATCCAAAAGGCTTTCTGTCAGGCCAAACCACTAGTGTCCTTTTGATTTCTGAATCAACAGTTGATATAATACTCACTGACACTTAGCATATCTGAACTTTTGGAGTTAATTATCCTCTCATGTCTACGTTCTGTTTCCCCAACTAGATAATAGTGGTGGATAATATTTTGACATGTGGAAATCAGCAAAAGGACAATTTAGGGTTTAAGGTTATGACCTTGTTCCTAATCCCAGTCACACTTCCATGTACAGAGCAGAGATTGGCCCTGAGCACTGAATGACTCCTCTTGCCTTCTCATTCAGGGGCTGTAGACTGCCAGCTGTGGGTGTGTCAAGTTCACAGACATGCTTTGTTTCAGTATTATGACGTTTTTGAAAAAAAATTTCTGAATAGTTATTAATATTTACAAATTGAGAGATGTTATATAAGATCCTGATTTCTCACTTCTTTTGAAAGATCTGATGCTATGACACCACTGGGTCTGCATCCATCAGGGCCACAACTGGCTCAGGCTGCCCAGTGCTGGCCTTTTTAGAAGGGAGCCTGTGGTCTCCTTTCCTTCCACAGCTGGGTTATCTTTACACTATGAGCATTTCATTCACTTAAGGTAACTGATTGGCCCCTAGACCATTTATATTTGAGACACCTATTCCAAATCATTCTGTACAATACTGTCATATTGATTTTTAAAAACACTCTTCTGTTCTACACTTTTGATTTCTTCTAGTTGTCTTTAAATAGTTTTCAGCCTCCTTATTAGCATTTTGTCCTACCACTTAAATGGAGATTTCCTACCTCCATTACATAAACCCTTACCTCACCGTTCCTCCAGTGGTGGTACCCCCACCTGCTTCCATGCCTTTTGTCGGAAACCTGTGGCCTGGAACACTTTCGTGGTAGGCTGAATAATGTCTCCCCTGCGCCAAAGATATCCACATCCTGATCTCTGAAACCTGTGACTATGTTGCCTTATATGGAAAAGGGAACTTTGCAGATGTGGTTTAGTTAAGAATTTTGGGATGGGAAGATTATTCTGTATTATCCAGGTGTGCCCCATATATGCACAGGGTCCTTATAAGAGAGACATGGAAGATCACATTGGGAGAAGGTTATGTGAAGACAGAAGCAGAGATTGGAATGATGCTATTATGAGTTAAAAAATGCCAAGGTAGCCTTTAAAAGCTGGAAGAGGCAAGGACTGGATTCTCCTCTGGAGCCTCAAAAAGAAACCAGCCCTATTGACAACCTTGATTTTCTCTAATACTTACGGTAGATTGCTGACATCCAGAACTGTATTTACTATGAGACAATATTTGTTTTGTTTTAAGCCACTTAGCTTGTGGTCATTTGTTACAGCTGCAACTAGAAAATCACTGTAGCCTTCTTTTCTATATTTGCTTATAAATGTTACCTTCTTGAAGCACTTCTGGGTTTTCAAAACAATGCACAATCTCTCATTGATTTTGTGTGTATATATTTCTTAGTTCCCCTTCTGGGTTCCAAGCTCATTGACAACAGGCCGTTGGTGATTGAGTGCTGTGTTTTTCCCAGGACTTACTGAGTGTGTGAACACAATGAATAGTTAAGGACTATTTGTTGAGTGAAAGGGAAGACTAAGGATGTCGGTGGCTAAAATGGTCATGAGAAGCAATTGTCGGTGAGCGAGTCGATTAGGATGCTTAAATAACAAGAGTTTATATGCTTTAGTATCTTGAAAGGTTAGTGCATCTAGGTTACTTGCATTGGCCTGATGAACCTGAAGGAGAGGAGAACATGATTAAAATGGAGTGATTTCCCCTTCAGTTTGGGTGTGGTATGGATCCTGAAAAGCCTACATTGCCTGTTGGATCCCAGGAGAAGAAATTTTACTCAGTGAGTTTTAAATTCGACTTCTATCGAGGGCTCCTCTCAGATGACATGGATTATGGATTGCTAAAGCATTTTTTCCTTGTGGAAGCTTTGGTCTAGAAGGCTACTCCATGCTAGAAATTGTAGATTCCCTTAGCAAATGAGGTCAAGATAATTTTTATTTGTTTTTCTGACACAGTAGAGTAGGTTACAGCTGTCTAAGTAGACAATGTGTTATTTCAGTTATACCTAGACAATGGCATCCAAGGCAGAATTTCTCCAGAGAAGGTGACACATTTGCATAATGTCACTGAAGGTTTGTGTTTCTGTATTAACTGACAGAGACGGGCAATGACAGGATGTCAGACGGCTGCAATGATGACAGAGCCCTTGAAAATAGAGACTACGTGTTCCTTCAAGATGACATCACTCTTCTATTACAGGAAGGTGGGAGGACACCCAGAGGAAGGAGACAGGGAAAGGTGGGAAAAGAGCTGCTGAGGAGCTGAGAGGGTGAAGAGTAGTGTTTGATCACTGAAGGAAGGAGGGAAGCAAATGTTATAATTATGTTCGACTTTTGATAACAGAAATTTGGCACAGATGAGTTAAGCATTTTATATAACTAAAGTGTTAAGGAAAGAGGAGAACAAATAGATTAGGATAAGACTAATATATTGCTGTTGTTTTTCCATTCCATCTGTTTGTTACAACTTAAAATCTTGTATTTTATATGTGTAAGCAGAGTGAAATGCACCCTAAATCTCTGGACCTGTATAGGTTCACAAGAGCAATTTCGGCATTTGTTTTTTGCCTCTCCTAATGAGGAACTCAGCAAGTGGTCAGTTCTTCAAAAGAATCCACTCATGTGTGTGAACATCTTAGTGTGTGACGTAGACATTACTTGATATTTTACAGAGGAGATGACTTGAATATGTGTGTATGTGGGGGAGTGGTTATATCACACAAGTACCAGCTCTGTCTCAGCAAAATTTAAATTCTCAAATCCACTGAAACAAAGGGCTCTCCAATTAATAGGCTCTGCCAGTTTCAGAGGGCAGATTGCCTTTTTTTTACCTATGCATTCTTTTCTTGTTGCAGCCAACACTGAAGTGGCTCACTGTCTTAGGTTGGGTTCTCAGAAGCAAACCCTCAGATGAGAAGTCAAGTGCAAGTGATTTATTTCAGATGCTCCCAGGAGAAATTGGAGAAGAAATGAGGGAAGCAGAACATAGAACAGGAAGAAGCCAAGCAAAGGTGTAACCTCAGGCGAAACCCTACCCTTGACATGATGCTGTGTGATACAAATTACACCTCATAGTTTGTGACTTAAGGCAAGAAGACTGGGCTTCCATGCGCAGGCACCATCGGTCATTGGCCAAGGGCCAACCTAAGGCTAATAAACTCTCATGTATTTGAAGCTCTCTGTATGTGCAGGCAAAGGACTCCAGGAGCCTAAGTGCAGTCCCTCAAAGAAGAGGTACTACCATGGGCCTTGAGGGGCAAGTGCACGTGGAAGCTGGGGTGAAGGTGCACAAAGAAACAGGATGAGGGACCCAAGAAGATGTAGGCTGGACACCGACAGTGTCTGCTACCCTATCAAAATATTCTTTCCAAATAGTGACTGCCCTTTCCAAGAGGAATTCTTGATGACCTCTTTCTCTCCTATTTTATCCTTATTGCCCTTCACCAGAAGACTTCCCTGCTCTTGAACATTATGATGGGAATTGATCAAGGCATATTTCCCTTTAAAAATGGCATAGAGAGTGGGATGGGCTATATGGGTCAAAAATGTTCTTTCTACATGAAGTCTTCATTCCCTTGATTCCATTTGAGTACTCTGTCTAAACTGACTTTTTGGGTTCTGGTCCAGCATCCCCAAGTGATTTAATTGTGGTGCTTCTGCTGGTTTTCTAGCTAATCTAAAGCTTCACTGGTTTTGGAGTGACATCTTGACAAAATGCTTTCTTTCCATGATCTCTCTAGGTTTTAACCCTGCTCTGAATTACTGAGGTTCATTCCTCCCTTTTTAATGATAATGATGATGATAACAATAAAAGTGACAGCTACCATTTATTGAGTGCTTCTCAGGCAATTTAGATATAAATTCTCACTAAATTCTCACATTGGCCCTGAGAATGAGTAGTATTATCTTCCTTTTATGGGTGAGAAAACTGAGGCTAAGTAGGAAAAACAAAGACAAGAACAAAAAAACAACTTTCCCGAGGACCTTTCTACTCTTTCCACGTGGTACTCTGAGTTTATTATATCTAACAACTATTCTCCCCTCACACAGCCACTCAGTGTTCTCTCTTGGGCAAGTGACTTTTGAATTTTACATACTTGAGGCAAATTAAAGGCAAATACCTGTTTTTTCAAGATCTGTGGTAGGTTGTCTTTAGATGAATGACAATCTATTGTTCAACCCCTACGCGTGGGCTGTAAACTAACAGCAGAAAGGATAGTTAGCTGTTCCTTATGAAGCCTAATGTTTTTTGGAATTGATGGTTTCCTCATTAGAGGCTCTCAGCATATAAAAATGCTGTTTTAAAAATCACTCTGAGAATCCAAAGAGTGAACACAAGCACATTTTGATGTATTCATAATGAGGTGAGCTACTTCAGTTAATAAACAGGCCATAGCACTATGAATAGAAGTGCCTCCACACTGGTCCACACAGATGAATCTAGTGATGTGAAAGCCCCCTGAGAACTCGACATTTCTACTAGGCCGGGACTCCCATGACACCACTAAGAGGTAAGAGGAGGGAAAAGACCGTCTGCACTGGGACCAATTTGGGCTGCTTTTATTTTCCTTTTAAAGTCTAGATTAAACCAGTTTAGATTATTTTTGTTTTCTTTTCAAAATCTAGACTGGGATTTGATTCATCTGTCTCTCAAAGCTGCATCCTCATTTACCACCATCTCATGACGATCTGGTTATCAGTTGTTGTGTAGTGAACTGGGCCAAAATTAGCGGCATCTTTAAGAAAAAAATTTATTATATCTCACAATCTTGTGCATCAGGGATTAGGTCAGAGCTCACCCAGGTGATTCTTTTGCACCATGTGGCATCAGTGAGGGTGAATCAGTGGTCCTCGGTTAACATTTAAGCTGTGGAAATAACTCGATGAATGAGATGAAGTGAAGAGAAAATGCAATCGAAGTAGGAATTAGTCAGTTGAAAGATCCGATTGAGGGACTTTGTTTTAAGGCATCAGAAAAGGGTTTTTTAAAAAAATGGAAAGAATGAAAGAAAAGAGATATGAAGGCTAGATGTAGAAATGTCAATACTTCTTTAATATTAATCTCAGAAAGAAAAAAAGGGAAGGGAGAAAATATCTAAGTAAATAATGATGGATATAAGTTTCACATACAAAAGTCAATAACTTTCTTCTGCAAAAGAGAATAAAAACTAAGTAGAAAATATAAGAAAACAAAATGCCTTTCATAAGAGCAACAGAAACTATGAAATACTGAGGAATAAAACTAACAGAATGCACAACATCTTCAGTAAAAAAAATTTTTTAAGCTTGTAAAGTTAGTAAAAGAAGACAAATAAGTCAATAGATATAATGTATTCAAAGATGAGATTATATGATATAGTGAAGACCTAGTTTCTCCCCAAATTAATCTTAAATTCAATACAATTCCAATTAGAATTCCTAGAGGATTCTTTTATGAAATTTGAGAAGCTGGCTTTCTAAAATTTATATGTAAAAATAAGTCTACGAATAAACAAACTTTTTAAGAACAAAATTGAGGACTATGTCCTATTAACCCTTGGGATCTAGTGCAAAGAAATAAAAACAAGATGGCACTGGTTCAGGAAAAGAGAATTGACTAATGGAAGAGTGTAAAGATCCCAGGGTTAGATCCACATATATATGGGTATTTGGTATATGACAGTAGGTATAGGGTGGATTATTAATAGATGATCTTGGAGAAACTCTCCTTCTATAGAGAGAAAAAATAAAATTGGATTACTACTTAATACCATATGAACCTCAGATGAGTTAAAGATTTAAACTGGTAAAGATAATTTTTTTCCAATCCTTATTATTGAAATCACCAGCTTTTTTGTTTTTGTTTTCAATGTATTTATTTTTTTCTTCCAGTTTTATTGAGATATAATTGACATACAGCACTGTATAAGTTTAAGGTATACAGCATAATGATTTGGTTCACATACATCTTGAAATGATTATCACAATAAGTTTAGTGAACATCCGTCATCTCACAGAGAAACAAAATTAAAGAAATAGAAAACAATTTTTTCTTGTGATGAGAACTCTTAGGATTTACTCTTTTGACAACTTTAATATATAACATAGAGCAGTTTTAATTGTATTTATCATATTATACATTACCTCCATAGTACTTATTTATCTTATAACTGGGAGTCTGTACCTTTTGACTGCCTTCATTCAATGCCCCTCCTCCTACCCCCTGCCTCTGGTAACCACAAATCTGATCTCTTTTTCTTTGAGTTTGTTTTTGAAATATAACTGACATACAACACCATGTTAGTTCCTGGTGCATAACATAGTGATTCCATATGTCTATAGGTTTCAAAATGATCACCACAATATGTCTAATTATGTCACCATACAAAGATATTACATAATTGTTGACTGTGTTCCCCACACTGTATATTTCATATCTGTGACTCATTTATTTTGCACCTGGAAGTTTGTACCTCTTAATTTCCTATTTTTAATTTCACCTATTTCTTTCCTCTTCCTACCTCACTCCCCTCTGGCAACCACCTGTTTATTCCGTGTATCTATAACTCTTTCTGTTTTGTTATGTTTGTTCATTTGTTTTTTAGATTCCACATATAAGTGAAATTATCCAGTATTTGTCTTTGTCTGACTTATTTCACTTAGCATAATACCCTCTAGGTCCAACCATGTTGTCTAAAACAACAAGATTTCATTCTTTTTTTATGGCTGAGTAATATTCCATAGTGCGTGTGCGTGCACATATGTGTGTGTGTATACACACATCTTCTTTATCCATTCATCTATTGATGGGCACTTATGTTGCTTCCATATCTTGGTTATTGTAAATCATGCTGCAGTGAACATAGGGGTGCATATATCTTTTCTAATTCGTGTTTTTATTTTCTTAGGATAAATACCCAAGAGTGGAATTGCTGGATCATATGGTAGTTCTATTTTTAATATTTTGAGGAACCTCCATACTGCTTTCCATAGTGGCTTTCCAATTTACATTCCCACCAACAGTGCCTGAGGGTTCCCTTTTCTCCACATCCTTGCCACCACCTGTTATTTGTTGTCTTTTTGATAATAGCCATGCTGACAAGTGTGCAGTGATATCTCATTGTGGTTATGATTTGTATTTCCCTGATGATTAGTGGTGTTGAGCATCTTTTCATGAGCCTGTTGGCCATCTGTATGTCTTTTTAAAAAAAAATTCAGATCCTCTGGCCAGTTTTTAATCAGGTTGTTTGTTTATTTTTTCTAGTGTTGAGTTGCATGAGTTTTTGTATATTTTGGATATTAATCCATTGGATATATCATTTGTAAATATCTTCTCCTGTTCAGTAGGTAGCCTTTTCATTTTGTTGATAGTTACCTTAGCTGTAAAGATAAAATTTTAAAGTTAATAAAACAAAACATATGAGAACATCTTTATGACTTTTGATTATGGAAGGATTTTTGAAAAAATCAGATTCCTCAAAGCATTAACCATCAGGTAAAACTTCATGTTTGACTTTTATCATAAATCAACTATTTTTGTTTAACAAAGTTTACCATAATGAAGTTAAAATATAATGGTAGATTGAGAGAAGATATTTTCAATTTCTAAAATATAAGAAGGGATTAAAACCTAGAACATAGAGGAAATGTCTGCAAATTAACAAGGAAAAGGAAGGAAACCCAATCAAAAATTGGGCAAAGACAGTGAATAGGTAATTCAGAGAAAGGGAAACCAAATGGCTAAGAAGTATATGAAAAGATGTTCACTTTTTTTCAGTAAATAGAGAGATGTAACTTAAATTTATGAATAACACTACTTTGACAAACATCAAAATTGAGGAAGTCATGATGAGAGTGAGGAGGCCCTGTTCAAGGGAAGCATCACATACAGTCATTTGGGGAATGTCCTGCCTGTGCTTAGTGACATTAAATACAGATGTACTTGTAGACCCCACAAACCCATTCCAGTGTATATACCTCAGAGAAACTGGCCCAGACCCATGAGAGAATATGTTTGATGAAGCTCACAGCTGCATTTTTATTGGGCAAAATTTGGTCCTTGATACATGATGGTCTTTAGGGGAATCAGACTCAAACTGTGGTAAAACCACACGGTGCAATATTATACTACCATCACAATTAATTAACTAGATTAACAACAGTGTGGGTTAGAACTCAAGAAAAGTGTAACCAGAAAAATTTAATAAATACTAAGATTTAAATCTAATATTATTTATGAAATTTTATAAAACACAAAAATATTTTAAAGGTACCTGTTTATCTAATATACATAAAGATGGTATATTACGGGTATATTTTAAATACAGTAAAGTAGGTGACTAGAGGCGAGAAAGGGAATGGGATGGGGACAGAGACAAAGCAGATATGTAATAAATAAAATGAAACAAAGTGAATAGCTAGTGATGACGGTGGGCCATGAGGAGAGCCTCATTATCTTAATTGTGTGGACCTAAGATAAAGGAAATAAAGACCAAAAAAAGGAAAATAAAGAGAAAAGACAAGAAGAGCAGGAGAGAGAGTGAAACAGCATGAAGGGACCTTGTGGAGTGGGAACTTTGAGTCAAAATCCAGATACTGCACTGACTGGCCAAGCAAATCATCAGTTTATAATTCCCTAAACTTCTACAGTCCTTTTAATTCATTCATTCAATCCATAGGAAATTTCCTTCAAGTTTGTTGTTAATGAAATTGGGGATAATGACAACAACTACACTTGGTACAAACAGCATTAGAAATATTGACAAAACAGGAAATAAACCCAATACGCTTTTTACTAAAGCCTCTAAAACAATCATACAATTCTGCTGACTATATTCCAACTTCTATTAAAAGTGCACTGTTTTTGAATTTTTTTAAATTAAAGTCATAGGCAGAAGAATCTATTTTCTAAAAACTGTTCTTAATCTAAATGTTGATTTAATCATGGGCACCAAGAATGGGTGTTTCATTTTCTCTGTGTTGCCCATCTTCACTTTTCACTGTCTTTAATGTGCTATCAAATGAGAAACTGAAAAGCCACTCGAATGTGAAGTCACACCAGGTGTATTTTCTCCTAATGACTCTGCCATCACCTTGAATTTGGAAACGTGGGTATTGACTGACATGTGCTCAGAACCTCTTCTGGTGAAAGCCTATAGGCGACTGTTTTGGGAAATGTGAGATGGTAGATTTCTTTCCAAATAGGAAATAGACAAAGAGCATCAGTTGGAAATATTTGAGATTTTCAAAAACAAAACAACATGGCAAAAATCTGATGATTTTTTACACAGTTGTTTGCCTTCAAATTGTAGAGTCTAAGGGAGTCAGACCAAAATAGAAGACTGTGAGAATTCTAGTCATATTTTCTTATTTCATGAGATTATAATGACAGGAACTTCATACAGCTCCTGTAGCATATTTCTTTTAAGGATAGTTACATATAAAGAGGGGGGTTTGGGGACCAGATACGTAGAGAGCAGACACCCAGAAACACTTAGTGTAGCTCCTGCCTTCAGAGCCCTTTAAATATTCCGCACTCTCACCTCTGCCTTAATGGGGTTCTGAGAAAACATTGACGTCTGGGGTTTTCTTACTGTCCCTCATAATGAAGAATTGGACTCCATAAGGTAGACAAATAACGCAAGTAGCAGAATTATTCGCCCTTAAAAACGTCCCTCATTTTGTTCTTGGATAGCTGTGTATTTTGAGTACAAAGTGACATTAAAAACACATCTTGGGCTTCCCTGGTGGCGCAGCAGTTGCGCGTCCGCCTGCCGATGCAGGGGAACCGGGTTCGCGCCCCGGTCTGGGAGGATCCCACATGCCGCGGAGCGGCTGGGCCCGTGAGCCATGGCCGCTGAGCCTGCGCGTCCGGAGCCTGTCCTCCGCAACGGAAGAGGCCACAGCAGAGGGAGGCCTGCATACCACAAAAAAAAAAAAAAAAAACCACATCTTAAATTGTTCCCAAAGAGACTATGTATCTGAAATGATGATTGTTACTAAAAAAAAATACATATATACATGTGTATATACATAGGTATATGTGTATACATATATGCACGTATGCATACATGTGTGCACGTATAGATGCATATGCATATGTACATATATACCTGTATATACATATATGCATACATAAGTATATGTACATTTATCTGTTTTTACACATACATATATACACTCAAACTGTCGTGAACTGACCTAAGCCCACTTGATCTGTCAAAAGTCCTTTTTGGAAGCTATCCTTGGCATCCAGTAGATAAAAGAAGGTGAGCGGCTATTGGTTCAGTTTGCTTGGACCAGATTCCATTAGTGCCTGTTATTCTAGTGTCCCATTCAGTTTAGTAGTTTAGCACTCTTAGAAGTGCCCTGCTTGGATGATAAATTATATGGTTACCCTGCTTTGGTCTCCTCGCCAACAGTCTCCTTACCAGGTAGTATATTATATTGGAAACAAGTCTTGAGCCCAATTCTGTCACATATAAAAACTTCTATTAGCAAGCAGGCAAAAAAACAGTCATGCAGCCTGTTCTGAAAGCTTGATCGAGAGCCATCTCTTTGTTCTTACAGGCCCTCGGGCAGCACCTTGCTTAAAGATCGTGTGTGGCCCAAAGCTTAAATACTTCTGAAAGGCTCTTTTTTACAAATTTATTTATTTAATTTTTGGCTGTGTTGTGTCTTCATTGCTGCGCGTGGGCTTTCTCTACTTGCGGCAAGCAGGGGCTACTCTTCTTTGTGGTGTGTGGGCTTCTCATTGTGGTGGCTTCAGCTGTTGCAGAGCACAGGCTTCTAGGCACGCAGGCTTCAGTAATTGTGGCATGCGGGCTCAGTAATTGTGGCTCACTGGCTCTAGAGTGCAGGCTCAGCAGTTGTGGTGCACAGGCCTAGTTGCTCCACAGCATGTGGGATCCTCCTGGACCAGGGCTTGGACCTGTGCCCCTGCATTGGAAGGCGGATTCTTAACCACTGCCTCACCAGGGAAGTCCCTGAGAGTGCTTTTTAAGAAAAAAATAGTACAAAACTCCAAATTCAAAACTACAGGTAAAAATAAGTATATATTTAGAAAGAGAAAAGAAATCATACAAAAAAATTATTCAGTTTTTGTGGAGCTGACAGATACCACAAACAGTAAAAAATTCAGACAAATAATATAATATCCTGCCTGACTCTTTGGACATTTCTTCATATATAAATTTATGTTATGTAAGTATATAAATTATAAATTATTTAAATTAATAGTATTTCGCTTTTTAGATTTGTGTCTGCTGAATCTTTAATAGCTATTATAGAATGTATTTACTTATTTATTTTTGAATTGTTGAATATTTTATTTATTTTTTAATACAGCAGGTTCTTATTAGTTATCTATTTTATACATATTAGTGTATATATGTCAATCCCAATCTCCCAATTTATCACACCATCCTTGTCTTGTTCGTGATCTTAGAGGAAATGCTTTCAGTTTTTCACCATTGAGAATGATGTTTGCTGTGGGTTTGTCATATATGGCCTTTATTATATTAAGGTAGGTTCCCTCTATGCCCACTTTCTGCAGAGTTTTTATCATAAATGGGTGTTGAATTTTGTCAAAAGCTTTCTCTGCATCTATTGAGATGA
>NC_041215.1:117052206-117052746 GCF_002837175.3 Physeter macrocephalus | reverse complement strand
TTTCCATTGCCATCTGTCTCTAGGTATTTTTTGATTTCCCCTTTGATTTCTTCAGTGATCTCTTGGTTATTTAGTAATATATTGTTTATCCTCCATGTGTTTGTGTTCTTTACGTTTTTTTCACTGTAATTGATTTCTAATCTCATAGCATTATGGTCAGAAAAGATGCTTGATATAATTTCAATTTTCTTAAATTTACTGAGGCTTGATTTGTGACCCAAGTGTAATCTGCTGTTTTAGGATGGAATGTCCTATAAATATCAATTAAATCTATCTGGTCTATTGTTTCATTTAAAGCTTGTGTTTCCTTATTAATTTTCCTTTTGGATGATCTGTCCATTGGTGTAGGCGAGGTGTTAAAGTTCCCCACTATTACTGTGTTACTGTTGATTTCCTCTTTTGTAGCTGTTAGCAGTTGCCTTATGTATTGAGGTGCTCCTGTGTTGAGTGCATATATATTTATAATTGTTATATCTTCTTCTTGGATTGATCCCTTGGTCATTACGTAGTGTCCTTCCTTGTCTCTTGTAACATTCTTTA
>NC_041215.1:117037115-117052118 GCF_002837175.3 Physeter macrocephalus | reverse complement strand
TGTATGTGTCCCTAGGTCTGAAGTGGGTCTCTTGTAGACAGCATATATATGGGTCTTGTTTTTTTTTTTTTTTTTTTTTTTTTGCGGTATGCGGGCCTCTCACTGTTGTGGCCTCTCCCGTTGTGGAGCACAGGCTCTGGTTGCGCAGGCTCAGCAGCCATGGCTCATGGGCCCAGCCGCTCCATGGCATGTGGGATCTTCCCAGACCGGGGCACGAACCCGTGTCCCCTGCATTGGCAGGCAGACTCTCAATCATTGCGCCACCAGGGAAGCCTGGGTCTTGTTTTTGTATCCATTCAGTGAGCCTGTGTCTTTTGGTTGGAGCATTTAATCCATTCACATTTAAGGTAATTATCGATATGTATGTTCCTATTACCATTTTCTTAATTGTTTTGGGTTTGTTTTTGTAGGTCCTTGTCTTTTCTTGTGTTTCCCACTTAGAGAAGTTCCTTTAGCATATGTTGTAGAGCTGGTTTGGTGGTGCTGAATTCTCTTAGCTTTTGTTTGTCTGTAAAGCTTTTGATTTCTCCATCGAATATGAATGAGATCATTGCCGAGTAGAGTAATTTTGGTTTTAGTTTCTTCCCTTTCATCACTTTAAATATGTCATGCCACTCCCTTCTGGCTTGTAGAGTTTCTGCTGAGAAATCAGCTGTTAACCTTATGGGGATTCCCTTCAATGTTATTTGTTGTTTTTCCCTTGCTGCTTTCAGTAATTTTTCTTTGTCTTTAATTTTTGCCAACTTGATTACTATGTGTCTCGGCATGTTTCTCCTCGTGTTTATCCTGTATAGTACTCTCTGCGCTTCCTGGACTTTGGTGGCTATTTCCTTTCCCATGTTAGGACAATTTTTGACTATAATCTCTTCATATATTTTCTCGGGGCCTTACTCTCTCTCTTCTCCTTCTGGGACCCCTATAATGTGAATGTTGTTGCATGTAATGTTGTCCCAAAGGTCTCTTAGGCTATCTTCATTTCTTTTCATTCTTTTTTGATTATTTTGTTCTGCAGCATTGAATTCCACCATTCTGTCTTCCAGATCACTTATCCATTCTTCTGTCTCAGTTGTTCTGCTATTGATTCCTTCTAGTGTATTTTTTTGTATGTTTTTTTCTTGTCAACTTTAAATATTGCAATTATGTTTTTCAAGTTTATAATCTGTCCTGCATTGAGCAGAAATTCTTCATTTTGATATACTTAAATTCATCACATTTTCTAACCTTTTGATATGTGGGGTTTTAGCCTTTCCTCACCACTATATCACAACTATTCCCCAACATTTTCTTTCATTAGCTTCCTAGTTTTTTTATACTTATATCTTGAATTCATGTGGAGTTCCTCTCTAAGTTGTCAGGTAAGAATTCTGCTTTATTTTTCTTCATATTTGAAGCCATTTTTCACCAATCTCTCTCTCTCTCTCTCTTTTTTTTTAGGGGGGGGTACACCTGAACAGCATGTGGGATCTTAGTTCCTCAGCCAGGGGTTGAACCCGAGCCCCCTGCAGTGGAAGCGCAGAGTTTTAACCGCTGGACCACCAGGGAAGTCCCACCAATCGCTCTTAAAAAAAAGTGTCCTCTATTGTATTTTTCATTTCAGTTACTGTATTGTTCATCTCTGTTTGTTTGTTCTTTAATTCTTCTAGGTCTTTGTTAAACATTTCTTGCGTCTTTTCGATCTTTGCCTCCATTCCTTTTCCGAGGTCCTGGATCATCTTCAGTATCATTATTCTGAATTCTTTTTCTGGAAGGTTACCTATCTCCACTTCATTTAGTTGTTTTTCTGGGATTTTATCTTGTTCCTTCATTTGGTACATAGCCCTCTGCCTTTTCATCTTGTCTATCTTTCTGTGAATGTGATTTTGTTCCACAAGCTGCAGGACTGTAGTTCTTCTTGCTTCTGCTGTCTGCCCTCTGGTGGATGAGGCTATCTGAGAGGCTTGTGCAAGTTTCCTGATGGGAGGGACTGGTGGTGGGTAGAGCTGGGTGTTGCTTTGGTGGGCAGAGCTCAGTAAAACTTTAATCCCCTTGTCTGCTGATGGGTGGGGCTGAGTTCCCTCCCTGTTGGTTGTTTGGCCTGAGGTGACCCAACACTGGAGCCTACCTGAGCTCTTTGGTGGAGCCAATGGCAGACTCTGGGAGGGCTCACAGCAAAGAGTACTTCCCAGAACTTCTGCTGCCAGTGTCCTTGTCCCCACAGTGAGCCACAGTCACCCCCCACCTCTGCAGGAGACCTTCCAACACTAGCAGGTAGGTCTGGTTCAGTCTCCTGTGGGGTCACTGCTCCTTCCCCTGGGTCCCGGTGCGCACACTACTTTGTGTGTGTCCTCCAAGAGTGGAGTCTCTGTTTCCCCCAGTCCTGTTGAAGTTCTTCAATCAAATCCCACTAGGCTTCAAAGTCTGATTCTCTAGGAATTCCTCCTTCTGTTGCCAGACCCCCAGGTTGGGAAGCCTTACGTGGGGCTCAAAACCTTCACTCCAGTGGGTGGACTTCTGTGGTGTAAGTGTTCTCCAGTTTGTGAGTCACCCTCCCAGCAGTTATGGGATTTGATTTTGTTGTGATTGTGTCCCTCCTACCATCTCACTGTGGCTTCTCCTTTGTCTTTGGATGTGGGGTATCTTTTCTGGTGAGTTCCAGTGTCTTCCTGTTGATGATTGTTCAGCAGTTAGCTGTGATTCCAGTGTTCTCGCAAGAGGGAGTGAGAGCACATCCTTCTACTCTTCCATCTTGAACCAGTCTCCCTATTATAGAATTTATAATACCTATTTTTAACTTATCAGCATCTAACTTAAAATAATATTATAGTACTTCATATGTAAGTCTTTTTTTTTTTTTTTTTTTTTTTTTTGCGGTACGCGGGCCTCTCACTGTTGTGGACTCTCCTGTTGTGGAGCGCAGGCTCCGGATGCGCAGGCTCAGCCACCATGGCTCATGGGCCCAGCCGCTCCGCGGCATGTGGGATCCTCCCGGACCGGGGCACTAACCCGTGTCCCCTGCATCGGCAGGTGGACTCTCAACCACTGCGCCACCAGGGAAGCCCATATGTAAGAGTCTTAAACAGAGTTATGTCCGTTTATCTCTCCTGTCCCTTTTGCTATCGTTTCATTATATTTTTTCATGTGTTATAAATCCCACAATATATTATTTTTTTTTAATAAGACAAAAATTTGGAAAATACAAGTCATATATTATCTACACATTAACTGTGTCTAGCTCTCTTCATTCCATTATGTACATTTGCATTTCCTTGAGGTATCCTTTTATTTCAATTTGAAGAACTTCCTTTAGTGTTTCTTGCACACAGGTATGCTAGTGATAATTCTCTCCCTTTTTTTGTTGTCTGATAAAAGCCTTTATTTTCCATTCATTTTTAAAGTATAATTTCACTGGACATAGAATTTGGGTTGATAATTTCTTTTCCATCACTTTAAAGATGTCATTCTATTGTCTTTGGGAATGTTTTCCTTAAAATGATGTGTCATTTTTCTCTGGTTGCTTTTAAGACTGCCTTCTTATCACTGGATTTCAGCAATTTGATTATGATGTGCCTGCTTGGGGTTTGTTGAGTATATTGGATTTCTGTAGGTTTTCGTTTTTCAATAAATTTTTTAAAAGTTTGGACATTAGTTCTTTAATTTCTCTTCCTTTGCCCCCTGCTGATTCCTCAATTTCAATATTTAAATTTCATGTATATTTAAAGTCTTGATACTATCCCATAACTAACTGTTTGCTAATTTTTAGGTGTTTTTTTTTTTCTGTGATTCAGTTTGGATGGTTTCTTTTGCCATAACTTCAAGTCAGTATATGTGTCTTATCTGATATTAAGCACATATGGTGAATTTTCATTTCATACTTTTCATTTCTAGAAGTTCTTATTACTTCTTTTTTACAGGTTCCATTTCTTTCTTCATTTTGCTTGTGTTTTCCTTTAAATCCAAGAACATATTTATAGTAGCTGTTTTAAAGTTTTTGTGTACTAGTTTCATTATCTCTGACATTTTGTGACTTTTCCTTTTGATTGATTTTTTTTTTCTTGGTTATGGATCACATTTTTCTGCTTCTTTGCATGTATAATAATTTTAATTGGATGTCAGACATTATCATGTTAAATTATTGAGAATCAAGATATTGTTGTCTTTTTAAGAAAGAATGTTGAATTTTGTTTGGCAGGCAGTTGAGATAGTGTGATACTTTTGAGGCTTGTTCTTAAGTTTGTTTGAGTGAGTCTTGTGTAGCCCCTACTATAGGACTGGTTTAGCCCCATTACTAAAAGCATGGCCCTCCTGCGGTCTCTACTGAACATGTAGGTGCTTCAGTGATTCTCTACTTTGGCTCACTGGAACTTGGCTGTCTCCCAGCCCTGTGTGAGCAGTGAAAGTTATTCAGCTTACAGCTTATAGTTTTTCTGACTCAAGAGGATGCCTAAGCAGGTTTCTTTGAGTTCTTTCTCTGTGTAGAAACTTTCTCTCCAGTGCTCTGCCCTGCAAATTTCAGCTGCCTCCATGACTCTGATCTTTGTCTTTTCTAGTCAGCAAGACCACTGTGGTTTGTTAGGGGGTCCCCAATTTCTGTGCTAGTGGCTGGAATGTGACTCCAGGCAGAAAGCGAGGGAAACATGTAGGATTCACTTTATTTGTTTACCTTCCCTTAGGGTTCACTGTTCTGGGCTTCCTGTTTTTCAGTGTCTGTAAACACTTATTTGTATTGTTTAGTTTTCAGATTGTGCTGGGGGAAGGGCAATTCAGGTACTATTTAATCCATCATGGCTGGAAGCAGAAGTCAAATCCACTAATCTTACCAAGAAAAAAAATTTTCAAAAAATATATTAGATCCCTACAAGAATATAAATATCTCTCTTTTTTTTTTTTTTTTTTTTTTTTTTGCGGTACGCGGGCCTCTCACTGTTGTGGCCTCTCCCGTTGAGGAGCACAGGCTCCAGACGCACAGGCTCAGCGGCCATGGCTCACGGGCCTAGCTGCTCCGCGGCATGTGGGATCTTCCTGGACTGGGGCACAAACCCGTGTCCCCTGCATCGGCAGGAGGACTCTCAACCACTGTGCCACCAGGGAAGCCCCGTAAATCTTTTTTTAACTGTTGTTGTTGTTCACTCATTTGGACCAAGTGCTGAAAATGCCTTTTATCATGTAGTTGCTCAATAAATATTTCTTAAATACATAAATAAATCAATACAATCTATTTTTTTAAACTAGCATGACCTTTGCTATTAATCAGAAAGCAAGATTGATGATGTGATATATTAGCCTATTTGTGGAATGCGGGCTTTTGATTAAATAATTTTAAATACATGTTATTAATAATAATAGTTACTATTAATAATTATTTAAGTGTGTATTCCTGATTAAGGCACTTCAAATATTAACTAAACCCCCAGGGTACAGGGATAAGTTTAAAATATTGAATGTGCACATGTATACCACACTATCTATGTTAAAGTCTTTTAGAGAGAAGTACAGACAACATCCAACACAGAAAAGGTAAAAATTCTTCTTTCTGCCCCTAATTCTTACTCTCTCTCAATTCTTTTCTGCATGATTATTATTTTTTATTACCAACTTATGCATAGACAAGTTATGTATAAATATCTAATTCCTCTTTTGTCCCAAAAATGATTGTGTATTATATACAGTAAACTGCACCTTTTTAATTTCATGTAATTAGATCTATTAAGGAGAATTTCATAAATCACTTCATTATTTGAACATTTACCTAGATTTCATTAAACAGATGTCATAATTTATTTAAAATATTTCCTGTTGATAGATATTTAGTTTTTCCCCATTTATTTTTGGTTACAAACAGTGCTGTAATCAAAAGCCTTGCATGTATGTCATTGTGCTTTCATGTGCCACAGATTCCATCATATGATTTAAAGCAGCAATAAAAATGTACCCCAAACCAAGTAATGAACAAGTAAGCCTTCAGTACAATAGTCTTTTATTGCTGCATAATAATTGCATAGCCCAGTTCAAGTTATTCTAATACGGAAATTTAGGTGCACAAATTTCCACAAAACGTGAACACTACTTTGTAATACAACTCTGCCTCTTCTGAATGGTCTCTGTGTCATAATACATGGTATTACTATGGTAAAAGTCTTTTTTACTAAGAAAAAAATTACATGCTTCCACTTCTTTGTTCTCTGGATTAGAAAGAAACAAATTTGAAACTCTGAGCCTTTTGTGTGTGTGTGCAAAAAAAGGAGCAGGGGTTTCACATAAATCGAGTCAATCTTGTTTTCATTTTCATTTTTTGTCTACTGTGTAATTCATTAAATTAGCTGTTTGCAGTCACAAGAGAACTGCATGTTTCTTGCTTTATTTTCTCATTACGTTGTCTTGGGATGCTACCTCTGACAGAGGAAACTCTTTTTTGCAATTCTAAAACACATGATAGCCTCGTGCAGATAGAATTATGGCTACAGCAAGTTATCACTGAGAAGATGAGGCACAATTATTTTTTCATATGTTAACGAAAAATCCAAGTCTCCCCCAAAATAATTGTAGGGCATGAAGTCCTTCAAATATGTTTCTTGTTCGCCAATTAATATCTTTGTGTATTGAAGAAATTCGCAGTGGAAGCCTAAGGACATTATTAAAACAAAGCAGAAGGTTGGATTTTGTAATGTAAAGATTCTAGATAGACACATGAGAGCCTAGACGGGGAATAATTCTAAACTATTCCCAATTAAAGGTCATTTGGTAGGACACTGGAAATGTAATTTTCTTAAGGCTTTGATCCTTAATTGTTTTTTCCTTATCAACACCTGGAGGGTTCCCCAGACCTTGCATACTTCAGAGTGTTCCTTTTACAACAACTACCCAAAATGTTCAGAGCAGGTGATCTTAGAAAAGTCTTATTAGGAGGGAGAAGAGCCAGAGGACGATTTCTTTGGGAGACAGTCTGCTGGGTTACTCGTTCAGGTCACAGCACGTGTTAGCATTGAGGAGGGATAGAGGGTGCCTGCAAGATGGGAGGAGAGAGACCCAGATTTTCTGGAAAGCCAATAGAGCCATGCAGCTGTGGGAAAAATAAAGTGACACTCCAGGAACCCCTTCTGTTGACATTCCACTTGTACCTTCACTGCCCTGGGGTCTATGGTAAACTCTGATTTGACTAGCACTGTGGTGTTCAAATAATTGGAACTTGCTGAACAAAACCTTTCCCCTGATACCCAGCTTTACAGTAATGACAACTATTAAAAAAAAAAAAAACCTGACAGCAAACCATTGTTATTATTTAGCATTTTTAGAATGTCAACAGCATGCTTGGTGCTGTGAAAAATGAGGCCTACTGAGATAGCTTGATGACTTTATGTTGTCAAGTAAACAGCAGCAGCTAGAGTACTTAGGTTATCCCTGTGAAAGGGACAGGACAAATTTGCTGAATTCAGTGATTTGTTTTTCTTTGCCTCTTTGCTCCTTCTTTGTTTTTCTTGGATGTCTCATATCTCACAGCTCAGTGTTTCTCAAACTTGGCTACGTATAGGAATCACCCAGTGAGCTTTTAAAAATAAGATGGTTCTCTAGAAAAATGGTACAGATGAACCAGTTTGCAGGGCAGAAATAGAGACACAGATGTAGAGAACAAACATATGGACACCAAGAGGGGAAAGTGGCGGGGGGTAGTGGTGGGATGAAATGGGAGATTAGGGTGCAGGGCAGAAATAGAGACACAGATGTAGAGAACAAGCATATGGACACCAAGAGGGGAGAGTGGCGGGGGGTAGTGGTGGTAGGGGGATGAATTGGGAGATTGGGATTGACGTATATACATTAATATGTATAAAATGGATAACTAATAAGAACCTGCTGTAAAAAATAAATAAATAAAATTCGAAAAACAAAATAACATGGTTCTTGCTTCTTATGCTTAAAGACATTGAGGTAATAGATCTAGGGTGTGTTCTGGGGAACAGGATTTTTAAAAGTCCCCTACATGATTCCCATCTGCAGCTAAGGTTGTGAGCCGCTTTTGTGGTTTTGTTTTTGTTATCGTTGCTTGTTCATTTTTAAATCAACTGCCCCTGATAGCACTTCAGTTAAAACCACCTTGGTCTTATTTTTTTTTTTTTCCACCTTGGTCTTTATTCTAGTTTTTTTCTCTTCTCTTTGTGCCTTTTGCAAAGAAAAAAAAGAAAAGAAAAGAAAAGAAAAAAGGAAGTTAACCTTATTAACAACCCCACCCTACTTCTGCCATAATCTTAATGGAAGAGTGTTCTTGCTCCTCTCCCATGTGGCATGTGCATTTTAACTGGAGTCTTCTGGAGACAATGTCTTGTTTCTATCCAAGGATGTGGGTCTAATGGTACAGATTTTAAGTGAATTATTTGGTAATAAGTCTCTACTTAACTCGTGAATCATGTTCCAGCCCTCAGTCTGTTTGCTTGAAACAAATATGTAAGAAAGACCTCTGTTAAAGTCTACATGTTGTGCTTCTCAACCAGCTTCAGGTATTTGTTCTGGATCAGAGGGATGTCCTTCCCTTACGCAGAATCTTTATACAGACCCAGAGAGTCCAGATCGAGTTACATCTGCAATTTTGCCCATCCCACATCCTTCTTCCTTTTCTTCTATCATCCAAAGAGCATATTGGATCATCTTTAGGCTCTGGGATGCCATCCCAGAAGTAGTTCTCATGTTGGGGTGTGGATATCCTAAGACCACGTATATACGAAATGTAGGCAATGTCTAACTCCCACGTTTCAGGAGTAGGTAGGTGTATTAGTTACCCTATTGCTGTATAACAAATTACCCCACAACTTAGCAGCTTAAAACAACAGACATTTATTATTATCTCACTCAGTTTCTGAAGGTTAGAAATTCAGAAGTGGCTTAGCTGAGTGGTCGTGGCTCAGGATCTTTCATGAGGTTGCCGATAAGTTATCATCTGAAGACTTGACGGGCTGGAGTATCCTCGCTCACCTGGCTGTTGGCAGGCCTCCGTTTCTTGCTGGCTGTTAGTCAGCTGTCTCATTTTCTTACCACGTGGGGTTCTCCATAGGGCTGGTCATTATGTGGCAGCTGGCTTACACCAGAGTGCCTGACAGAGAGAGAGAGAGAGAGAGAAATAAAGAGAGAGATCAAGATATAAACAGAAGTGTCTGTTATAATCAATATTGGAAACGGCATGCCAAATTTCTGCTGTATTTTATTGTTCGTACAGATTAACGGTGGTATAATATGAAAGAAGACTATATAAGGACGTCAGTACAAAGATGTGGGATCATTGGGGGCCATCTTAGAGTCTGGCTACCACAAATGGTCTGGACTAAACACAAGAGAATTGTATGAATTTTGTTGAGATTTACCACCTATTCTCATTAAGCGTTCTACCCAGTTGTCTAACTGTTCCAGTCCTGACCAATGAAAGGGGGCAGGTGAAAGTCAGTACTCTCACAACTGGGCATTTCTTGGAGGTGGCTCTCTAGGATCCAGAAAACCCATTCACACTGATGGGCACTTACTAGGTCCTTAGTCTGAACAGCAGACTTTTCCCCCAATGGTAGATGGATGAAGTTTATGTTCATCATCTCTGTACTGCTTTGGTTTGTTTGAAATATAAAGAAACACCTTGTGCCTTGTATCAAACCCTCAGAACTTGGACTCTGAATCTTCCATATAATTCTACTATATTATTTTCCATCTTAAGTGGTAATATATCATGCCTTGCCAGGGATTATGCTTGGAAAGGAAATGTTGATTCTCAAAGAGATCATGATGACATCCTAAAGCTAGATTACGGCCCCTCTCACAAGCGTGATATTTTTGAGTTAGAGAGGATTGTAGAGACTTCGTCTCATACCATAGGGACTTTTTTGTCATTGTCATTTGTCATTCTCCTATTTCTACTGTTTCATTTAACCACAGTGTCTTGTGGGCTCTTTGGGAAAAAACTAATTTTTGTGTCACGGTACATATAACACTCTATAGATGCAAGGACTCTATAAAAAATATAAATTAGATGACACGGTTTAGATTACTCAATAAACATGTACTATATATTTTCATAGATTTTGCAAAATGAATGCAAATACTAGTATTTTAATGTTATACAGACTTGACCTTCATGGTAATCTTGCAAAGTGAACTAGACAAATATTTTCATGTCATTAATATAGAACAGCCAGTGAGTGAAAATGCTAGACTCAGAACCCAAGACTTTCGACTCCTGCATTGTCTAATACTCTGTGTACTACCTCCTTGGACAATAAAACATTCACTCTCAGAGACTCTTCTGTTCAGGTAGCCTGATGAAAAAGATTCCTGTGGGATAAATGTCAAAATAATTATGTGAGGGAAAGAAGCCAGATAAGAAAGAGTATGCATACACCATGTAATTTCCTTTATATAAAACTCTAGAACAGTGGTTCTCAATCAGAGCCAATTTTACCCCTAGGAGACATTAGGCAATGTCTGGTTACATTTCTGGTGGTTATAACTGGAGCACAGGTACTACACACACATCTGATGGGTAGAGACTAAGGATGCTGATAAACCCCCTGCAATGCAGATTACAGCCCTCTACAACAAAGAATTATCTGGTCCAAAATGTCGATAGTGCTGAGGTTGAGAAACTCTGCTGTAGGAAATGCAAACTAATCTATACTGACAAAGAGGAAATCAGTGGTTTCTTAGGGATGGGGGCCAAGGAAGGATGGGAGAAAGGGATTACAAAGACCACCAGGAAAGTTTCAAGAGTGATGGAACATTCACTGACTTGATTTTAATGATCAGTTCATGGGTATAAACATACATCCAAAATAATCAGTTTGAAAAGTTAAGTGTGTGCCGTTCATTATTTGTCTATTATGCCTCAATAAAGCTGTTCCTTTAAATACTTGAAGAATTTAATGATTATATTTGGAGAATGTAAGTAGTTTAGAATTGATGTAGTATGAAACAAGAGATTGGATCCAGTGGTGGGATCGGAGCAAAAAGCAAGAGTCAACAAGTAGGAAACATTTTATCTTCCTGATGAGTTTGGACTTTGTTTTATAAATGGCAGGAAGTTAGTAAAGTATTTTAAGCAGGAAACACAAACTTGTTAGCATTTTGGAAAGACTGCCGTGGTGCCTGTGTGGAGAATTGATTTAATGCCTGTTCTCATTACTGAAGTCTAGGGATTTTTATTTCATCAATATTTTATTATTTCATTGTCATACATTAACATTGATTTGTGCAATTATGTTTCATTACTAAGTGGCAAAAAATGACTCTTTAAAAAAGAGAAGTAATTCCTTAACATAATTTCAATGTAAAGAGCCAGATAGAGAATTTTTTTTCTTGGGGTTTTAGTTCAGTAATGACAGTTTGAAACTACTCTCTGCCCACATGAAGACATTAAAAGTACCCAGTGGCTGAAGAGTAAGTGGGAGCTGGAGACAGGATGAGCAAAACCGCTCCAGTCGTGGTGAACAGCAGGAAGCCTCCTCTCAGGAGAGGGAAAGGGACATGCTGCCCTTTAGAAAAAATGAGACTCTCAGCCTCTTCTGTTCTGAAGAGGGAAGCAGGATTTACAAGCCACAAAACTGTCAGTTTTAGAAAGAAAAAATTCTCGGCTAACAGAGATCATTAATATTTTATCCTCCTGGACAGATATTGAGACCCTTTTATAAATCTGCAATGTCCTCTTGTCCTGGACAAACACTGTGACCGTTTATGGATCCTAAATGTCCCCTTGTACAATTCTGGGACCTCCTTCCGATGTATGTTATTGGTACCCCTTTCATAAAGCTTTTGTGTTCTGTGCTAACTTTTAAGTACACACTGCATCCTTTCCTATTGAATGCCATGGTTTCTCATCTTTTTTTAACTGAATATCATGTCACCTCCCTGCCCGGCTGACTACAAAGCAAATCTTGGAGGGTCTTAGACTGCAGCCAGGTACC
The DNA here is from genome assembly GCF_002837175.3 of Physeter macrocephalus. Lineage (NCBI taxonomy): Eukaryota > Metazoa > Chordata > Mammalia > Artiodactyla > Physeteridae > Physeter > Physeter macrocephalus. Next base: position 117,040,212 of record NC_041215.1, on the reverse strand, counting down.
AACCAAAGCCTATCATGTAGATGTGTTAGGAAACTGGATATGTTGGTTCATTCTTTGAGTGCTCTTTACTTTCTGCAGGACAGTTCATATAAATAGCGAAGTCCTGTTTTTATATTCTTAGCCCTCATTGATTTTTTTTCTATAACAGTATTGATTTAGCATATCATGTGGGGGGCCATTTATTCTCCCGAAATGGAAAACTGGATATTGGAGAACTTAAGACCAGAGGAGGAAAATCAGAATGTGAGAAAAAAATCTGGGTATGTAGGAATGAAATTTAGCCAGGCCCGAATCCTAGGCTTGCTGGGGCATGCTCCTGGAAACTTGACTTTTTCAAAGTCAGTCTCACAGTAAACACTTAGTAAACACAGTAAACACTTAGGCTCATGCTACATTATTTCTTTGCACCTGTTGAGTATATAAACAAAGACTCCATCAGAGGCAGGTTGAGAAGAGGCCATGAGGACATAAAGTTTCCCCAGGAAAATGCAAAAATGAGCTTATATGCCTGGCAGAATCCTCACTCTGAGAAGAGGGGTAGGTGGTATTCACACCTATTACTTCCATGCAGAAATTTGGAAACCTGGAAAGCTCTGTCTCCATTCAGGAGCACATAATTTTGTCTCTATAAATTTTTAAATATGTGCTGTTAAAGGACTTCTCAAGCTTCTAACCAAAATTGTGGCTACTTTCCATTGATCATGTCACTATTCTGTTGAAACACACATGAACATGTCATAAAATCTATAGGAAAAAATGGTACTCTAGGAAAACAGAAAAAATGTGTGAGTGTGAACAAGAAAACATGATTAATGTCTTCAAATATTTGATGGGTTATCATGAGCTAGAAGGATTAGATTGTTCTATGTGGTTTCCAGTAGTAGAACTAGGACCAAAAAGCAGATATTGGGTCAAGATACGGAAGATTTTTTTATATTAAGTGATTTAAGCTGGTCACAAGCAGCTTTTTACCATTAGATGTATTCAAATGAAAGTCTAATGATATCCTGTTAGGTTCAAATTGAGTCAGACTAGATATCTTCTATGTCTCTTGGAAATGGAATATTCTAGAATTCAAACAATATGATATGCTTAATGTTAAGATTGTGAACTATGATCTTCATATAATTTTTGTATCATTTGGGATAATCAAGTCACTACTTGTTTTTGTTTGCATCATGAGATGTCCTTGTTTCTCTTCTGTGACTGTTACTTTTTGTATTCAACAGCTATTTAATTTGTTCTTTCATAAGTTTATTTGTTCATTCAATCACTTATGCAACAAACACTGTTGACTTCCTCATCTATAGTACTAGTTACTGTGTTAAGGACCCAAAGATGAAAAAGACAGTATATCTGCTTTGTCCCCATGAAGATATGAGTCTATGCTCAGCTGCTATCAAACTTGGAGCTTTATCTTTAAATGTATGTGATGCTTTTAGCTTTTTTTATTGGTAGTTTAGACCCTTAAAATATAATGTCATCCATTCAACCTGATGGTTCCAAGCAAGGATGAACTAAAAACAAATGTTCCATGAGTTAAATGAGAAGGCATATGAGAGACATTATTCAGTGGCATATTTTAATACTTTCTCCTTGACCATGACTGGGTGGTTGAATTTGTTGATGGTCAGTGCTTAAGGGCAAAGGCAGGGTTCAAACAGCACGATTCAAATTCTGCTTCCTCTGTTGATTAGCTGTGAAACTTAGCTACCTAACACTTCTGTGTCTTGATCTTTTCATCTGGCAAAGGGAATTATAATAGAACCTACCAATGAGGGTTCTTATGGGCAATAGAAATAATGTTTGTAAACTGCTTACCACAAGGCTTCACAGATAGTAATTTCTCCATGACAATAAGCTATGATTATGGTTCCTTAGATGAGGCTCTCCTCTGTGCTTATTTCTATTTTAGCATTTATTGCATTGGATTTTAGTAACTGCAGGGGACCCTTGAACAACACAGGTTTGAACTCATGGGTCTACTTATATGCAGATTTTTTTTCAATAGTAGTTTAACAGTTTCAGTAACTGTTCTGATTCTTTTTTCTGGTTTGAAAAGACTTCTACTCTCTAGCTCCATTCTTGTGCTTTAGAATTTAAATATTCTTTCTATGTTTTCTGCTTTCTGAATGTAAATCCTGTATCTTGAAATCTTGAGCTCCTTTCCCAAAATTTCCTTCACAGGAAATATGATGCCTGTCCAAATGCCTTGGAGTTTACAAGCTGGTTTAGGTTCTCAGTTTCTCACTTAATTACCAATTACTTGCATGTACACACTAGTTTTATAAAGGATCATCAGGAGCAAGACATAAGGATATCTAATGTCTAGGTGAAGTTTCTATTTACTGTAGTTTAAAATTTCATGGCAATTGTTAGGGGGAGTTGCTTATTTCTCTACTTCTCTGTAGTCTATGGAAAGGGTTTTTTTCTTAAATGCTCTAAGCCTCTTGCCTCAATCATTAGTCATGGAGGTGAAATAAGCTAATTTGTTGTTGGGTGAAAGGCATTGATTCTCAGCTTTCGATTGGGTGCAGCCAATGTATTAAAAGTTCTTAGGCAGAGAGGATCCTGTCCCTTGTAGCTGTCCTATTTTCCCCTAAACAGTGCTAGGCACTGATCCTCAGGACCTGTGTATACTCTTAGACTCCAACTTTTTCTTAGGTAGACTGTTCCAAAATATAAACCAGAGTGGGGGTGGGGCAGGATGTTTTAGCAGATCTATTTGGCTTTTACACTAAGTCATTCTCTCCAATATGGCTTTAACAGAAATCAGGTTGCCATTATGGCTTTCACCTCTCTGATTTCTGTATCTGTATCTCAACTAGTTCTGAATTCAGGCAGAAAAGAGGATTGTCATTTATTAGGCCTTCCAAAATGCTAATCATAGTCCATTGTTATTTACTGGTTTTCAATTTGGATTAAAAAATAATCCTGAAAATAGAAGTGATATATATAGATGGTAAAACATTCCAACCGTACACATGAATAAAGTGAAACATGAAATTCTCTTTGCTTCCCCTTGTCCTTCCCTACAAAGTTAATCACTGTTAACATTTCTGTGAATCTTTAGAGAAGAAAGCACATATGCTCACAT
>NC_041215.1:117031492-117037041 GCF_002837175.3 Physeter macrocephalus | reverse complement strand
CTGCATCGGCAGGCGGACTCTCAACCACTGCTCCACCAGGGAAGCCCGCTCACATAGGTTTTTATGTACTCTAGAAAATGTAGACAAAATCTTGGGTTAGGCAACAATTTCTTAGATATGACATCAAAAGCACAAGTTATAAAAAAAAAAAAAACTTGATGAGTTGTACTTCAAAGTTAAAAACTTCAAAGTTAAAAACTTTTGTGCTTCAAAGTACATCATCAAGATAGTGAAAAGACAACCCACAGAATGGAAGAAAATATTTGCAAATCATATATGTGTTTAGCGACTTGTATTCAAAATAAATGAATAACTCCTATAACTCAATAATAAAAGACAAATAACCCAATTGAAAAATGGACAAAGGATCTGAATTGACATTTTTCCAAAGAAGGTATATGAATGGCTAATAGCACATGAAAAGATGCTCAGCATCATTAGTCATTAGGAAAGTACAAATTAAAACCAAAATGAGATGCCACTTTATACACAATAGGATGGATATAGTAAAAAAGATGGACAATAACAAACATTGGTGAGGATGTGGAGAAATTGGAATCCTCTTACATTGCTGGTGGGAATGTAAAATTCAACCACTTAGGAAAACAGCCTGACAGTTCCTCAAAATGTTAAATATAGAATTACCATATGACCCAGAATTTCCATTCCAACGTATATAGTCAAGAGGAATAAAAATATATGTCCACACAAAAACTTGTACACAAATGCACTTAGAAGCATTATTCATTATAGCCAAAAAGTGGGAACAACCCAAATGTCCATCAGTGAACAACTGGGTATATAAAATGTGATATATCCGTACCATAGAATATCATTGGACCATAAGAAAGGAAGGCAGTACTGATGTATGGTACAATATGGATGAATCTTGAAAACACTATGCTAAGTGAAAGAAGCCAGTCACAAAGGACCACATATTGTGCGGCTCCATTAATATCAGATGTTCAAAATAGGCACATCCAGAGAAAATGAAAGTAGTTTAATGGTTATCTAGGTCTGAGGGTAGGGAGAATGGTCAGTGACTGTTAATGGGTGCAGAGTTTCTTTTTAGAATAATGAAAATACTCTATAATAAGATTATGGTGATTAGGTGTACAACCCTGTAAATACACTGAAAATCATGGAATTGTACAATTTAAACAGGTAAAATTGTGGTGTGTAAATTATATCTCAAAAAATATGTTAGAAACAAAAATGTCCACATATATAGTTATGGTATACACACTGCCACCTTACTTTTTCATTTAACACATCTTAGTATGTTTTTTTCCATATAAGAACATATAAAGCTGCTTATGTTTTTATTTTTTAAATTTTTTTCTGATGAAAAAAAAAAGTTTATTTATTTATTTTTGGCTTTGTTGGGTCTTCATTGACATGAGGGGGCTTTCTCTAGTTGTGGAGAATGGGGGCTACTGTTCTTCACAGTGTGCGGGCTTCTCATTGCGGTGGCTTGTCTTTGTTGCGAAGCACCGGCTCTAGGCGCGCAGGCTTCAGTAGTTGTGGCACGTGGGCTCAGTAGTTGTGGCTCTTGGGCTCTAGAGCACAGGCTCAGTAGTTGTGGCGCACAGGCTTAGTTGCTCTGTGGCATGTGGGATCTTCACGGACCAGGGCTCGAACCCGTGTCCCCTGTATTGGCAGGAGGATTCTTAACCACCGCACCACGAGGGAAGTCCCAAGCTGCCTATGTTTTTAAATGGTTATATAATATTCCAAATTATGGGACACTTGATTGTTTCCTATAATTGAAATTTATATCACAGAGTTTCCTGAAGTTAAAAAGTGCCTTGTTCTTGGCCTGTCTGTATCCTACAAATGACCACAATTAGGGCATGAGAAGCATTTAGAACCAATACAGCAGAACATTAGGGCAAAGGGGTGAATAGGTTTTGTTGCTGTTGATGAGGCCAGGAGTACTGGAAAACAGGCAGAATGGCTGCAGGCTGCTCATTTCTTTCTGAGAATCCTTCCTTGTCTGACCCCATAGTTTTCCAGATATTAAAAATGGACCGCCATGCCTGCCCCCAATAGGATGAATTTCATCAGAGTAAACTCAGTGCACTTGTATGGCAGATGATTTTGCTTTCTGATTACACTTGTTTTGCATTTCTTTGTGGCGGTCTATAGGTTTTTTAATATTTTATATCTTATTTTAATATTTTTGCCTCCTTTCCCAGCTCAGGTCTGTAAGTTTATTTTTATTCATAATTGACTCCTTGGAGGTAGTAACTATTCTTTTATAAATATTTAGAAATATATTTTGCTGTTGGTTTCTGATAAGTCCTTTTATCAGGTTAATGATGTTTTCTTCCATTTCTTGATGAATAATTTTTCTTAAAAATCAGGAATGGATGTGGAGTTTTACCCAATTTGAGGGATAGCTATCATAATGGTTTATTTTTTTCTCCTTTAATCCTTTCATGTGATGAATTGCATTAGTGCATTTCCTAATCTATTTTCAATCATTCATTTGGCATTCATTTCACGCATATTTATTTAGTGCCTTCTACATTGAGGATGCTGTGCTGAGCACCAGTGATACAGTAATAAGCAAAACAGACATTTTTCTTTAAACACATTGCTAAATGCAATCTGCTAACATTTAACTTTTCTTGCATTTAGGTTTTAGAATCTATCTCAAGAAATATTCAAATATACACACACAGATATATTATAAAGGATGGTTATGACAACATTGTTTTTAAATGTTAATATGTCCATTTATAGGAGAATGTTGAAATATATTTTAGTTTTTCCACAGTGTAGAATAATATATAGTAGTTCAAAAGAAGTTAGCTTAGTACACACAAATATGGAAAGATTAAAAAAATCACGTTGCAGGATTTATGTATATGTAATTTCTGTAAAAATGAGAAAAAAAACCAAAACCCTGTGTGTTCATAGATTCTATAGGCATGAAAAAATAACTGGAAGAGGGCTTCCCTGGTGGCGCAGTGGTTGAGAGTCCGCCTGCCGATGCAGGGCACGCGGGTTCGTGCCCCGGTCCGGGGAGATCCCACATGCCGCGGAGCGGCTGGGCCCTGAGCCATGGCCGCTGAGCCTGCGCGTCCGGAGCCTGTGCTCCGCAACGGGAGAGGCCACAACAGTGAGAGGCCCGCGTACTGCAAAAAATAAATAAAATAAAATAACTGGAAGAATATGAAACAGCAAACTAGTAAACATGGATTCCTTTAGAATAAAGGATGAACGGGTAGGAGGAGAGATTTTTATTTTTCAGTGAATAACCTTTGTATTGCTTGATTTTTTTAATTTTATTTTTTTTACAACAAGCAGGTATTATTATTTTTTCAACATCTTTATTGGAGTATAATTGCTCTACAATGGTGCCTTAGCTTCTGCTGTATAACAGAGTGAATCAGCTATACATATACATATGTTCTCATATCCCCTCCCTCTTGCGTCTCCCTCCCACCCTCCCTATCTCACCCCTCTAGGTGGTCACAAAGCACCGAGCTGATCTCCCTGTGCTATGTGGCTGCTTCCCACTAGCTATCTATTTTGCATTTGGTAGTGTATATATGTCCATGCCACACTCTCACTTCGTCCCAGCTTACCCTTCCCCCTCCCCGGGTCCTCACGTCCATTCTCTACGTCTGCATCTTTATTCCTGTCCAAGCAGGTATTATTGTTGTAACTACAAAAGGAGAAAAATTAATGGTAGAGCTTAAGGACTGGAAGGAGGGCGAATGGGAACATTTTGAGCATGACTCCATGGGGTGGGGCCCAACTGTAATCAACGGCACCATTAGAGCTAGTTTGAAGCAGAATGGGTTTTTTTTTTACTATGTATAAGACAGCTTACAATATTCTTGGAAAAACTGAAGGAACAGGTGGTAGGTGGAATTTCCAGGAACACCTCCAGAAACACCCTGCCTCCCTTGTGATCAGGGCAAGTTACTACCACTGGGGCAAGAAGCTAGAGTGTCAGGAAGCTGCGGAGTGGGGACCTCAGAGCCACACAGCTTCTGCTGTGACCTGCTTCAGTCTGTGCCCCACAGACTGCCTCCCTTCCCATTCAACTCACTATCAGATTCTAGCCTCACATGACGGTGTCTGATTGGCAGAACCCAAGTCTCATCTGGAACCCTAGCCGCCAAGGAGTCTGAGTTATAATTTTCAGCTTTCCAAACGTTGCAGTGTAGGAAGCTGTACTAGAAAGAGGCTGGAATGGATATTACGCAGGCAAGCCGCACAGTATCTGCCACGATGAACAAAGAGCACCTTGCTTTTCAAATACAATAAATGGCTATTTTCCCACAAAGGCTGGGAAGGTCATTGATTCATGGGCAAAATCTTTTTCTGCATTATATAAAAATACATTGATATATTCTTATTGTAAAAAAATGAGAAAATAAGTAAGCACAGGTCAGAAAAAGGTAAATAAAGCATCTGAAATCTCACCATAGAATGTTAATATTTTTATGTATGACCTTTCAAACCCCTGCATACGCAATCCCCACTCCCCCACCCCACACACGCACAGACATAAAACAAATAGGGACTTCCCTGGTGGTCCAGGGGTTAAGACTCCGCCTTCCAATACAGAGGACGCGGGTTCGATCCCTCGTCGGGGAACTAGGATCCCATGAGCCACGGGGCTACTGAGCCCGCACATGCCACAACTAGAGAGCCCCTGGGCTGCAAGGAAGAGCCTGCACATCTCAATGAAAAATCCCTCGTGCCGCAACCAACACCTGACACAGCCAAAAAAAAAAAAAGAATAATCATATCACACATCGACAGAATCCGTTTTTAATGTGTAGGAAAGCTTGATCCAATGTATAAAACGTAAAGTTAATTAAAAATCGTAAAACACACATTGACTTAACAACTTGATTTAAAAACTCATTGAGGTAATAGACACTGAGTTTTTTTTTTTAGACACTGAGTTTTAAAGAAAATGAAATTCACTTTTAAATCACTTTCATCAAGTCAAAAATAGGCTATCTTTTCTTCATTTTTAATGAACTCTGATTTTCAATCTAATCAGGTTTTGTTTTCAATTAACTTTTTTTTAAATTTGAAAAACATCTCCCTTCATACCTTGTTTCCCCCAGGATTGGGGGAAATTCTGTACACTGTCCAGTTTTTGTTTTTTTTTTTTTTTTTTTTTTTTTGTGGTATGCGGGCCTCCCTCTGCTGTGGCCTCTCCCGTTGCGGAGCACAGGCTCCGGACGCGCAGGCTCAGCGGCCATGGCTCACGGGCCCAGCTGCTCCGCGGCATGTGGGATCCTCCCAGACCGGGGCGCGAACCCGTGTCCCCTGCATCGGCAGGCGGACGCGCAACCACTGCGCCACCAGGGAAGCCCTGTTTTGTTTTTTTTTAATTAATTAATTTATTTAGTTTTGGCTGTGTTGGGTCTTCGTTTCTGTGCGCGGGCTTTCTCTAGTTGTGGCGAGAGGGGTTGCGGTGCGCGGGCCTCTCACTATCGCAGCTTCTCTTGTTGCGGAGCACAGGCTCCAGACGTGCAGGCTCAGTAGTTGTGGCTCACGGGCCTAGTCGCTCC
>NC_041215.1:117005752-117029621 GCF_002837175.3 Physeter macrocephalus | reverse complement strand
TGCAGGCTCAGTAGTTGTGGCTCACGGGCCTAGTCGCTCCGCGGCATGTAGGATCTTTCCAGATCAGGGCTGGAACCCGTGTCCCCTGCATTGGCAGGCAGATTCTCAACCACTGCACCACCAGGGAAGCCCCACTGTCCAGTTTTAAAACAATGGAAAGAAATAGCTCGGTCAGTTATTAACCATCCACATGACCCACACCAGCCATAAAACCTCTCTGTATCTTTGTTTCAATGTCTGTAAAGTGAAGAGGTTAAACTGTACTCTCAGGTTCAGATCTACGAGACTGAACATTCTATGAAGACATTTCCATTATTGGGTAAAGGTTTCAGTCTGCAGAATCCTGGCTTTGATTTCCAGGCCTGCTTTTTATGGGCCAGGTGACCTTGAGCTCATTATGAACTGCTGGATGCCTGAGTTTATGTATCTGAGCCCTGAGATTAAAAGTAGTTCCTATTTACTTCCTGGAGTTTGACAAGGGCTGCCAGCTCCCTTGCATTGAATTCCTATATACATATTATAACTAATTAAAGACAGTAATGTGGTCCAAGAGACAGCTAAATAGAATTCTTTAATTTCGGTGTAGATTTTAATTTTGAGATGGCTCTGCGAGATGTAAAAGCAACAGTGACAAAATTTTAAGATAACAACAGAGCACAGGAATTTATTTCAGCTAATGAATGGATTAGATGATCACTCCAAAGGAAGAGTTTACCTAGCAACATATATTACTCTACTGCAACTACCAATCTACTGACTTACATTCCATATATCTACACATATCTATTAGAAAGGCTTTTACAAATTAAATGTGCTCATCTCTGGGATGAACTTGCAAGTGATTTTCTGCATTTTCCAAGTTATTAATTAAATTATTTACCTTTAGTGAACAGAGGATATTTTTGTATCTAAAAAAAATATAATCAAGTATGTTTTTAAAATGTGTTTTAATGAAAAAAGTTGTGCTTTGCTGCATATATTCTAGGACTATAGCAGTTAGTAACAAGGGAAGGAAGAGAATATACCTATTAAATTATTCTTCTCTGTTACGCGGAGAGAGTGAGAGATCCAGTGGGTAGAGAGTTCCAAGGTTCTTTTAGTCATTCGTGACCCTAACTCCTCACCTGTCAGATGACCTTAAACTTTCACCTAGTTTTAGATTTATCTGTAGGAATCAATGTTGTCCTCTCAAAACTCATTTGTCTTCCTCAAGTTATATTTTCCAGTCTTTTACCAGAACTGGAGTCATTCACTCTCTCCCTCATCTTCTTCATTCAACAATCATTTAATCCCATCCTTTTAGCACTTGAAGCGGTAGGTTCTGGGATCGCTAAAGAGCAGGGTGACACCGTCCCAGAGGAGTCTTTCTGCAGATGTCACCAGACTATTTCAATAGACTCCTGTTTCTCACTGTCTCCAGTCCCTCCCCAAACCATTTTACAATCTCTTTCCCATTATTTTCTGAAGCACAGCTCTGATAGTTGCACTCCCTTGCTCAATAATCACAAGTGCATTCCTAGTACAGGAAAAAACCAACTAAAACAAACAAAAAAAACCAAACACACAAAAAATACACAAAAAACCCCAACAACAACAATCAACCAACCAAACAAACAAAAAAAAAACACCAACAAAAATCCTCCAAAGTATTTAGGTGGATTTTCAAGGCCTTCTTGTCTGTGTCCCAACCTATCTTTTCAACCTATTCTTTCTTCATTCTACAATCCCTCCCTCTCCTGCTCTTTGCCTCTGTTCTTGCCAGTTCCTTGGACTGCCCTTCTCCATCACCTCCACACATCCATCTCCTTGTCATTTAGGATTCAGCTCAAACCCCTAGGAAGCTGTCCCCAGTTCCCTTCCTTGAAATTCTCTATGCTTGCCTCTCTCAACTCCCGTAACAGTCCACTGTCTCTTTCCTTGGGCACTTGCTACCTTCTGCTGTGTATTGTGGTTATTTGTGCTCTCTGGAAGCCCAGCCATAAACACTCTGTCTCTGATCTGACTTGGTATTTTCTATTGAAGGCAAGTAATAAATATATGCTATTAAAGATTTGGATCCAACATTATTTCTGGGTTAGATCCCACCAGGGTAGCTATACAGTGGATGCCTATTGAGCTTTTGAAAAAAAAAATGAACTTCCCCAGGCCACATAAGCACGATTTAGTGCATGAGGGTTACAATTTATTAAATGATCCAGACTTAGTTATTTTCTTGATGATGAATTTCCCATGGTTAACAATACACTGTCTTTTGAGGGGTTGTGAGCTCTTTCTTGGTACTAACCCCTAAATCTGCATGGGTGCCTCTGAAATTAGAAAACAGAAAAGTCACTTATCATGGATTTTGAAATCACAGGCAATGGAGTAAATTTTAAACTTATCACATTTTGCCCACTTTTCCTGCTTTGCCGCTTGCACCTCTGATTTATTTGTTTATACTTTTCTTTCTCATACAGGTTGGCTCTAGGCTATTTTTAGAGTGATTCCGTTGGAGTAGCTGCCAACCTCTATTAATGACAACCTGTGAGTGCTTAAGGAGGTGGGAGCGAGTTTGGTGAGAAAGAGGCAGGGAAGGCTTTTTTTCTGAGGAAGGGGGTGTTTCGTCAAGGATAGTGGAAGACCAGATTGCCCCCACCCCAGGTTATGTAAGCCATCCACCCCATCTTGTGTGGATACCCTGAATCCATGAAGGTGACCTGAAATCAGCAGATGATCATGAAATGACCAATATTAAATTTCTCCACTCAGGACTTCCCTGTTGGCACAGTGGTTAAGAATCTGCCTGCCAAAGCAGGGGACACGGGTTCGAGCCCTCGTCTGGGAGGATCCCACATGCCGCAGAGCAACTAAACCCATGCACCACAACTATTGAGCCTGTGCTCTAGAGCCCGCGAGCCACAACTATTGAGCCCGCATGCTGCGACTACTGAAGCCTGTGCACCGAGAGCCTGTGCTTCGCAACAAGAGAAGCCCATGCACCGCAAGGAAGAGTAGCCCCTGCTCACCGCAACTAGAGAAAGCCTGCGAGCAGCAAGAAGACCCAATACAGCCAAAAAAAAGTAATAATAATAAAAAATAAATTTAAATAAATAAATGATTGAGTAAATTTCTCCACTCAGCAACGTGATGTTTCAATATAGAAGATTAATTCAGATAGAGAACATAAAGTAAAGCTTCTCGAACAATTAGGTTTATGATCTGAAATTTGAACCCATTACATATAAATCATTTGTCACCTTCAGATGATTTTGTTTGATTATCCTGAGTCTGAGAAATTCTGGAGTCCCTAATCAAGTTGATTTTCTAGGCTGTGAAGAACTGTGATTAAGTCCTGGATAATGGTGACTTCACCAGAGATGTGGTGTTCTTGAAGTCTTTCCTTTGTAAGCCTTTGACCTTATCACCAGAACTCTTTAAATTACTATACTACAGAAAATATTAATGGGGAGAGAAGAGGAGTGGCATTGATGTGGGCATGGTGACATGTTGTAGAGGTCATTTGTTCTGGTTATAGATGTGGCAAAATTCTAAAAGAAGCTTGTAAATATTTTTATAATTATAAAGGGAATGATTCTATACTTTAGTTAAAAATAATATTTAAAATGTGTGTTGAAAAAATATATGTAACTGCTGCTAAATTGTTTTGACAAAATTAGCCCTGGATACACTTTAAAAAAATACTCATTTCTTTCTCTGATAGTTAACTAATTCACATGAATATAGGAAAATTAAAAGAGAAAAACATACAGAAGAAAATAATGCAGCAATATAGTTAAAATGGTACTTAAAAAAAAAAAATCGTTGTGTGTTAGCAGAAACTCCAAAGGCTAAGAATCATACAATAGGTTTCAGGTACCCCACATTGAAAAGTGAGATATGTATCACCTGTGCAGGATGCCTGAAGAGATGGAGGGACTGGGCAGAGTGATCTCCCACCTGGAGAGCATTGAAGAGGTAAGAGCATTGAGAAGGTGAGTGGCTTCTTTCTCACCTTAGTCAAGTGACACGAGGGATTTCAGAAGATCTGCTTGGAGGACTTGATATTCATCCCCTGGAGTCTGCTGAACTCAGAACTGGGGCCTGTTTCTTTCCAGGAGAAATCCTAAGGTAAGGACTGACCAGGGGATGCTGGGAGTGAACTGCGCTTCCTCTGAAGGTGGGACAAAGGTGTTTTTTTCTTGGGGACCAGACCCCACTGGAAGGAGCAGCCTATCCAGAATACTATGTGAAAGGACAATAGGACTCCAGCCTGGATGTGGAGTGCTGGAAGTCCAGGGGGCCAGGGAGTGTCAGAAGTGTATTAGAGGAGAGGAATTGAGGGTGTAAGAGGAAACGGTAATCAGGAGTATCCAGGGATGAATGTCTGAGGAATTTGCAGAAGATCCCTATGAAAGAAACAGTCAGCTCTGGGCTGCCATTTCCAGGGCACCAACACCAGATTATGAGTGAGTCATTCTGGAAAGCTCTTCCCTGCACCTTTACCTCTCCACACGCTTCACCCTCAACCAACCCCCAAGAAACACACATTTCAGTTAGCAAGCTGTGGAGGATGCAAAGGGAGAGGCTGAGCTGTCATCCCTTTTCCCCTGTGCAATCTTTCGTTGAAAGAGGGCCCAAGCAGTGGGACTGCTCAGGATACGTAAAGAGATACACTGAACATGAATTTGGAGCGTTAATACTACACCTGACTGGAATTGCTTGATTCATAGATTGTACTGGACTTTGTATTATCCAGGAAAAGACTATTCCTTTATTATTTGAGTCACCATAAAAAAAGTATGGAAACTCTGTGAAATTTCATCCAACGGCAGGGCATAGCAAATTCGTAGAGTGGATTCATAGAAGCAGCACTGAGAAAACATGGCTGGTTTCTACTTGCTCTTAGAGTACCAATCACCTGAGATAACAACCACCCACAGATAACCAGTGCATCTCAGTTTTTCTTTCCAGCCTCTTTTCTTTGCCTACATACATTTTGGCAAAACAAAATTGGGATTGTATTCTGTTGGTTACAGTTACGTTTTCCATCTGTTTTCCTTAGTCCTTTACTAAAGTTTTTTTTTTAAAGTTAAACAACAATAGCAAAATCCTTTAAAAAAAACAAATTGGGGTGAATCTGGAAGAGGCAAGGCACGTTAATGCCATCAATTTTCCGTAAAGGTCAAGGCAATTGTGTAATTGTGGAATGATTATCATTAAGGACTATTACAGTGCTTTGCAAATCAGTTAGTTTTACTGGCTGAATTTTGTTGGCAGAAGTGAGGCATCGCCATATCTGAGAGTTTTACACTCTATTTCTGTCCTGTGTCAAACCCAGAGTGTGTGTGTCCCTGGTCTGCCCCCTTCACCACGAGTCATCAGTCTCTGTTGAAGTATCAGAAACACCTGATAATTGCAGCAAGACAATAATTTTAGCACTATTTCATTAATTATGTTTCCTTCCCAGCTGGTGTTTTTATTTCCAGGATTTTTTTTTCTTTCCTGTGTAGACTTCATGCCCCTTGGGCAGAAGCCACATTTTCCATTTTGTCTTGTCTTCTGCTATTGCCTAACAAACGCTGAAATATAATTTTAAAAATGGATTTGATTCACTTAGGATTAATCTACAGACACTGGCAATGACACAGGTGTTTTTCAGCCTTGTGTCTTATGCTCCAAAGTTTTAGCTTTTCCAGCACCTTCTCTCCTCAGGAGCACATGCACAAAGGATTCATGACTTTTTTGTAAATGAGGATGCCAGATATTAAAGGTATTCATAATCGGAAGGGACTACCCCTTTCAACTAAGGTGTGACATTGGCGAAGTTGCTGGTTTTTTTCTCTATCACAGTTGTAAATTGACAGCCTAGGATAGGCTTGTTTTATTTGCTTTACACATTTTTTTGTATAAGCTGAATTAATTGATAATATATACAAATCAAGAGGCTCACATAAATGTTTAAGATAAAACAAATCAAAATTGCTGGCAACTCAAGGCTCACTCCTGCTTGACAACAATCATCCGAGTAGCTATTTTGCTTTTGGATAGGGTGTGCACACTCTATAAGGCTACAGTCTCCGCTACTCTGTACTGTTACCAGCTCTGCGGCAATATGATATTTATCACTTAACATTGCTTGCATTTTTTTCTAGACACAGCCCACTTCAGTCATTCGGATAGCTTGCCTTGTCCCTGTATGCATTTTACCTTTTGGCTGTGCGGCGCAGCATGCGGGGTCTCAGTTCCCCAACCAGGGATCGCACCTGTGCCCCCTGCAGGGCAAGCGTGGAGTCTTAACCACTGTATCACCAGGGAAGTCCCCTTGTTCGCATTTTAATTTTCTAAGTTCTGCTCCTTTCCTTGTCCAAGCCACCATCCTTTCTAGAAAACCCTCCTAACTTGTCTCCTTGAATGTCTCTTGACCTTCTCCAGGCAAGGCTTGGACAACAGTGGCTTCCCATTATCTTCAGGACAAAATCCACTGTAATTAACATCTCTCCAAGACCCTCCACCTTCCATTCCAGCCGGGATCTCTATCGTCTTTCCAGAATCCTTGTCTTTTTTCTGCCACCTCCAGACTCCCTCTCCTAAGGACATCATGCATGCTCTTTGCTCGTCCTGGAATACTCTTACCCCCTCAATTTACTTTATGTTTACTTTTCATCTTCAACTTCCTTTCTCAGCCAGTGCCTCTTCATAATCGTGGGTACTCTCCTAGTATCCCATAATTTCCCCTTTGAAACAGCTTTCACATCTTAACTTCTTTATTCAATATCTTGATCTCCACTAGGCTGTAAGGTTTATGATTCTATTTGTCTTATTCACAGTTGTAACTCCAGTACTTAACTCAGGGTCTAGTACCTGCTTTTTGTGCTCAAATACATGAAAGGAACCAAACATGAAGCCGTGAGGCTCTGTCAACATAAGAAATATGTATGAGAGGTGAAAAACCTGAGTGAATTGGTTATTTAGCACTAGAAAATTGTGCAGTTTTGCTACAGGAGTCAAGTAGAAAAATCGTATGATGCAGAAAAATAAAGATAATAAAAATCACTCCAAATCCTCCTTTCAAGATAAATGAGAACTGTAAATATTTCTGTATAAATCATTCCTGTGTTTGATGATTCTATGCACATATAGATATAGGCATAGGTTGGTAATTTGATTTTTTTCTTGAACATACTATGAAACTATTCCAATGCCATTAAATAGTCTTTAAAATGTCATTTAATGCCCATGGTATATATGTTTCACAATTGATACCCACATTCTTGCCTATTATAGGATTTTTAGATTGCTCATATTTTAATTTTTGCTTTTGTTTATACCTTAAGCATTTGTTTATTGAATGTCATGTCATGGCTGTGCCCTCTGCTTTCGGAATACTGGGAAGGACAGTATATTTTTGAAAAGTCTTAATGTTGAGAAGTCCTACAGCAGAATGGTCAAGAGCATGGACTCTGGAACTACATTTCGCAGACTTGGGTCATGACTCTGTCATTAACCAGTCTGTGTGACTTTGAACATGTTACTCAACTTCTGGGTGCTTTTGTTTCCTTATCTATAAGATGTAACATAATTCTGAATCACGCTTTCACTAAATCTCACTTGGGCCCTTTCAATGGACTTTTTTCCTACTTTCCTTTGATCCTTCCTTCCATTCCAATTTATGGTCTGTTTACTATTGACTCCTGAAGTACAGCTCTGATATTTTCATTCCATTGTTCACAAATCGCCAGTACCTTTCTATGTGGAAAAAAGCTGTAGACCCCTTTAGCTGAATAGTCAAGGCTCTCCAAGTCTGTGCTCCCACTCTTCCTCTTCACTCTTATTCTTTGTTTGTTTCTTGCTCTTCACCTTGGCTCTCGTCAGTGCCTTGGCTTGGCATGCTTTTCCTAGCCTCTACTCACCCCTATTCTTATAACTGAGAACTCGGCTCAAACTTCTAGGAAGTTCAAAGTTCTTATTTCTTTCCTTTGAAGTGCCCTCTTCCCTCCTCCACATGCTCATTACACTTTATCTTTACTTCTCCTTGGTCACTTATGTTTTTCTCCAGCTGCATTTTGGTTATTTGTGATTTGGGGAGCTCAGCATGTGGTAACATGTGCACCATCTGTCTCTGATCTGGTTTGATTTTTGCTACAGGACTATGCCTTTGTAGGCATGCAATAAATATGTGCTAAATTAATAAATGGATTCCAAAGTGTCTGGGGACTCGATCCCACTTTGCTTTAGGAAAAAATTAACTTTTCCAGCCCGTAGTGTTTAGATCGTGCGGTTAAAACAAGAATTAAAGCAACAATACATGCAAAGCACTTTCATCTGATTTAGTTCTGCTTTATGCATCTTTTCCTATACCCACTATATTTTTCTCAAATATTCTATACCCATGGATTAAAAAAGCAGTATTTCTCAGCAGGGATTGCTAGCAGGTTTTGTCCTTTCATCACCTCCACATATAGTACTTTTCTTGTAAACAGGTGCAAGGACTATTCCTATGGCTCTCCTCTTTGCTCTTTCACTATCACATTTGCTGCTGCCTGGTTGCATTCTGGAATATACTATTTGTCAATTCATAGTGAAAGATGAGGGTGAGGATAGGGTCATGAGTATAGTGTTTTGTTTGTCTTGAAGAACAGTACTTTCATGCAGTTGAAGGGTGGTTGCCCAGAGTTTTGGTTGGCATAAACTATAGAACTCTCATGTCAGGAAACAGATAGGAAAGGAAATCAACATGTCTTCTTACCTTAATCCATGCTGCCTGTGATTCATGAGGCACAGCCTGGGTGAGTTTTCCTTAGCACATCATCATCATCAGCAGCATCTCAGTCCACCTGCCTCAGAGCTAGGGCAGAGACCACCCAGATCCCGGCACTGGGCTCTCCAGTAGTCTTCACTGTGTTACTTGTGAACACTGAATTTAAGTGGAAAGTGGGAAGTGTGTACTTCAGGTGTTCCTTGGCAGGTGTCTTTGTCAACTGGAAATCATGCAAAATAATTTTTTAAAAAAATTTAATTCTTTTTTATAATTGAAAGTGTGTGTATGTAGCTGGTATGACTCATCATGCCACAATAGCGGCTTGTAACGCCGCTTAAATGCCAAAGTCACAGCAACGGTCGGTGAAACTCCCTGTACAGATGGCATCCCATTTACTCGGTGGCATTTGGATATATATCCAAATACTTTCCACATGGTGTAGCTTTGATCGGGATGAAAATGAGCCTTGTCAGTTGCATTTGGGAGGGAGAGTTCCCCTTCAGTTTGACATCGGATATGAAAGCCAGAAGGAAATGGGAGGAAAGAGAAAAGTTTGGGCCCAGAAGCTTAGGTCAAGTTCACCAAGCTTTCAATGGTGCTGCTGGTGGAAGCCTAAGGATTGATGCAGAAACCAGGATTTTTCCAAGAAGTCAAACACAGAACTCCAGGGATCTATGCCTATATTTTTATCAAGACCCCATTTGTCTACACAAAGAGAATGAAGGGAGGACACACGTTGGTTTTAGAATTCAGGAGTCTGGATTTATTTTCTCTTAATTATTATAAGCCCTGAAACTTGCTTATGCTGCACTTTCTAGGATCATAAGACATACATAAATTTCTCATGGCATAAATATTTCTCAAGTATTAGCATATTGGCTAACTGATGGTACTGAGTTAAAATTTTTAAAATCAAGCAATCAGGAGAAACAAGGAAGTTGACATTATTGCTTCATAATGAGGGTTTGAAACTAGTAATTTAATCATTAGCTGGTTTGTGATTACCAAGCAATCAGAAAGCATAAAGTTCCGTGAAAAGGCTTTGGAAGACACACAGTGAGGTCAGACAGTGCCTTTTAAGTACATCATAAAGCAAATGCACAGATGTGTCTTGGAATTTTTCTTTAAATAAAGGAATAATTTTGGAAACTCTTAAAATATTGCCTGTTTAGTATAGAGCTTTATCTTCTTCCTTCCCTGGCTTCCCCGTCCAGGCACGTGATTTTGAAACTAGTGAGCAGCGGTGGGTGGAAGCTGGCAGAAACAGCAGTGCCAGTCCACTTGAGGTGTGAGAGGCATCTGCATGGTGCTGTGTCGCAAGGATCAAGAGGCCTTTCCTACCACACCGCCCAGGGCAAAGACGCCCAGCTACTCCTGAGGCTGGGGCTTGCTCCTTTGGCCTCAGGCTGTTATTTGCAAATCCTGTTTGGCCACAATCTATGCCGGTATCTCTGGTTTGCATCTGGGTTTCCCTGGATTTGGTCAGCCTTCACCCAAGTTTGGTGTTGTGCCATCTGCCCCCTCATCCTCTGTGGAGCTGGTGAAAACGAAGATTCCTGGTCTCCATTCCAGACCCACAGAATCAGGATCTCTGGATCCTGAAGTGAGGCCTAGGAATCAGCATTAGCAATTCCTTTGGAAAGATTAAAAAACCCAAGAAAGTAAAATTAATATTTATCAAACACACGTATACCCTCCACCAGAATTAACAGACTTAATTTTATGACTTTTGTCTTGAATTTTTCAAAAAAGAGATAGCACATTTCAGATACAATTTAAGCTTCTATTTCTCTCTCTCCACTCAACCCCCTACCCCTTTTAGTTGTTATCACAGTTGTGAATATGGTTAATATTTCTTGCATCCAGGTTTTATATGTAGATTATGGTTTCCATGTGGGAATTCCTTCTTAGCATTTTTTGGGAAATTTATATATTTTTTTAAATCCCAAATCTTGAGAAGAATCAGTTGAGAAATTGGGAAAATGGGAAAATAGAATTCTCAGAGACATTGCTGATTGGAAGGAATTCATTCAAGTCGCAGGCAGAAGATACTGACAAGTGTTGCTGAAGGTTAAGGTTGACGCCTTCAGGAACGAGGACAGGAGTGTGTAGGAGAGAAGTGGTCGCCATTTGACCAGATAGCCTTGCTTCCGGCTGTGGCCATATTAAGAGTGTGTGAATATGAGTTTTCTCCCCTTTCTTCGTATATCAGTTATACTTCTTTTTATTTTATTTTTTACATTTCTTTGGGGTGCCTGAGTTTACAGTATAGATTTATAACTAATCAAAGTCCACTTTCAAATAACATTATACTAATTCATGGGTGTTGTGAATACCTTATAACAAAATAATTCTAATTCCTCCCTTCCATTATGAGTATCTTTGCTGTCATTCCTTCCACTTATATAAATAAGCATATATAGCATGCATATATATATATATGCATATACATATACACACATATACATACACATAAGCATACATAATTGAATACATTATTGGTATTATTATTTTGAACAAACTTATCTGTTAGGTCAATTAAGAATTAGAAAAAGAAGTTTTGTTTTACTATCACTTATTCCTTCTTCAGTGTTCTTTCTTACTTTCTGTAGATCTGACTCTTTCCTTCTCTCTAAGAACTTCTTTTAACATTTCTTGCAAAGTAAGTCTACTGGAAACAATTTCTTTACTTTTTGTTTGTCTGAGAAACTCTTTATTCCTCCTTCACTTTTGAAGGGTAATTTCACAGGGTACAGAATTCTAGGTTGGGAGGTGTTTCTCTCAATACTTGAAAATTTCATTCAATTCTTTCCTGCTTGAATCATTTTTGAGGAGAAGTTGGATGTAATTCTTATCTTTGTTCTTCTATAGGTAAGGTATTTTTTTCCTTCTGGCTTCTTGCAAGTTTTTTCCTTATTGTTGATCTTCTGTAGTTTGAAAATGATATGCCCAGGTGTAGATTTTGTTTGCATTTATCCTACTTGTTCTCTGAGCTTCCTGGATCTGTGGTTTGGAGTCTGATATTAATTTGGGGAAATTCTCAGTCATTGTTTCAAATATTTCCACTGTTCCTTTCTCTCTTCTGGTAGTGTCATGATGTGTATGTTACACCTTTTCTAACTGTTCCACTGTCGTTGGATATTCTATTCAATTTTTTGTAGTTTTTGTTGCCTTTGCTATTCAGTTTTCAAGGATTCTATTAATACATCCTCCAGCTCAGAGATTCTTTTCTTAGCTGTGTCCAGTCTACTAATTAGTCCAGCTAAGGCATTCTTCATTTTTGTTAGTTTTTTATCTCTAACATTTCTTTTTGGTTCTTTCTTAGGATTTCCATCACTCTGCTTACATTGTCCATCTGTTCTTGCATTGCTGTCCATTTGATCCATTAGAGCCCTTTGCATATTAATGATGCTGTTTTAAATTCCTGGCCTGATAATTCCAGCATCCCTGCAGTGCCTAGTCTTGATGCTTGCTGTATCTCTTTATGTTATGTTTTTTGCTTTTGGTATGCCTTGTAATTTCTTTCTGATAGCTGGACATGATGTCCTGGGTAAGTAGGGCTTCAGTGATGTGGTGGTGAGGTGTTGGGGAGGAAGCATTCTATAGTTTTATAATTAGGTCTCAGGCTTTTAGTAAGCCTATACCTCTGGACTATGTGTTTCACAAGTGTTTCTACTTTTTTCTATCGCCTTAGGTGGGAATGGATGCCTAGGACTCACTGCAGTTGGGTATTTCCCTTCCCCCAGGTTAGTTAGGCTCTGATATTATCCCAGCAGGTTAGGCTCTGTTAATTAGTTTCTGCTGAAGCCAGGCCTTATTAAGAAGAACAGAGGGCGCTGATGAATTTCAAAATGGTTCCCTTCCCTTTCCGTGCTGGAAGCTTGACAGGATTTTTCTCCAGTATTTACTGGCTCTGCTCGAGCTCCTGCAGGTAAATCTCACTATATTGTGGGAGCCCCCCGTGGCTGGGCTCCCCTGTGACTTGTCTGCCCTGAGCCTCCAGGAATTCGTCAATTACAGTCCGGCGTTTCCGTCCTGGAGCTGGCTCCCCAGCGGGTTTCCCCTTCTTGACAGTCTCTGCTCTGGTAAGTCACGACTCCCTGTGCTCCCCTGTTTGTCTCCTCAGTCTTGGGGGCTCAGGTTTGCTCTGTGTCCTCCCCTCCGTTATGAATGCAAGAAGAGTTGTTGATTTTTTTCAGTTTGTTAAGCTTTTAACTTGTTGTTTGGCCGGACTGGGGACCTTGCAAGCTCCTTAAATGGGCAACTGGAAACCCACCATTCCTATTCCTCTGTTGTGGCCATCTGTTTCCAGTTTTCCACTTTCGGAAATAATGCTACCAAGACCGTATTCATATAAGTCTCCTGTAAGCTACTTAGGTACATATAACTAGAAGTAGTATTTCTGGTTTATGAGATGCTGTGCTGTCAAGTCTACTATACTTTACCAAACTGTTTTCAAAGGTTAAACCAAATTACCCTCCCATGAGCGAGCAGTGTTCTTACTCTTCATTTCTCCATAATACCTGTTATCATCAGATTTTTATCTTTGCTGGTCTGATAGATGTGAAATGGTATCTTATTGTTGTTTTAGTATGTTGTTATCACATTAGTCTTATTTTAAAAATAGAGACTTTAATGTACAACAAAATTTAATAACTTAAAGTCATAGACCTAGAAGAGATTCCTGGAGCATAGAAGAGGAAAGTTTGGGTACTGAAATAAAATATTTCCCTGTTGATAATTCTTTCCAAGCTTGACTTGACTTCTATTCAACACGTTATAGAAAAGAAAGCTGGCCAAAAGTAATCTGACTTTTGGATCAAATGGACAGCAATCTGGCCACGAAGTGGCCTCCTAAGAATATGTAAGTGTTGTCATTAAAAAAAAAAAAATAGTACTGGGCTCTGTAAAAGGTTTGGGTAGTACATCTGATTTTACCACCAGATAATTGCAGAGTTGGGTAAACACTTGATCCATCTCGTACTTAGTTTCCTCACCCGTAAAATGAGGGAGAAGGACCAAATAATTTTACTTCTCATTTCAAAAATGAAATTTTGGGTTTTCCCCCCAATTTATAAAACAGATAAAAGCTGAGCAACTTTGGTTAAAAAGGTGGGGGAGGCCTGCTTAGGCTTCACCTCTTTCTCTACATCATTTATGCCAGGTCTCTGGAAGTTTCCCAGGATGCTAGGAAATACAGTTTAAAAACCACTGGGCAAAATGGTGCCTGGGGCCTATTCCCAGCACTAATAACCAGCAAAAATGCATATAGGTATTCTCAAAAATGGCTCAATGTTGTCAAAAACAAATGTTCCCTCAACTTGTGACTGCTTTTATCTATGGTCTAGGCCATGAGTCAGTTTGCATCCTTTAAATGCATGATGGCATTTAACAAAACTCATAATGCTGGTATTTGTCCCATTGTCAGTTTTTAATTTACACTGGTAAAAGCCTTGGGGCAGATGTTCTGAATTAACTGACCCATGAGAGATGTGTTTTCATACACATGAGGTCATGCTCTGGATTTAAACATTGGTTACCACTTCTTTACCCAAATAGCTAGAGCTATAATATCTAACCCCAAAATGTAGTAGATGGAATTCCAGAAGCATTTTTAGTACCAAATATGAAGGTTGGTTCTAGTCTTTCTGTGCTAACTACTTTAAATGGTTCCTTCTTCAACTCTTCATTAAGAAAAAAAATGAAGGAAGCCAATTAGAATATATTTTGCTTTCTTTTGCCAATTTTCTTTCAGCTTTCATGCTACCTTTTCTTGTGAGAATAAATCAGTCTACATTTTGCATAGAGAGAGATCTTTTGCGTTTTTAACTTTCAACTCGCAGCAAAATGCTCCTCAGTGCAGTAGAAAATTTATAATAATTAGTCCCTTGGATTTGAAAAACATTCATGTGATTAAACCTAGTGATCAACGTGCAGGCACACATATTTATTCTGGTATCTGAAGTATTATGGAACAGGAAAAAGTATATGTGGAACTGATAGAAAAAAATTACCCTGGGATTTAAGACTAAGCAACATGAAGAATAATTTTTTGCCTTTGGATAATTTTATTTTTTTTAAGTTCATGAAAGCATGAAAAATTAAGCCCTGACCTATTTGCCTCCTGCTAAGGGAAAGAAAACAACCAAAGCCGTTAATATCACATCACTTTAAGAGAATTGGACCTCAGCTGGAAGTGCTTGAATTTTATTGAGAGATGATGGTGGACTCTCAGACTAGGCAACTGAATGCAGAATGGTGCATTGTAAATCTGTTTGTGTTAACTGGAAAAGAAGAGACAGTAAAATAATGAGAGAATAGGTGTTGCTTTTCCGAGAAATTAGATATTTTCTAGTCAGCTATTTTCAGTGTCGGAGGAGACCCTCACACAGGAAAAATAAATAACTGTAAAAAACAATACATTGAACAAGGAAGAGATTTAAAGAAGAAAATAAAGTTGTTACTGCATACAAGGATAAAAAGTAGAGAGAATACTATTTAGGCATAAAAACCATATTTTGGAGATGATCTTGGGATTCTAAGTATCAGAGAACCTCTTCAGTAAATTTTCATCCTTTTCTTGCCTTGAATAATTGAAAAAGCTGAAATATTTTATTTTTGCTCTAGGACTTTCCTAAGGTTTATTAAAGATATTGTTTTATAATAGAAAAAAGTTAATAGCATAAACATTAAGCAATTGGGGAATAATTAAACTATTTTATAGCTCAACCATATGCTAGAATGTGCTCATTAAAATTACATCCAAAGAGCTACTAAGAATCATTTTTTAAAATAATATTTAATGATATGGGAAATGCTCATCTACAATGTTATGTGAAAAAGGATCAGACCACAGAATGAAGTGGGAAGTATTTTCTCAGTTTTATAAGAAAATGCATATTTACATATTGTGTATATAGAAAAAGGACAGGCAAGAAATAAACCACAATTCATTTTCCAATCAGTAAATATTACAAAAGTAGACAGGCAGTTTCTTTTGATTATGACTTTATTCTTTTACGATAAAATCCCTTAGACAAACATTTTTTTTTCCTTTTCTCTTTTTTCCCCTTAATTCTTTTTCCCATAGCACAGTGCCTGATATCTAGTAGATTCTTAATAATTACTTACTGAATATGGAAGTCTATTGTCATGAGTTTAAGACACTGGAAATTCAAATGAGAAATAAAATGTGATTAATTTCTTGGTCTTGCTACTGTGTTATCTTAATGAGGGGTTTATTAATTTTGCATGGACTAGTGCTTAAGAGTGCAGGCTCTGGAATCCAAATGGCTGGGTTCAGATCCAGTGCAATACTTTGCTGTGTGACCTGGGACATGTGGCTTAACCTCTCTGTTCAGATTCACTTTTTTAATGGGTGTATTGGAATTATTGAATGAGATGGCCCTTGTAAAATTGCTTAACATAGTCTCACACACTGTAAATGTTTACTATATGTTAGCATTGCTTTTATTATGAAAATAAACATTATAAATTCAGAAATCATTTAATTTAAAATGAAACTGGAAAAAGGCTAGTTCACAAAGCATAATAATATTTTTCCTTTTTTTAAATTGGAGTATAATTGCTTTACACTGCTGTGTCAGTTTTTGCTGTACAGCAAAGCGAATCAGCCATATGTATACATATATCCCCTCTTTTTTGGATTTCCTTCCCATTTAGGTCATCACACAGCACTGAGTAGAGTTCCCTGTGCTATACAGTAGGTTCTCTTTAGTTATTTATTTTATACATAATAGTGTATATATGTCAATCCCAATCTCTCAATTCATCCCACCCCCAACTTGTTATCCATACATTTGTTCTCTATGTCTGTGTCTCTATTTCTGCTTTGCAAATAAGGTAAGCTATACCGGTTTTCTAGATTCCATATATATGTGTTAAAATACGATATTTGTTTTTCTCTTTCTGACTTAACTTCACTCTGTATGACAGTCTCTAGGTCCATCCACATCTCTGCAAATGACACAGTTTTGTCCCTTTTTATGGCTGAGTAATATTCCATTGTATATATGTACTACATCTTCTTTATCCATTCATCTGTTGATGGACACTTAGGTTGCTTCCATGTCCTGGCTATTGTAAATAGTCCTGCAATGAACACTGGGGTGCATGACAAAGCACAATAATTTTTAATGAGATGCTTTAAGGGGCTAGAAGATTATTGTCACAGATATTTTAAGAATTTGACACATAGTCATTACTCTCTTGTAAATATAAGAAAGATTTATAGTATGTACATGGAATCCCATTTATATAAACTTTTCAAGTTATCTATCTTATCACCCTCCATCCACCCACCCATTCATCCATTCACCCTCCCATCCACTTAACCATCTGTACAGAGATATATGTAGAGTGATGTTAATACTGGTTATTTCTGAGTGGTGTGATTTAAGTGATTAACTGCCTTATTCTTTATACTTTCTGAAATTGTTGAACATTTTATGAATGTGTACAATTTTTTTGTAAAAACTATAAAGGTATTATTTTAAAAATCACAGAATAAAAATGAATGTCAGGCTTCCCTGGTGGTGCAGTGGTTAAGAACCAGCCTGCCAGTGCAGGGGACACAGGTTCGAGCCCCGGTCCGGGAAGATCCCACATGCCATGGAGCAACTAAGCCCGTGTGCCACAACTACTGAGCCTGTGCTCTAGAGCCCACAAGCCACAACTACTGAGCCTGTGTGCCACAACTACTGAGGCCCGTGCATCTAGAGCCCGTGTTCCACAACAAAAGAAGCCACTGCAATTGAGAAGCCCACGCACCACAACGAAGAGTAGCCCATGCACTGCAATGAAGAGTAGCCCCCACTCGCCGCAACTAGAAAGTCCACACGCAGCAACAAAGACCCAATGCAGCCAAAAATAAAAAATAAATAAAATTTAAAAAAATCATATAAAAAGTGACTAGAAAATGAATGTCAATCCATCCTCTGTTACAATAATTATAAATCTAACTTAGTGGAACAGAATTAACAAAATTTTACTGTAGTTGTACCCCGTAGGCAAAGAAGTGGTGGAATTGCATATGTGCTATTATCTTTTCATCGTGCAGAGTAGAAGTAGAATAAATTTAACAGAGAATTTGTAATAAAAGATGTGACTTTCACACACACTTTTTCTTTTTTTTTTTTTTTTTTTTTGCGGTACGCGGGCCTCTCACTGTTGTGGCCTCTCCCGCTGCGGAGCACAGGCTCCGACGCGCAGGCCCAGAGGCCATGGCTCACGGGCCCAGCCGCTCCGCGGCATGTGGGATCCTCCCGGACCGGGGCACGAACCCGCGTCCCCTGCATCGGCAGGCGGACTCTCAACCACTGCGCCACCAGGGAAGCCCCCACACACACTTTAAGGCTTCATTTTGCTTCAGAAGAGGAATATGCCTTATGTTCTGGAGGGTTTGAGCAAATATGTCCTAGTTACACATGAATCTAGAGAGAGTCTATTACAAAAAGATATGCATGTTGGAAGGAATTATTTGAAATTATTTCTATGCCATTTGTAACACTAATAATATTTTAAATACAAATGAGAAAGAACCACCTCATAATTGCTGAGTGACCTAGGAAATATCTACACGACAAAAATCCCCATTATTGAGTTCCATTTATATGAGCTCAGAGGTATGAGAGACAACTACAGCCGCTCACTGTAGTGGATGCTGTGGTGCCACACCCACATCCCCTCCAGGACTGAAGTTCTCAGTCCCCAGCAACTTAGCAAGGATTTGCCTTCAGCTCAAGAGCTGCTGTTCCAGAAAAAGGTCCTGCCCCTTCTTGAGGGGCAATGGGATGGATGTGTCTTGGCCTCCCTTCCCATTCCTGCCTCCTCCAAAAGTTGGTTACCTCAGTAATGCTAAATGGCATACTTCTAAACTTATTTCTTGATTTGATGACTTTAACCTCTATATATTTACCACTGGAAAAACTGAGGAATTTAGTATATATGTCCTATCCACTTCTCACTTCTGGATTTTTAAAGTTATGTTATTCTTTTTAGTTCTTCTAATTATTACTCTAGAAGTGTAAATTACCTAAACCTCTGGTTTTTGAGCCATTAATTTTAAGCAGTGTTTAATTATGTAAAATTAGGATATTAACATAACTACACTCTCTGCCACTCTTTTTCACTCCTCTGGTCAGCTGTTCTATTGGTTTTTGGTTTTTTGTTTTTTTGCTTGTTTGTTTTATAGAGGAGAGGTGTATAAGGATATAGACATACATAGTATATACAGGTACAGTATGTGTTTATGTGTC
Organism: Physeter macrocephalus; assembly: GCF_002837175.3. Classification (NCBI taxonomy): domain Eukaryota; kingdom Metazoa; phylum Chordata; class Mammalia; order Artiodactyla; family Physeteridae; genus Physeter; species Physeter macrocephalus. The sequence goes on along the minus strand of NC_041215.1, from coordinate 117,010,607 downwards.
ATTTGTGCATGCATAGGTATATATATGGAAAAATGTATTTGTGTGTGTATATATATGTATATATATAATTTGAGAGATTTATTCTAGGATTTTGAGATCTGCCATAGGTTAATTATAAAAATTAAAACAATGAACATTACATATTATATTATGATTCTGTAAGTTGTATTCATCGTAAAACTAAACCAAGAAGTTCATGTCTAGATCCAGAGAGAAGGAAATATAATACCAGATTTATCACCCTCTCTGGAGACTTTTAGAGCTTTCTCTTTAATCTCAGACCTCCAAAATTTCACCCAAGACCACGAAGTGTGAGCCTTTTGTCATTCATTTTTTTTTTTTTTAAGTAACTTTTTCTTTGCTCACCTTTCCTTTTTAATTCTCTCTGTATTTTCCTTATGGAATGCCTAGTAGACAGATGTTGTGCCTTCTGGATTGATCTTCTGTGTGCTTTAACTTTTCTCTGCTTCATCATTTTGTCTTTTAGCTTTAAATTTCAAGTGATTTATTTTTTATCTTTCAGATGTCTAACTTGGTCTTCAGCCATATTCATTCTAAGATTCAATCTCTTTAGTGAATTTCATATTTTGATAATTATATATAATTTCCAGGAATCCATTCTTGTTCTCAGAATCCTTTAAACAAAAAATAAAAAGCAACTCTGTGCTTATTTTACCGATGTAATAATATTCTCTTTATTATCTTTGGGGGTAATTACAAATTAATTAAAATAGAATTAAACTTAAGATGGAGCTAAGTTATTTCAACTATTTGTATCAGTTCTGATTCCCTCACCATTATCTGGTTTGTTCATCTTGGTCATCTACTTTCCTGGCTGGTTTTCATCCAGTGTCGGACAAGAAGACTAGGTTAATTTCTGTAGATGGCTAGCATAGTTTTCCTTTGCCATTGAATAAATCTGTTACAGAGGCCTTGAATGGGAAGGTGTGTTGGATTAAAAATGGCTGCAAATTCTTTGGTATTCCCTTCCTCAAGAGGTGATGGTTGATGTCTCTGCCCCTTGATTCTGGATAAATTCTGTTACTGCTTCACTAATAGAATACAGTGGAAGTGATGTTGTGTCAGTTTCTGAGACCAGGCCTTAAAAGATCAGCTACTTCTACTTCCTGTCTCTTAAACTAGTTCTTGCAATCCAGCCACCATGCTGAGAGGAAGACCGAGCAACCCTGACGAGAGGTCTATATGGTGAAGAACTAAGGCCCCTGACTGATAGCCCTGGGCAAGCTCTCAGCCAGAAGCCAGCACTAACTGGCCAGCTCTGTTAGTGAGTCATCTGGGAAGTGAATACCTCCAACCCCAGATGAACTGCCCCACTGATGCCATGTGGAGCATAGATGAGCTGTTCGCATCAAGTCCTGCCATTTGGCTGACTCCTAAGGAAAATAAGTGCTTACTGCTATTTTAAATTTAGTTTGGGGGTGGTTTTGTTACACAGCAATAGATAACTGGAACAGATACTGTGAAGGTGGGCAAGCTCTGTTAATGGAGGAGTTTCCTTTTGATGCACATGGCAGGGAACAGCAAGGCAAAACTCAATCTCAAGAAACTGAGTGAGTTGAGCCAGACACAAAAGAATAAATAATATATAACTCCATTTATATAAATTTGCAGAACAGACAAGATGTATCTATAGTGATAGAAATCAAATCATTAGTTTCCTGGGTAGGCAGTGGAGGGACTGACTGGGAAAAGTCGTGAGGGAACTTTTGGGGTGACGGAAATGTTCTATATATCTTGATCAGGATGGTGGTTACACAGTGTATACTTTTGTCAGAACTCATCAAACTCTTTAAAAAAAACAGGTGCATTTTATTGAATTTAAATCATACCTTTATTAGATTGATTTTTAACATATGATTACTTTTCTCCTGTACCATATATATTCAAGGGCTCCATGCTGCTTAAATATTGTAAATATATCCAAATTATTTTCTCTGGGATTCCAGGCTTCCATGATCTGGCAAATGCAGTCTCCGTGGCAATTCCCGATTCATCCCGTGCTCACGCTTACCAATCTACTCACCATTCCCAGATATGAGTGTTCCTTCCTAGCATACACAACTTGGCTCTCCCTAGTCTCCCTGCATGAAAGTCTTTCCCACTATCATTTCTTAATTTTCAAAATCCTATCTTTTAAGGCTAAAGTCTAATAAGTCTTTCTGGATTCTACAATCTGAGTTGTCTTTCTCTTTTTGGACTACCACAAGTTACTTGCCCCGTTCCATAGAATGCATATGAGGATGCCTTACATTATAATTAGATTGTCTGTATGTTTGGCATATTGCTCATCTACCCCACCAGACCTAAGCTCCTGAACGACAAGGATGTTTTCTTTTTCAACATGTAACTTCAACAGTTCTCTGTCTATAGTAAATGCTCAATAGATGCTTGTTAAGTTGAATTATCTCACCAGTTCTAAGATATCTGGTTTTAGGATAGGTCTGACAACTAACTATGATTATACTCTTCTTTTGCATAGCAATTGTTTTTCCTGGCATTTCAAGTTAGCTTTGTTTTCAGCTTGTCATATATACCTGTATCTACCCTGTAGGCTGCCTCATTTCTCATTTTCTTTACTGTTATGAGTTTATATTGAATACTAATATTTTAGTGGTATAAAGAAATAAAAATGAGTGTTTAATCCATTATTTTAAACAGGAAATTCTGTAATATTCTAGCTATCCCAATTCTGTACAGTTATATACTATGTTCTGTTACTGTGTTATCTCTGCAAACCTCTCCCTTTGGGACTTCGCTTCCTCATCTATAAAATGATTGGGGTAAACAACATGAACTTTCAAACTTTTCAGGTTTAACATTTTAGTGCATTGGGGTTCTAGGCAGATAGTTATTTTTCCAATATTGAGAATTATTTGTGCACGCCTACCATAAGATACAATTATAGGAGAGAAGAAAAGAGTGATGTAGATTTAAGTGAGTTTACAATGATCATTATTCTAGCAATGATTCCTGTTAGCAGCTTTTGAATGAGATAGGAGGACATTCTGTCTTTTTACATAGAAAATCCTTGTGTCTGTTTTTGCACAGAGATCTGATCATCCTTCAAAAAGCCAAAACAGACGCTAGGAAACTGACTCAGTCTCTCATAATCCCAAATGACCCTATGTGTGCTGTGGCAGCTCTAATGTGTAGGGGTAGCTTTTTTGAATGATTTATGGTGTACAAGATGGGGTGATCTTAACTGTTGTTCATTGAAATGCTTTACAAATAAACACTAGTAGTAACACATAAAAATCTACCATCCTGAACAAGCTGTCTCATATTATTTGCCAGTAATTATAACATTTACATTATTTTCTCCAGATTTCCAAAGATGTGTACCACTAAAACAGAAGTGTGAGGTACAAAACTGTGCTCACGGGAGAGGAAATCTGATCACGGTGAGTAGAATACAGTTTGTTTTCTGGTAGATTGTATTTTTCTGGGAACTTCATATGTGCACTTAGAAGATATTACTTTTCAGTTAACATTTAATTAAACCTACCTCCCATAATTCAAGGATGTAGGACTGTTACTATTGGAAATGTTACTATTGGAATTCAGCATAATACAAGGATGGGGGAAATAGAAGGAAAATAACCCTTCATTGAGGGAGGGTGGAGGAAGGGAAATCACTGTGTAACTATGGAACGAAGTCTCTATTTCAGTTGAAGGCTGAGTCTGGGCTCCTTCTGACCTGTAGGGAAAGGGAGGAATCTGCAAGAAAATGCTAACATCCTGGTGCCTGAACTTCAAAGTCAGGAAACAGAATCAGAACCAGGGGGTATTGTTAGTGCTGTGAGAATACTCTGGGGAGAAGGGTTGCTTGCTAAGCAAGCACAGCAAACTCACTATTAATGTTAATGCCTTGGTTATACAGAAACAAGATCACATTTCTGCACCTTGGAATCCCCTTGAGGTGTGTTGTACCTTGGCTTTCATTTTCCATAGAGACTCAAGTGATTAATTTTGTATGTAAACTACTCTGGTTGAGGACCCCAGCCTGGAACAGCTAAAAGGTAAAATGGTAGCCAGTTCCCCTTTCGGAAAAGAGAACCTTAGAAGCTATTGTTTGTTTTCTTCATTTTCTTCAAAATGACACGACAGCAAACAACAAGGTCGAAAGGAATCCATCAAACACATCCACATATGTAACTTACTGAGTGTACAGTAGCAACATGAGACACGTGCATTCTGAAAACTCACCCTACAACTGGAGTTGCAGTGAAAATTAAAAAAAATGCCACAGCAGGCATCTGAAGTTCATGACAGATGCTCTTTTGAGCTTGGTGAAGTAAAACCAGCAATCACCATCCTCAGGATCATTTCACTCAGAATCCCTTATTTTTCTAAAATGCTACTCAAGTTTAACATGACACATAAAGTGAATAAACAATGTATTCCCTAAAGAGATCAAACACTTCATTTTCTCCTCAGGGAGGTCTAATGGGAACCATGTAGCAATGGTTACCCTCTTTGTTCTTCCAAACCTCTAAATGTGAATTTTTGAATGCAGTATCGTTCAGTTTTCAGAGTTCAAAACCCACTTTCAAAATGTCGTTCAGTTCTTGGATTGGAAGAATCAACACTGTGAAAATGACTATACTACCCAAAGCAATCTACAGATTCAGTGAAATCCGTATCAAACTACCAATGGCATTTTTCACAGAACTAGAGAAAAATTTCACAATTTGTATGGGAACACAAAAGATCCCGAAGAGCCAAAGCAATCTTGAGAAAGAAAAACAGCTGGAGGAATCAGACTCCCTGACTTCACAGTATACTACAAAGCTACAGTAATCAAGACAGTATGGTACTGGCACAAAAACAGAAA
>NC_041215.1:116991756-117005564 GCF_002837175.3 Physeter macrocephalus | reverse complement strand
ACACTATGACTTAAATCACAGCAAGATCCTTTTTGACCCACCTCCTAGAGAAATGGAAATAAAAACAAAAATAAGCAAATGGGACCTAAAGAAACTTAAAAGCTTTTGCAGAGCAAAAGAAACCATAAACAAGACAAAAAGCCCTCAGAATAGGAGAAAATATTTGCAAATGAAGCAACTGACAAAGGATTATCTCCAAAATATACAAGCAGCTCATGTAGCTCAATATCAAAAAAACAAACAACCCAATCTGAAAATGGGCAGAAAACCTAATATATATATATATATATTTGCATTTCTCCAAAATGGGCAGAAAACCTAATATACATATATTTATATTTATATATATATATATATATATATATATTTGCATTTCTCCAAAGAAGATATACAGATTGCCAACAAACACATGAAAGGATGCTCAACATCACTAATCACTAGAGAAATGCAAATCAAAACTGCAATGAGTTATCACCTCACACCTGTCAGAATGGCCATCATCAAAAAATCTACAAACTGTAAATGCTGGAGAGGGTGTAGAGAAAAGGGAACCTTCTTGCACTGTTGGTGGGAATGTAAATTGATACAGCCACTATGGAGAACAGTATGGAGGTTCCTTAAAAAACTAAATAGAACTACCATACGACCCAGCAATCCCACTACTGGGCATATACCCTGAGAAAACCATAATTCAAAAAGAGTCATGTACCACAATGTTCATTGCAGCTCTATTTACAATAGCCAGGACATAGAAGCAACCTTGTCCAAGTGTCCATGGACAGATGAATGGATAAAGAAGGTGTGGCGCATATATACCATGGAATATTACTCGGCCGTAAAAAAGAAACGAAATTGAGTTATTTGTAGTAAGGTGGATGGACCTAGAGTCTGTCATACAGAGTGAAGTAAGTCAGAAAGAGAAAAACAAATACCATATGCTAACACATATATTTGGAATCTAAAAAAAAAAATGGTTCTGAAGAACCTAGGAGCATGACAGGAATAAAGATGCAGTTGTAGAGAATGGGCTTGAGGACACAGGCAGGGGGAAGGGTAAGCTGTGACGAAGTGAGAGATTGGCATGGACATATATACACTACCAAATGTAAAATAGACAGCTAGTGGGAAGCAGCTGCATAGCCCAGGGAGATCAGCTCAGTGCTTTGTGACCACCTAGAGGGGTGGGATAGGGAGGGTGGGAGGGAGACACAAGAGGGAGGGGATATGAGGATATACGTATACATACAGCTGATTCATTTTGTTATACAGCAGAAACTAACACACCATAATAAAGCAGTTATACTCCAATAAAGATGTTAAAAACAAAAAAAGTTCAGACCTCAGCAGTAAGACTCTGTGTGGGTGACTAAGACATGTTTCCTAGGTCACATGGGTTTTATTTGTGAATGTCCTCATGAGATTCATGCTTTCCAAAGTAGAGGTGCTTTTTAGTGATCATTAAAGAAATGAAGGCAACCCTGCTTTTCCATGTTGGTATCGTGATACTGCTGCTAATCACAGTTTCCAAGGCATGCAATCACCTTCAGCTCTCCTACATATAACAAGAGAACTCAGGACCCGTTTACACACAGGTAAACAGAAAGGAGCAGCTTGGTGAGGATATCTTAATGGCAGAGGGCAAGCTGAGAGCTCTCTCAATGCTTAGAGATCAATTGCCTTTCCACGTAAGCTGAAGTAGTCATATTTTTAAGCATTTTCTCAACAGCTTCATTGCACCTTTATTTCCACCTTGACTGCACATGCCCTGTTGGGTTTCATGGGGATGATAGCATAATTTCTAAAAGAGCCTTACAAGTCAAGATGTAGGTGACTCAGGGTTTTATAGGAAATCTTCTTTCAAGAGGGATGTAAATGACTGAGGGCCTGTTTCCTTTCCAAATTTATCACTGCCTAGAGAGCTTACTGTATTAATTTTATGCATGAGTGCCTTATTTGTCTCATATGAGATATAGCATGAGGCTTCCGGAGCAAAATATCATTAGGTCTGGAAAAGGATTGGGTCACTAATGCTTTGTCATCAAGGATCATTGGACACAGATTTTGTGTAACTTTTCAAGTATTAAGTAATAAATATCAAATGAAGCATATTGGTATGTTGTACAAAGGAATGACACTTGAAATCTGTTAGTAAAGTGATATCCCACTTAAAAGCAAGGCACAAGTGCAGCTGTGTTTGTTACCAGTCTATGCCAGGGCACCTGTAGCGATTGGTCTTTCTGTTCTAATTTTGACTCTTGCATTGGTGGAAAAGATAATCTTAGTCCAATTTCACTGCTGAGGATATTTTCTCATGGGTCTAGGCCTAAAGGCCTACTTAATACTTTGAAGAAAAGGGAGAGGCAGGGTAGGGTGTGAGGGATAGTTACAAGTGCTTCTGCATGTCTCTGCCGATCTATAGGGCTAAGTTATTTTCATGTATAATGTATATTGTTATAACTTTATGTAGTAGTTAATAGCAGATTCAGATTGCTTGGGTTTGGTTCTCAGCCCTACAGCTTTAAGACCTTGGGTAGGTTAATCAGCCTCTCTGGTTCTCAGTTACCTAATCATCTCGCAATTCTACCTTACCTCGATTTTATTAATGGAGACGCTCAAGTACAGAGGACTTAATAGTTTTCCTGACCTCACACATTTAATAAATGGTAAAGCTGAGGTTTGAACCCAGGTTGTCAGTTTCCAAGTCTATGTTTTTTACACTACATTCTGTTGCCTTCAATTTTTGTAAGCATTTAGAACAATATCTGGGACTTAGAAAATGCTTATTATATGTGTATGAGAAAGCTGCTGCTATTAAAATTTTTGCAGAGCATTGTTATATGCCAGTCACTCTGCTAGATGTTGGGAGTATAAAAGTGAACTAAAGCTGACACTATCCCCGTGGAGATGATGGTGAATTTGCAGAGAATGATAATTAAAAAGGAGGCAAAAGTCTAATTATAAACTGGAAGAAAGGCTACAAAGTGAAGATACTTGAAATTCTAGTAGTATATAACAGGGGAATCTGACACAAACCAAGGGGAAGGGAAAACCTTCCCCGAAGAAATATTTGAACTGAGATCGAAGAATGAATAGACATTAACTAGATAAAGCCAGTAGGTGGGGGAAAGAAGTGCGGTTGAATGGCTGGCCTTTCAATCAGAAAGAGAAATAGGAAGCATAGCCACTTTGGGGAAACTGAAGATGGCTGGTGTGTTTGGAGGGTCATGGTTGTAGGAGGTGGAGGCATAACATGGGACAGGAGATGTTGGCAGGGAACAGATATTGCCAGGTGATGCGGACAATGTTAGGGAGTTTGGATTTTTCCTAAGCGTAACGGAAAGTCATTGAAGTGTTTTAAACTGAGGAGTAACAGGCTTGACTTATAGAAAGAGGGTTCTGACATCAAGATCTTCACACATCCCAACCCCCCATAAGACTTAATCTTCCTCATCCCTTTCTAATAATAAACTTTAAAACAAGTTATTATTTGCTCCAAGTTCTGCACATATCCTATGTACAAATTCTTGCCTATCTTCCAGAGAACTCTAAGCTTATGAGTTATAACCTGCTTACTCTAAGTGTTGGAAATTTTTTTATATACTACATAGTAGTATTGCTTGCTGCCTTTAGATGGTTTTCTTCCTCTTGCAAAGTATAATTTGTAGGTGTTATTTAAGGTTCAGTGTTTGATCCATTTCCCTAATTTCTACATCATTATACTTTGCTATCCTAGTCTTTTCCATTGGTTCAGCTATAATCTTTATTCTTTTATCGAACAAATATTTTCCCCCAGCTTTACTGAGATATAATTGACTTAAAACATTGTGTAAGTTTAAGGTGTACAGTGTGTTGATTTGATACCCTTATGTAATGCAAAAAGATAACCACCATAGGTTACCTAACACCTGAATCACATGACATAATTACCATTTCTTTTTTGTGGTGTGAACATTTAAGATCTACTCTCTTAGTAACTTTCAAGAATATAATACAGTATTGTTATCTACAATCAGTATGTTGTACATTAGATCCCTAGAACTTATTCAACTTGTAGCTGGAAGTTTGTACTCTTTGACCAACATCTCCCTTTTTCCCCCACTGAAATATTTATTAAGTAAATACTCTTAGTAGTTACCAGATTATGTGTTGAGTATTCAACAGTGAGGAAAACAGACACAGTTTCTGTCTTCACGGAACTTACGTTTAGGTCTTCAGGTGACTTCCAAGGTCCAGACCTGTTCATCCAGTGGTCTGCTGGCCCGGTCTCTAGGATCAAGGCTTGGAAATTACACAGCATATTCTCAGTAAGCTTTACTATGATGATTCCAAATTTCAAACTTCAGAGCTTTCTTGGCTGACTCCTTCCTGATGCCCTACTCTCCCATTGACCCCGATCACAAATTCTCTCCCTTGAGACATTTGGCAAAAGCTTCCTCTACCTTGTTCTTCAAATTCATTCCTTTCTTATTTCCAGAGCTATCATCCTAGTGAAGGTTTGTTCCTTCGTACCTGGATCATGGCTTTAATAAAGTAGCTGATCTTGTGGATCTGTGGTCATTCTCTTCTCTAGACCATGATACTCCTGTGATGGCAGAGTCATTTTCTAGATGTACAGTTCTGATATGTCACTCTCCTTGTCACAGCTTTCTGTGGTGCCCACATTCCTACTAAAAGAAACCCCAACTGTCCAGGTGGACCCTCCAGACCCAAAGGTTCAGTACATTTTCCTCCTCTCCAGGCATCTTACATTGCAGTTAAACTGTATTACTGCTCTTCTCCAACACACCTCCTGTTTTCTTGCTTTTGTGTCTTTTGCTAATGAGGTTCCATCTGGAATACCTTCCTGAAATATGTCACCTGTCAAATTCTTTCAAGACCCCTCCAAAATGCCACCCACTTCATTAAGCTCTTCTTGAGTTCCCCAACCAGATATGTTCACTTTTTTTTTTTTTTAGCTCGTCAGCAGACAAATACTAATAAAAGACAGCTTGTAAACATGTGTTCATTTTGGCAGCTATTTATTAAACTATCAAAAGAAAAACACTGTACCAGGCACATTTGTTTTTGTTTCTCATGTATGTACTTATCACATTCTATCTTATAATCCTGTAAATTAGAAGCTAGCTCATCCATCCATTCATCTTACAAATATTTGTCGGGCACATGCTATGTTCTAGGTACTCTGCTCCTGAGTGGGCTGAAATGGAAAGCCCCCGAGTGCATAGAGCAGATGCATGTAAGGAGAGATGTCTCAGTGCTGGCGTGGCCGGAATGTTAAGAACGGGAACTGGACATGTGTTCCTTTAAGTGGCAGAATTGTTTTTATATAGTAAATAAGGTGTGTCTGGGTGCTAAAGTGGGCAGGGGTGTAAGAGACAGCAAGCCCACCCACCATTCGAGCTCCTCTTAAGTGGTGGTTAGTTCACTCTGCGTCTCAGCTGGTGGCACCCTGGGAGGTGATATAGGAAGCCATGCTATTCCTTTGTATCAGCGGTTGTATCTTTGTCCTCTGTCCTTTGTCCACTGTCCCTCCCATGTTCTGCTTATTTGATAGTAGACCAAAGTAAAAACCCATTTTGAACTGTGTCCTTGTGATAATTCTCATGCAGGAGGTATCTGATAAGGTCTTGAGTACTCTAGTTTTGAACAGTCATGCCTTACAAAGTAGGAAGCAGGCTTTGGTTCTCAACACAGTATGCATCTTGGCCTTACCTCATTATCTACAAAATTACACTAGACCCCATGGGGCCTTTCTAGCTTCAGATGCTATAGCATCACACTTTTTAGAGCAATAGAGGGAAGGGAGTCTGGCCATGTGACCTATGTAGACTGCACACACTTCTCCATATGTAGATAACCCCGAAGGCTGCCCTTCTTTTTCAGGGGAGCAAAGATTCTCCTTATTTAGTTTCCATCAGAAGGGATTTTTCCTAAAGTCTCCAGCTCTCTGTACCGTCACCTTCTCCCACAGAAGTAGAATGAGTGACCTAGGTTATGGGTTGACTGAACAAGTTAATTGATCAAGTCTGTGCAAGGTGGATTTAGCAAGACGTAAAATAAAAAGCCTTAGGCCCCTCCTTAGCACAGACTACTTCCAAGGCCCTGGTTAGGGCCTCTTCAACTCAGAGTGATTAAGATTAGTTGCTGCAATGAAATACTTAAAAAGTCCTAAAATCCTACAGCTCATATGTGAATGAAACTTGACAGAAGTTTTTCCAAATTCAAGCCCGAAGACACCTTATCTAAACTCTCAGTTAAAAAAAAAATCATCATTCTAGAGAAAAGAATGAATTATCATTTTTATCTCTGTAGAAATATTATAAAATTTTTATCCTATGCAAAGGAACCCAGAGTACTCAGTGAAAAAAAAAAAAGAGAAAAAGAGGGTTAGAGATGAGTCCTAGGAAATAAATTAATAAAAGTATTATGTTATCTTGTAGTTTTTTATACTTGTTAGGGTTAAATTTTTGTTAAATTTGTTTCTCTGATTCTAAATGAATATTTACTTGGTACCTAATTTTGTATCTTTTTTCCCTTAAAAAAGACCTTGAAATTGTGTTGACTTCAAGCTCCTCAAAGCCTGGATCTACCCCCGCTTTCTGCACTTTCCTCTATAGACAAGTGAGAGGTGGCGACTCTAGGTAAGTGTGTCTGCCCTGCAGATCCACACTTTCTGTTTGTGCTTCATTCAAATCAGTGGTTCCTAAACTACAGCATGTATCAGAATCACCTGGATTGTCAGTTCCACTACCCATCTCCCCCAGGGGTTCTAAGTCAGGAGGTCTGACCCTGATTTGCATTTGTAACAAGATCCTTGGTGATGCTGGGGTTGCTGTTCCAAGAACCCCACTTTGAGAATCACTGCTCTAATCCAGTGGTTCTCAACTTTGGCTGCACAGTGGAAGCACCTGGAGGGGGTTTAAAACTACTGATGCCTGGGGCAAGTCCTTAGTGAGTCTTCTGATTTCATTGGCCTAAGCATGGAATAGTTCATAAGTTTTCCAGGTATTTTTAAAGTACAGTCAAGGTTGAGAACCAGTGGTCTAGACCAGCGGTCCTCAACTTTTTTGCCACCAGGGACCGGTTTCGTGGAAGATGATTCTTCCATGGACAGTGGGGATGGTTCAGGCGGTCATGTGAGCTGTGGGGAGCGATGGGGAGTGGTGGGGAGCGATGGAGAGCGGCAGAAGAAACTTTGCTCACTTGCCCGCTGCTCACCTCCTGCTTTGTGGTCGGGTTCCTAACAGGTTGCGGACCAGTACCGGTCTGTGGCCCAGGGGTTGGGGACCCCTTGTCCAGACTGTGTGGCAGGAGTCAACCCACTTAGGTAGCAGATCTAAGCTATGCTCTCGCGTTATCAGTAATAAGGGTGACACTTTACACATGGTTTATTGTGCCCTTGGTAGTCCAATGATGATGACATATGAAGCCTATTAACTAAGAAGACTTTGTTATATGAAACAAGTGTACATAGCATTACGCCACCTATAGCTTTTTATATTTTTAAAATGTAATGTCAATATATATGTGGAAAATCAACGATTAATATTTTGGGAAGATCACGATAGAATTCATTAAATGGAAGACTTTATAAGAACTCAGAAAATGAACAATCTTCATCTTGGAGTAGAAGTTGGATATTTTAGACTTTGGATTGGTGTACATATCACATGCATAATTTACCATGCTCTGGAAGTCTGAACTAGCTTGAAGTTTCTCAGTAACATTTTTTGAATTATAATTTTATCTTCTTAACTAATTTCATGCCATTTCTCGATTTGATCTGGCTTAACAGCTCTAAGAAAATGTATTATAATAGTTTATTTAATGCTCAATTTATAATTTTTTCTTACTGGAAACGAAATCTCCTATGATGGTATCTCTAAAACATAGCTGTTAGCCTCATTCACTAAGAACCAAAAGGATTATGGCATCTCTAGATTTCTTTTTAGCAAGGCCCTAAAACAGCTGGCCATTGATCCTCTAGTGAGCAGTGGCTTGAGAATGAAAGTAATTTCTTCCTCTGAATATCTGTGCCTCATGGAGATGGGAAGTCTTTAACTACATACTACATCTCTATACTTATTATCATTCCATTTGGAAAAACATGTCACACAGAGCCAAAGAGATCCAGTTAGGCTGTGGATTCTGCTTAAATGAATACCCGATGAAGTGATAAACCCGTTTTAAAATGAATTTACTGCTCCCATCGATTCTTTGAGACTCTGAAAAATGTATCAAATAATAAAACTTGATAATCTGACCCTGCTAAATGCTGCAAGCAATGTCCCAGGCTGCACATATGGTGAGCCCTTTATTTATTTAATTCCTAAAAGAAAAAAAAAAAACCCTCTGTAAAGGAATGTCTTTTCCCTCTTCCAGATAATGCATTAAATCTGGCTACACATGAAACTTAAACAAATTGTATTGGGTTATTTGGAAAAACATGGAATTAATTTGCATTAAGTGCAGGGTGACACTGTCATTAATTATGATAGAACAGAGTGTTACAATGGGAGCAAAAAATGCCTGATTCTTGTGTCCGACTTTACCACTGGACAGGTCATGCAAGGAGGTCAAGTTTCCAACGGGAGCTATCCTCATTGACAGTGGAAAGAGCACACCTAGTGAGGTTATCTTCTCTTTCACAGGCTTTTGAACTCCTTGTGAAAAGTCTTTGGGGTGAGGGAATGTATCTTGATCCAAAAGCCATTATTAGGGCTGGAAATTCATGCATCCCAGAAGTACGACTTTTATCCAAGTGCCTCATTTTATCCTGGTGAGAGATTAGCGAGTCTCGCAGGAGCACTGAAACTAATTATTACAACAAATTAATTAATGACATGTACAGAAGGAGTTATTCCCTTGCATGGAGAGGCCTAGAAAGGCAGCAGATATCATTTTTCTTAATAATTTAATTATAACGGAATGACTGATAGCACCTTGTTTCTGCGGGTCTTCAGAAATTGAAGGCTTAGGTGTGATTTTATCGCTGGCTGGGGATGTGTTAAAGAACCTTTCAGTGTCACTTTTCATTTGCTGCTTTCCCATACCTACAGAGCAGCTTCCAAATGATAACTACTACTTACCATAATTACTTGTCCATACGACAGTGTAGTGTTGACCCTCCTGCAGTAGAAAATGGATTTTTAATTAATTTTTTTCCAGTTATAATAATGAGTTCATACTGGGCTTGCCATGCTTTTTGACTTCACCCTCTTTGTAATTAATAGTGTTTTTTTTTCTGAGGTAACAACTTAAGGCTTTGATGACTATCTATTGGTTTTGCCTGCCATTTCCCCTTCTAATAATAACACTCCAGTGTTGGCGGGAGAATCAGCCCTCACCCATTTCAATCCATTCGGTTGAGGTGGTTGGTCCCTCTCCTAGACTCCGGGGGTGGGTACATGGACCAGACATGGGAGATGAGAGCCCAGCATGTGCTTAGATACACTGATTGGTTCAGGGATAGTCATGTGATCATGAAACCCGGGATACTTGCTGGAAATTTTAGAAAAGAGAAGTTTCATGTTTTTCTTGTGTTGCTAAACTGGTAGTATGTGATTTGAGAGCTCCTGTTGGACCTTTGTGTCATTATTTGAGGAGAGCCTATCTGAAGAAAGTAGACCTGAGAGATGGAGGGGGTGGGGTACAAATGCCTGAAGTTTGAGCACCTGAATCCAGCTATGCCTGAAGTAGACACTTGAACTCTTGAATTGTGAGAGGTTAAAAATCCTTCTTTTTGTTGTGTTGAATTGGGTTTCTATTACTTGCAACCAAAAGAGTACTCTTATACACATGTTCTGTGGTCATCATTCTGAGAATACTAACAAAGAGAAAAGTGCAAATAGAGCCCTCCCAAGTTATACGTGTGTAATGAAGAGTCTAAGGCATGGTGTTTCTAGCCAATTTCTCTGCATTATAATCCACATCAATTCTAAGTCTCAGAGTTCCTGAGGCAGGAGGGAGCTAAGAGTTTCTCACTTTAAAGTGGACAAACTTGGAAATCTTGAATGCTTTCATGAGATATCGGGAACGTCGTTACCGTCTTCTGCATCTGAATGTGAAAGCCCTTGTCTTTATTTACAACCAAGATTTGACCAAACCAAGCAAAAAACAAGAGAGAGAAGATACATTTCTTTTTGGTAAAGTTTAGAATAGCTTTTTCTGTAGAATTCCCAGTCTTTTACAGAAGGGAAAGCTAGAATGGTTGATAAATGGGGGTAAAATATTTGTGAGTAATGATTATTCAGTTTAAACTTACCTGTAATTATTTCATTAGGTGCAAAAGAAATAGTCACATGAGAACAGAGTTGTTAACCCCAGACTATCGTACATTCAGATAGTTTTGTCTGAGTTTGTTGCGCCTATGCATAGGTTTGTGTAGACTGCTCTGTTCTGTGAAGAATTTTTTTTTTTTCCCCACAATGTTAATCACATGGTCATGGAGGTCTGAAATAACATGGGAGAGTCTGTTTGAATTGGGATAAAGGTAGCCTCCCATTGCCTCTTTCCTGCTATTAGGCTACAGATTCTGGGACTCAGAAGTCAAGGCTTTGTGAACAGCCAGTGCCCTGTTTTTATATTGGCTTCAGTTGTTCCGTGGGTCAGTGGGCAACAGCTAAGTGGCTAATGATGTGGAGGGATGAGGGAACTAATGAGCTCTGATGGGAATCACACGTAGGATCTTGGCATTGCTAGCATTATCCTCCAAACCCCTGAGCACGCTGGACATAGAGTGACAAATGAGAAGCTGGCAGGTCCAGCCTTTTGTTTGGCCACAGAGCTCACCAACACAGGTGTCCTAGTGCATCTGAAAAGGAAGAAGCTGCATTTAGAAACCTCATTCTATCATTCCTCAGCCCCCCTCCTAATATTTGACCGATGAATTAATATCAATAAAATAGTGACTTTAGTTGGGGATGAGCTTAAACTTCTTAAAGAAAACATTTTTTTCCTTTATATATTTTAAGTATTGACTATGGGCAATAGGTGTTATGGGTTGAACTGTGTCCTCCCCAAAGTCATTTGCTAAAGTCCTAATGCCCTGTGTCTCCAGGTGGGACTTTATTTGGAGGATAGGGTCTTTACAGAGATAATCAAGTTGAAATGAGGTAGTTGGTGTAGGCCCTGATCCAGTATGCCTGGCGTGCTTATAAAAAGGGGAAGTTTGGATACAGACACGCACAGAGGGAAGACACTGTGCAGAGATACAGCGAGGGAGAAGACAGCCATTTATAAACCAAGAAGAGAGGTCTGGACCGGCTCTTTCCCTCACAGCCCTCAGAAGGATCTAATCCTGCTGACACCTTGATTTTGAACCTCTACTCCCCAGAACTGGGAGACAATAAAAACCTGTTTTTGAAGCCAGGCATTCCCAGCAAACTGATACAGTCAGCCGGTATCCAAGGCCCTCTAACTCAGGATGTCTCATTTAATCATCCCCTGTGACGTAGTCATTACATTTCTATTTAAAACTCAGAAGACTTGTCCACGGGAACACAGCTATCTAGTAGAAGAGCTTGAATTATAAACCAGGCATTTGATTGCAAGTCCAGTGGGTTTTTCACTCCCAGAAAAACAACTTCAGGAAGCTAAGGGAAATATATTACTTTTCTTAAAAAGGGAAAAAACCCACAAATTTAAAAGGGCACAAAGAATACTGCTTAGATACACCCGTTTAGGTGCCATCCAAATTTAACAAATGTTAACATGTTATTATGTTTCCTTCAGACTTTTTTCTTCAAGACATAAATCATTATGAATATTTTTCTTGTGTTTCTCTTTATAGATCACTCCTTTTTCTCCTCCTTATAGGCAAACAGAGCCATTAATTTAGTTGATATTCAGTCCGTATTTTAATATTCTCACTATAGTTATTTTCTAGTAATTTTCTAGTTATTTTCTAGTAAAAATAATTCTGTGCAAAGTAATGCTTCAGTGGAAATCATTGAGCATGTGCCTTGTGTACGTTTGCAAGAGTTTTCTTTAGATTCATATAGCTGGAAACCAAACTGATGGGTTACCAGGTAGGCACTGCTCCATTTTTACTAAATATTGTCAAATTGATCTTCAAGTGGGTCACACCAAATCATACTCCCACTTATAGCATATGAGAATTAGTTCTCCATAACCTTGGTATTATCAGACTTTAAGTTTTTAGCAATCTGTTGTAATTTTAAAATGTCATATATATACACATATAATAGATGTATATGTACACCTATACATATATATTCATAAATAACATAGTATTGTTTCCATGTTTTAAAACTTACGCTAAATATATTATATTTTTATATATTCTGTTGCAACTTGCTTTTTTTCGCTCAATGTATTTGTGAGATTTATCTAAGTTAATCTAAGTTGATGCTGTCCTTTTTACTGTTCCAGTTCATTTCATTTTCACTGCTATATAATATGCCCCTGTGTAAACATATCCCAGTTTATTTATTCATTCTCCTCTTGATGGCTATTGAGGATGTTTCTGACTTCCTGGCCATGGCAGTCAACATTGCTCTGAATATAGTTATATATGTCTCCTTGTACATACATGTGAGGGTTTCTCCGTATGCCCTAGGAAAGAAATTGCTGAGTCATAGGATGAATGTTAAGCAGTTTAATATCATTATCACCATCATTATTATTATACCTTGCCTTTTAAAAATAGCTCTCTGGGCTTTAGTCCCGGTGAATACTTTCATACCTGCCTTCAAATGAATTATTTCTCACTTTGTATCCAGTGAATCATTTATAACCTATATTGAAATTAGTATTTTTAATGTCTAGGAATTCTAATTGGCTCTTTTTTATTCTAGTCTACTTATTCTTTTTTTAAAAAATTAATTTGTTTTTGGCTGCTTTGGGTCTTTGTCACTGTGCGCGGGCTTTCTCTAGTTGCGGCGAGCGGGGGCTACTCTTCGCTGTGGTGTGTGGGCTTCTCATTTCGGTGGCTTCTCTTGTTGCAGAGCACAGGCTCTAGGGGTGCGGGCTTCAGTGGTTGTGGCATGAGGGCTCAGTAGCTGTGGTGCACGGGCTTAGTTGCTTCGCGGCATGTGGGATCTTCCCAGACCAGGGCTTGAACCTGTGTCTCCTGCATTGGCAGGCGGATTCTTATCCACTGCGCCACTAGTGAGGTCCTAGTCTACCTATTCTTGATTCATACCTGACTGCTTTAGTCTCACAATTTTTGTTCTTATTTTACAAAAGTTATTTCTTTATTTCTTTGAAGATATAAAACATATCTACTTTAAGGTCATTTTTGACATTTCCTATTTGGATTTTCTTCCCTTAGCTCTGTTATTTATCACACACTTGAAATTTTAGTTTGCAAGTTCATGTTGAGTGACAGTTCTTTTTCACACTCTGTGTTCATTCCTTCCTGTCTCTGGTTTTGTAGAGGCTTCTACACTGACTCTGTTTTCTCATATCTCAAGCCAGGCTCCATAGTGGTGCCTCTGTGCTCTTGTCCCATGGTGATGCTGGAGAAAGTTCAGACCCAATTGTGAGCTTTTGAGCAGCCTGGCTGCGGTCCCACCTGCACGGCTGTCTCTGCTTCCTTTAGCCCCACTTCCCCCACCAAAGTATATTGCTTCACATGAACCAGTGTCCTGAGATTTTGCATAGCTTTCCCAACTTCTTTTTAATGCTTCTGATGCCTTATTTCAGGTCCCTGGTTTAATACAATTTGTCTGCTTCAGGCATTTCCCCACATTCTACAGGAATAAAAAAATCTCAGCTGCTGTTTCCAGTTTTCAATTCCCCATTAATTTATATATGTGTGTGTGTGTGTGTGTGTGTGTGTGTGT
>NC_041215.1:116987346-116991383 GCF_002837175.3 Physeter macrocephalus | reverse complement strand
GTGGGCTTCTCATTTCGGTGGCTTCTCTTGTTGCAGAGCACAGGCTCTAGGGGCGCGGGCTTCAGTAGTTGTGGCATGAGGGCTCAGTAGCTGTGGTGCACGGGCTTAGTTGCTTCGCGGCATGTGGGATCTTCCCAGACCAGGGCTTGAACCTGTGTCTCCTGCATTGGCAGGCGGATTCTTATCCACTGCGCCACTAGTGAGGTCCTAGTCTACCTATTCTTGATTCATACCTGACTGCTTTAGTCTCACAATTTTTGTTCTTATTTTACAAAAGTTATTTCTTTATTTCTTTGAAGATATAAAACATATCTACTTTAAGGTCATTTTTGACATTTCCTATTTGGATTTTCTTCCCTTAGCTCTGTTATTTATCACACACTTGAAATTTTAGTTTGCAAGTTCATGTTGAGTGACAGTTCTTTTTCACACTCTGTGTTCATTCCTTCCTGTCTCTGGTTTTGTAGAGGCTTCTACACTGACTCTGTTTTCTCATATCTCAAGCCAGGCTCCATAGTGGTGCCTCTGTGCTCTTGTCCCATGGTGATGCTGGAGAAAGTTCAGACCCAATTGTGAGCTTTTGAGCAGCCTGGCTGCGGTCCCACCTGCACGGCTGTCTCTGCTTCCTTTAGCCCCACTTCCCCCACCAAAGTATATTGCTTCACATGAACCAGTGTCCTGAGATTTTGCATAGCTTTCCCAACTTCTTTTTAATGCTTCTGATGCCTTATTTCAGGTCCCTGGTTTAATACAATTTGTCTGCTTCAGGCATTTCCCCACATTCTACAGGAATAAAAAAATCTCAGCTGCTGTTTCCAGTTTTCAATTCCCCATTAATTTATATATGTGTGTGTGTGTGTGTGTGTGTGTGTGTGTGTGTGTGTGTATATATATATATATATATATATACTGAATGTTTGCCCCCCGCCACCCCATTCATATATTGAAGCCCTAACCCTCAATGTAATGGTATTTGGAAATGGGGTCTTTGAGAGGTAATTAGACTCAGATGAATTCATGAGTATAGGGCCCTCTTGATGGTATTAGTGCCTTTATAAGAAGAGGAAGAGGCATAAGAGCTTTTCTTTCTCCAAGAGCATGCACTGAAACAAGGCCGTGTGAGATTCAACAAGAAGGTGCCAAATGCAAACCAGAAGGAGGGTTCTCACCAGGAACTGAATCTGTTGGCACCTTGATCTTAGACTTCTCAGACTCCAGAACTGTGAGAAATAAAGTCCTATTGTTGAAACTACCACTCTACAGGATTTTGTTATAGCAGCCTGAGCTGTCTAAGACATGTACAGTGAATAATTCTGGAATCTGGTTGATCTGGTTGGCTGTAGCCCCTACTTATCTCTGTTTCTGTTCTATTTCCAACTCTTGTGCATATTTATATATTTTTTAAAATATCTGTGGTTTTAATATTTTTAAACGTGTCTCATCTATCAGTACTGTGTGTGTGTGTGTGTGTGTGTCAAAGAGAAAGTTGAGGTATTAATTCAAGGCACCATTTTGAATGGAAACCTTTAGGCTATTTCTCTAGGAAGTTCTGTTAAATAAAAATGTAAGCTCAAACGATAATACGTCAGAGATCAAGGTATGGAGTAAGATAGAGGTAGCATGTTTAGGACAGACGCTCAGTATTCAAGAAACCCCTGGCATTTGCAGATTTAACATTTGCAGTTTTGAGTTTTCCCAAGTGACCTCCAGAGGGCCCTGGAATTTTGCTGCTCCCAGCGAGTGCATCTCAACATGACTTTGAGGTCCTTGGTTCTTTATCAAGTGATCTTTATTGCATGTCGTCAAGTGCTCATAACTAATTTTTTTTTTTTTTTTTTTTTTTTGCGGTACGCGGGCCTCTCCCGTTGCGGAGCACAGGCTCCGGACGCGCAGGCTCAGCGGCCATGGCTCACGGGCCCAGCCGCTCCGCGGCAGGTGGGATCTTCCCGGACCGGGGCACGAACCCGCGTGCCCTGCATCGGCAGGCGGACTCTCAACCACTGCGCCACCAGGGAAGCCCGATTTTATTTTTTTTAATGTGTGTAAAATAGAGGTGAAATAAGATATATGACAATAAACAATTACAAAGAGGTAAATTTATTGGTTAGATATGGAAAGGAAACAGGTGATTTTCAGTAGAATGTGGTTATGGAGAAAACTAAGATACTTTGCACAATGTTTTGAAATAGTGAATTTAAGGATATGTAGAGGACCCTGGAAGTATTCATAATGAATGTTGGATGTCCATGGTAAATATTTGTCCATCGAAATACTTTGAATCGGTCTTGGAAGTTGCCTATGTGATATGATTTGAGAAACAATAGGAAGACTCCACTGTCCCTGAATTCCTCCCCTACTATCATTGTCTGATATTCCATTGTGTGAGATTCATTACTTTGTGCTTTGACCTCTCTCCAAAGATCTCTTTTAACATTTATATCCATTATTGTGAAAGGAGCAAGTACATTGTTACCAACACTTTAGGCTATAGGTTTTCAGATCCACAGACCCAGCATCTCTTGAATGTCTCTTATCTGCGAGACTCTTCAAGGTACTATGAATGACACGAAGATGAAACATAGATACTTGTCTTTTGGGAACTCATGGTCCAGTGGAAAAAGGGATAGAATGAAATATTAAACTATGATATAATGAGTGACATTAAAATGCATCAGTAAAGCTATCGTCTGGCAGCTTAGAGAAGGGAACAATGAATGATTACAGAAGAAATAAGGACAATCTTTAGAGAGGAGGCCACATTTGTGTCTTATGAAGGGCAAGGGGTATTGGCTTACTAGGAAGACCTGGGAATGATTCTTCCTATGAATGAGAACCTTAATTCCAGATCTGGAAGGTGAAAATATGGGTAAAGGAATGGGTTTCGGGGGGAAAGTGTACGAATGGCATAGACAGAGTTCATTTCTCAACTGTATTGTCATCTGTTCCAGCCAGTTAAGAATCCTAAGAAAAATGCTTTATTCCATAACACTAGGTGCTCTTCACAGTCTGAGTAAGACCTCAGTGATTTTATTTTATGTATGTATGTTTTTTGCATGCTTGGGGTAGAGTAAAGACAAAAGTTTGCCTAGAAGTCTGAAGACTTAGCTTCTAGACCAGTTCCACCATTTACTAATCATATAATTCTGTGCAAACCATTTAACCTTTTGGAACTTCAGCTTCCCCAAAACGATAATGCAACCCTAAGAGCTGCCCTGTCACTACAGTGAGTTCTTGGCATAGAAAGTTAATTAGCATATTTGAAAATACATTGGAAATTGCCAAGTACTACACAAATATAAAATTAAATGTGAAGTATTCAGCAAGTCAATGGGTCAGACTAATGCATAGATCACCAGGGATAAAGTGTCGGTAAAGGCTGAGTTTAAGGCACACAAGCTAGTAAAATAGTATAGAAGATTTTTTGCCCAAAGATATTTCCTGTGTTATGTTTGAGCTGTTGCCAGAACGAGCATACTCTACACTTGGTTAACCCAACCCTAGTCCTATTCCTAATCTGCCATTTTGCAAACGAGGATATAAATATAGCTGGGGATATGCAAACTCACGTTTAAGAATAAGGAAACAATTTAAGGGAATGCCACTGGACCAGAGGGACATCCCCTTTGTATACAGACAGCCGCCCCTTTAGTCACGAGGAAAAGCGCGTTGAGCTGTTCGTTCTTTAGCATGTAATTGTTAACTTCGCAGAAACTGGAACCCACATCTCCCATCACACTGTTGTCTTTTGTGTTTTGAGGAAAACAGCATTCCTACTCTTGTTTTTTGTACATGATACAAAATTAGCTAAAGACTAATAAGCTAAAGCAGTAACCTTGAATTTTGTGAAAGTTAAGGAAAATCGAATGTTGAGAGTTGCACATCTGCAACTGAAATTAGTCCCAGGACACCCTTCTGCTCTCAGATTCTGGGCATACCAATAAAATACCCGAAGACAAGCAATACAGTGAAAATTGGTTCTTTTTTTTTTTTTTTTTTTTTTTTTGGGGACCGGGGCCCCCCCTTTTTTGGGCCCTCCC
>NC_041215.1:116954833-116987309 GCF_002837175.3 Physeter macrocephalus | reverse complement strand
GTTGTGGCCTCTCCCGTTGCGGAGCACAGGCTCCGGACGCGCAGGCTCAGCGGCCACGGCTCACGGGCCCAGCCGCTCCGCGGCACGTGGGATCCTCCCAGACCGGGGCGCGAACCCGGTTCCCCTGCATCGGCAGGCGGACGCGCAACCGCTGCGCCACCAGGGAAGCCCTGAAAATTGGTTCTTTGGGTATGGTAGCATCTTGACTTAGAAGGGCTTTAACCTTGGCCTCATGCTTCCTGTGGGGCCTGTTGCTGATGTTGTGTAGGTTCTAGAATTATCAAGCAGCACTCGGAATGTTTCATCTGAGTAAAATTAAAAATGAAACCTTCAAAGTCCTATTGATTCTAGACATGTTCTCTGTGCATTAAATTGAACTTAGTGGACTGAGAAATGAGCATTTTAGCACATACAGGTAAAAATTATTTGTATGAGAATCAATTACTCACATGCCCTTTATTCAGCAATTTATGTATTTATCTACATAGGTAGGTAACACCAAAGCATCCTGTTGAATCTCGCTGAGATAACTGAGAATCACTTTTCATTCAAGCCACTTAAATTTGGCTCAACATTAATCCATCATTAGCTCTTGGCTTTGCTTCTCTAAAATATAAGCGACAAGATTTTATGAATATTTTGACCATTGGAAACACTGAGTGAGGGCTTTAGCATGAATAGAATACAGAAGAATGTGTGGCTGTACAGATGGATGACCTCCTGATCATTGCCCCATGTATCTTCATTTGGCTTGTTTCTATGTGTTATAACTGATATTTTCCCAGCTCTATAGTCTTTACTTGTTCAAGCTTATCTGCTTCGTGTCTTTTATGTTGTTAGGACTCTTTACCCTGTGTTCCTATTTTAAGCTTGGCCTTGAACTTCAAACTCATATATCCAATGGTCTGCTGGAGAAAGTGACTTAGAAATCTCACACAGTCACCTGTAATTTAACATGCTTAAAGTTGAAAGTCCTATTCCTACAAACCCAACCTGTTTTTCCCCTTGTAATTCAGCTCTCACTCAGACTACACTGCTTCCTCCTTTCAACTCCCATATTCAATTCTCAAGTCCTCATTTTACTGCCTAAAGTTAGCCCAGATGGAACCATTTCTCTTTACCCCTATAAACAATGCTCTAGTGTAGACTTCTGAGTACAGCTGCCCTCTAATACTGCTTCAGTAGAGTGTCACTGCCCCAGATGCATTTTCATGGTGTAGCCAGAACCAGAATCCTCTCTCCAATTTGCACTTTTGACCACATAGCTCCCCTCTTGAGAATCTCCCAGTGGTTTCCTAACATCTACCAACAGAAGTTTAAGTTCTTAACAGAGCTCACAAGATCCTTTCAGACTTGGTCTACACTTGTCTTATTAGCTTTGTCTCTCACTCTGAGGGTACCATGGATTTGGTCATAACTCTCCACACGTGCAGTGCTGCCTCATATTGCCTGTCTTTGTTCGTGGTGTTCCCTTGGCTGCAACAGCCTGCTCAACCTTTTTGCATCCAGTTAGCCCTTGTTCATCTTTCAAGACTCAGATGCAGCATCCTTTTCTCCAGGAAGACTTCTCTAAAATCCAATGTGAAGAATCCTCTCTTATGCTCCATCACCTCTTATGCAAACCTCTATATGTGGAAATTTTATTGACAGTTTTGTGTCTCTACTTCTCTAGGCTATAAAGTTTTTTGAGAAAAATACTACTTTGTATTCATCTTAGTACCCTCAACATGAAGCCTAGTGCCTTCCATTTGGTAAATGATTTAAAATGCTCATTAAATTGTCTTTGGGTTAAATTAATACATTTAATAGTTTTTTTTTTTTTTTTTTTCAGTGCGCGGGCCTCTCACTGTTGTGGCCTCTCCCATTGCGGAGCACAGGCTCCGGACGCGCAGGCTCAGCGGCCATGGTTCACGGGCCCAGCCGCTCCGCGGCATGTGGGATCCTCCCGGACCGGGGCACGAACCCGTGTCCCCTGCATCGGCAGGCGGACTCTCAACCACTGCGCCACCAGGGAAGCCCCATTTAATAGTTTTATATAAGATTTCCTTTGGCTGAAAGTTTTAGGTAATTGGGTAGATTATGGAAAAGAACTTTGGAAGGATTCTTGATTTAGATACTCTCTGTGTCACTTATAGGTTGGTTTTAAGAGCAAGCACTGTGTTAAGAAACTCCCAAGGGATATACACCAAAGTTTCAGCTTAGTGTTTTAAGATACCGGCTAAAAGTTTCTGGGAACTGGTGGCACTGCCAGGATTATAGATTTGTTGCTATTGTGTAGTAACATGTACTATGAATGCATTTTATTTATTAGAAATGTGAGTACCTTTATGTGTAAATTATCGGTAAAAATTAATGCCCATTAGATTAAGGAATTCACAGCCTCTGAGGCCCTTCCAGTTTTGGAGTTCTAGGAATTCCTAGAACTCACCCCTAAAAAAAGTCAGAATAAAAATTGTTTTAGGGCTTCCCTGGTGGCATAGTGGTTGAGAGTCCGCCCTGTGTCACTTATAGGTTGGTTTTAAGAGCAAGCACTGTGTTAAGAAACTCCCAAGGGATATACACCAAAGTTTCAGCTTAGTGTTTTAAGATACCGGCTAAAAGTTTCTGGGAACTGGTGGCACTGCCAGGATTATAGATTTGTTGCTATTGTGTAGTAACATGTACTATGAATGCATTTTATTTATTAGAAATG
Organism: Physeter macrocephalus; assembly: GCF_002837175.3. Taxonomy (NCBI): domain Eukaryota; kingdom Metazoa; phylum Chordata; class Mammalia; order Artiodactyla; family Physeteridae; genus Physeter; species Physeter macrocephalus. The sequence goes on along the minus strand of NC_041215.1, from coordinate 116,984,617 downwards.
TGAGTACCTTTATGTGTAAATTATCAGTAAAAATTAATGCCCATTAGATTAAGGAATTCACAGCCTCTGAGGCCCTTCCAGTTTTGGAGTTCTAGGAATTCCTAGAACTCACCCCTAAAAAAAGTCAGAATAAAAATTGTTTTAGGGCTTCCCTGGTGGCGTAGTGGTTGAGAGTCCGCCTGCCGATGCAGGGGACACGGGTTCGTGTCCCATTCCGGGAGGATCCCACATGCCGCGGAGCGGCTGGGCCCGTGAGCCATGGCCGCTGAGCCTGCGCGTCCGGAGCCTGTGCTCTGCAATGAGAGAGGCCACAACAGTGATAGGCCTGCATACCGCAAAAAAAAAAAAAAAAAAAAAAAAAAAAATTGTTTTAACTTTATTGTACCTGCCAAATCAGACTGTCACTTGGTTCTGTTGGTTATCTATAACTGCAAAAACTGAACCCATCATGTGACCATCTGAATCACTTTTGAAGAAAGCACTTTGTATTAACATGCTCTCTTGGTCATTTTAGTCAATTTCCTCACAGTCTAAGAGTCTTGAAAGAAGAAATCAAAAAGTCTAATTTCTCTGAAGAAACAGGAGGTTAACATAAAAACACACAACACTTTAACTGTCTCCTCTCTTTGCCAAATACTTCATCCTGAATGGATCCACTAGCTGTGAGGAGGGGTATGCACATTACAAGTTTTTTTTTAAAGATGTCATTTAATACTCTCCATGGATCCATTTGTCTGAGATGGGGTAATATGCTTCTTTTTAAGCAAATGTGTTTGCTCTCCTGATTTTCCATTCATTTGGTGTATTTTGGCACCAAAACGCTGAGCAGCTTGACCTCTAACTTAAGGAAACTATAACGCACACATTCCTGGAAATGAGGAAACATTTTGTGTTTAGAAAGAAGTAGATTTATTTGACCCTCGAGTTTCTGGTTCGTTTGTTTATAGAGAGACTTACATATTTCCCCTGACATGAGAACACCAAGAAGAAGGAAACAAATCATAAAGTTTAGGGATAAAATTGATTTTGTATCTTGAGGACTTCTGAAATATTTAATTTTGTTCCTTTATTAATTCACCCATTCAAAAAATACTAGATGAATATCTGCTATGTGCCAGGAACACTGCTAGATGCCTAATCAACTTATAGTCTGGTGGAAGGGACAGCTAAAAAATGTTACTTATGGGGTCATAAATATTCCAAAAAGAGAAGTCCAGAGGGCTAGGGAAGAACATCCTCGGGACCTGATCCAATCAGGGTGAGAGGCTAGTGCCCTTTACCCTGAGAACTGAGGGCTGGAAAAGAGGAGGAGTGGGGGTAGGGTGGGTCCAGGTGTGCCAGGCCAATATTACAGAGCACACAGTTCCTGCTAGGATGAGTTGTCCCCCTTGGGAAATATTTGACACTCTCTCTAGTCTCCAGTGACCCCAGCTTGGATGTCATGCTGCTTGTTCCTTCTCTATTTCAGAGCTAACCTTTCTGAGCTCACTTTCTAAGCCAGCGTACTTTACTGATGAATGAAGGGAGGTGGTGATAAATGACAAATTCGGTTAGAACTGATGAAATACTACAATGAAGGACAAGCCCTCATCTTCAAAAATAGAAACTGATCTTGACTGCTGGTGCTTTTTAACATTTATTTCTGCTTTGAAGCAGCTCCCTATGTAGGAGTCCAGTACATTCGTAAATTAATATATATTATTAAATCCGTAGAAAAAGAAGAAAAAAGTAAGTTTATAAGAGTTTTTTTGCCCCATCTGTGATCTCTGGGTGAGATTTTAGTTTTTTTTTAATATTAATGAGTACATTTCTCCTAGTAAATCGAGGGATGTAGCTCTGGCAATGAAATCAAATCTCCTTTTCATAAAGAAAATAAAGGAATGTAATAATATGGATGAATTTCACAAACCAGATGTGGAATAAAAGAAGCCAGGTTCAAAAAATACATATTGTCTGATTCTATTGAGTTTCAAAACAGGCCAAAGTGAGTTGTGCTGTTTGGAAGTTCACCATCCTTGGTGGGGTTATCCTTGGTGGTGGTGCGGGCATTGATTGGAAGGGGGCACGTGGGGACTTCTGGGGTGCTAGTGATACACCCTGTATATCCCATGTCATAAGTATTATATGTGTGCTTGTATGTATTTATGTATAGTGGAAGTCAATGAGAAGCTTAAAAGATGTTCATTTACAATGAATCCTTTATACAAAGGAAGAGAGCATTTGGCCTTGCAAACGTGGTTCTGGCAATATCTACAGAGCCATTAAGTGGGCCTTTGCAAAGATCCAGTTTCTTTGGTTCAGCTCAGTAGCCATAAATCAGTTCTCAAAGAAAATTATTTTGGACTAGATTATTTAGTTCAACCCTATGTCTGATGATGCTAAAGATTGCAGTTGCTCAAACTAAGCAAACAGTTTAAAAAATCTGTATCTCATTGTATGTCAGAGCTGAGGGTAAAAGAACATGTTTCTAGGTTGTATTTCACCACATGTGTGATGCATTTCCAACATGCCCTTTTATTTCTCCAGAAGACAGCTATAGAAGACTGTATGGTTGCTATATACCCAGTCTATATACAGTGGATTGATATGTCCTGAAATATAGATTTTATGGTAAACAAAGAATATTTTTCTGAGTTGACATCGTTTCAATAGGCATGTGAGTTGGATGACTGACCTTCCATTTTCGGTAAGAGCAAATCAATGGGATGGAATATGTGATTACAGATGTACATTCTGGTTTTACTTCCACAAGTGCAAAGAAGGAATGTATCATTGCACGCTGCGTTGGTGTTATGAAATATAATTCTGTGCATTCCCATTTTTTTTAAGTTACTTTATGCTTTTTGGATGAATCATTTCACAACTTTGCTACTGTGACCCTAGCCATCCCTGCTCATTGGAGGATAGCTAAAGGTTTTTTTTTTTTGTTTGTTTGTTTTTTAGAAAGACCCAGTCAGAATCTCTTAATAAAGCTATTATAGGCTGCTGACTCTGGAGGCTGGGTAGCCAGTGACCTGGCTGCTGATAAAAAGCACATGCTGGAAGAAAGGGAGTGGGGAATGGAACACTGCTGTCTCTGCTCTCATTCATGACTGATGCTGGGGCCTCTCCCGCTACTATTTATATCCAAAGTGGACTGTGTAGAGCTGTTCAATCACTCATGAGCTTGAAGATACAAGTGGGTATCTAAAGCAAACTCAGGCAATTAAAGTCAACATTCCTGAGGTCAGAATACTTGTCAGGCTGAGAAACAGGCAGTTGAGTGGTGAGAACCTCCTGGAACATTGCTGAGTTCTCTGGAGGAACCCAAAGTGGCATCCAGCCCAGCCAACAGGATAGGAGCATGCTTTATGTAAACAAGTGAAGCAGCTTGGAGAACATTCTCCTCTGACCTCACGCAGGTATCCCCTGCATATCTGGATACTCAGGGGAGTCCTTCTCTGTTCATCTTTTAGCAGTAATGCCCTGCAGGATCACAAGAGATAGTAAACAGAGCAGATAAATGGAAGATATGTCCTCTTGAGCAGAAAAAATGACTGCCTAGTGCAAAAAAAAAAACAAACAAAAAACAACCCCAAAAAAGCAATCAAACAAAAACCCAACTATATGTTTATGTTAATATTTTACACATTTAATAAGAAGCTTTTCTTTTTTATATGTATATCTCATTGTCACTGCAATGATTTTAGGTTCTACGCAACTTGATTTTCATTCCCCTCTGCAACTCTCCTTTGCTCGTGTTCAACCTCCCTCTGAAATCAATGTACCACATGAGACACAAATGATTAGGGATGGAAAATTAAATCTATGAACAAGCAGAACTAATGAAATGCTTCACAGCAAGGCAAAGGTGGGATAAGAATTACTGTAGGCTAAACAAGCCTGCAATTGTTAGGCACAAAAGTGGGAGAATGTTCTAGCTTTTTGGAGACATAGCAAGTATGCGATCTTAATGACACAGCCATCAGTCCACCGTAATGTCTATAGCTTTTTACATTTCTATCGATATACAGTCCTGTACTATTAACACATAGTTACAGATACACATATGCACCTTAGACATTTTCTACTTGCAGTTTAGAAATCGTATGCCTTATATTTATATATCCAGTAACCGCAAATCTTCTCTATAAGATGTTGCCTAGCATCTTTTTAATTATCTCTGTAAAATTTTAACCCAGGAAACTTATTGACAGTTGGTTTCAAGACTAGTCTTATGAGTTTATAGAGTACGCGGTCATCCTTAGATTGTCACTTCTGAACATTTGGGAAGGGCTCCTTGCTCACCAGTATGTCTCCTGCTTGCTTTCTGATGCTTTAACGGGGGCCGCAGTCTTCTATTCCACAGTTGAGGCTGGTACCAGGTAGGACAAGTCAATAGGTTAAGCCAAGAATGTAAATACGATGGAAGGATAGCATTACCCAAATTCCTACTGAGATGCAAGGACAAGTTTTGATAAAAGGCAGTGTACTTGGTACCCCGGTTGGGTAGAGGACAGTGAATTTCACTGGTCAGTAAGCTGACTATAGAGCAAAGGACAGATGGCACCAAGATAAGTAAGTGATTCCTTCACAATAGGAAGGTGACGTTTATTTATTTGCTCAGAGTCCTTGGTTTAGTGTCAGGCACATATTTACTGATTTGGATGGAGTTCATTATTAGCAACAGGGGGGCAGTTACATGGTCTGAGCTGTATCAGTAGAACGTTCACCTTATATATCAATACTACACGAGGGCATTGGATACTTCCTCATTCTTTTGTCTAGTCTCTTCCTCTTTTAAAACTTATTTTGCACATTCCATCTCCCAGGAAGCCTTCCCACAGGCCTGGGATGATGCCTTGCCTTGTGCAAATATTCCCAGTATACCTGTTCATACTTGGAGCACAGCACGCCCCTCTCTGTCATTGTGGACTTGCCTAGCTAATTTGCCCCACCAGACTGTAAGCTCCTTGAGAGCAGGAAAAAAAATGCCTCATTTAGTTTTTTTTTAAATTAATTATTTACTTATTTTTTATTTTTGGCTGCATTGGGTCTTTGCTGCTGCTCACAGGCTTTCTCTAGTTGCGGTGAGCGGGGGCTACTCTTCGTTGTGGTGTGCGGGCTTCTCATTGTGGTGGCTTCTCGTTGCGGGGCACGGGCTGTAGGCACACGGGCTCAGTAGTCGTGGCACACAGGTTGTGGCTCACGGGCTCTAGAGCGCAGGCTCAGTAGTTGTGGTGCATGAGCTTAGTTGCCCCGCGGCATGTGGGATCTTCCCGGACCAGGGCTCGAACCCGTGTCTCCTGCATTGGCAGGCAGATTCTTAACCACTGCACCACCAGTGAAGCCCTGCCTCATTTAGTTTTAACCCCAGTGCCTAGTTTCCTAGCTGGAACATTATTTATTGAATAATTGAATAAACTTTATTGAATATGACAAATCAAAGGAAAAGTCTGGATGCAGTGATTGGGTTAGCCACAAGGCAACATGGAGAAGAACCAGGAAACTTGAGCATTTACTTTATTAACATAATGCACTTTAAAAAGTCAAATCTATTTTTCTGAATTAAAAAGTGACTCTATAGTCTTTTTCTCAGAGTTTGTTTGCATAATGAATTTGCAGTGGAGGAATCAGATAAGAGAGTCTGGATAAACTTTTCTGCGATAATTGAAAGGGCCCCAGAGAGCAGTGACTTCTGAAATGGCCACTAAGTCATGAGAAGAGTAGGTGGGTGAGGGCAGCTATTGCCTAGAAGCTAAATCACCTGTGGGTGTGCCTACCTTTCCCTGGAGATGGTCTCCAGCTCCTGGGAGCTGGAGACAGACCTTTCAACAAGATTAAAGAGATGCTATTAATTGCTATTGATCATGGGTCAACAAATTAAATTGCAACTGCATCTCTGAAAGGTCTAAATGAGAAATGCAGTTAATGGGTCTAGCTGACCCAATGTTGTGATTAATTAAAAAGTGAATGAAACCCCAAAACAAACAAAGGCCAAGAAAAATGTAATGGGAACAGTGTGGATATCCTTGGAAATCTCAGATCAAAAGGCTCTCCCAGGACCTAATTTGTCACCTAATCCTGTGTGTTCTGAAAGAAAAAAAAAAAAAGAAGGCTACAGCAGATGGTTGAAAAAGTTCTTTCTTTTTGAATTTCCAAAACCCTGGTGAATGATAATGTAAAAATAAAACTGACATTTATATTCTGAAGGGGCATGAACAGAGAGAGGTGTTGGAAGTTTATAAGCAGTTTGTATCACACTATGCAAAAGAAATTATTTCACCATGGTGTGAGATTAATATTTACCACAAATTAGTAAAGAATTCTGTTGTTCTTTCGATGCCAACCTTGACTTTCATTTTAAGAATACTATGAAAACATGTATGACCAGTGGAGGACTTTGGCTCTTCAAATTGCAATTATTCAAACCAGGATGAAAAAAGAATTGGCAAATAGAAACAGAGTGGGCTGCCCTGTAGACAAGCGTATCTGAGGTTAATCCTAAATACCTTGGTATTATCAGCATCTTCAGCGTGAAGTCTAACGTGGGGTGTATGCCTCCCCCAAAGAAAGCATGAGCTCCATGCTTTTGGTGGCTGTTATTAGCATCAATATCCTTCTAATCACCTAACTAGAAATGTGGGCTATTTTAATTCTTGAATCCCATTTGTTGCTCCGTGAAGTCTTGTCCCAGCCAGTCTGTTCGTGTGTCGCCACTACCAGATCAGATCCTCATTATTCCTTCCTGGACTCTTGTAATTGCTTCTCCTTAGTGTCCCCACCTCTCTCTCACTAGACCCCATCCCGTCCTTCACTCTGCTGTCAGAATTGTTATTCTAAGACTTACATGTGGCTGTGTCACCCTCTTTTTGATGTTAATTAATCCACAGTATCAACAAAAACCAAGTCCAATTTTCTGAGCATGATTTTCCATCACCCGACAACTAGGTTTCCTTCCTGGACACATCTTTCACCATGTCCCACCATCTTCAGCTTCACACTCAGATCACACCTGACTGCTTGTCACACTCCAAAGATACTATTTCTTTTTAAATATGCCAATAGCAAACCCCAAATTCCTGCCTGTCTTTTACTCAAGCTTCATGATCCAAACCTAGGGTTACCTAATCCATGAGATTTCTTTTATCATACCATAACCTCATAATGATAGCTGACACATAATAGACTCTCCTTATGTGCCAGGCTCTATTCTAAGCTATTTTATGGGTAGCATTCTGTTTAATACTTACAGCCCTGATGTAAAATTGGGTGAGCTTGTGAAAATGACTGAACTTCTCTGAATCTCACTGTTCCAGTCTGAAAAATGGGAATGCTAGTTCATGATTTCATGATAGTTATCAGAATGGTTGAGCTGATGAATGTAAGTCATTATCTCTTGTAAGGTAGCCAATATAGTATCTTATGCACAGAAGGGGCTCAAGACGTGGTAGCTGAATAACTGAACTTTATATCCGAATTCCTCCCCCACCTCACATAGCTATTCATTTGAAAGGCTTTAAAACTGAAAATTAATTTTAAAAATACAGCTTTTTAAAAAGGACCCCTACTCAAAGCCAGGGAGTAAGGTAAGCCCTGGGATAAATTAAATTGGAGTTTGGGCTTCAAAGAGCTATGAGTTCAAGATTTTCAAATTTAAAGAGAAAACCGTTAAGTCATTACCACAACTGAAAATGTTTGGCATATAAAACAAATTTTGAATCCTTAAAATTCAAGAAGTTCCTTTAACTCAATGTATTTAACTCTTATTCTGTGAGAGGCACTAAGGCACTAGCTCATCAAAAGAACAGTACGCCTTCTGGGTCTCTAATGTTGATCGGGGTGAATCAGGTGTTCATACCAGACAGTACAGCTTGAGGCTCACTGATAAGACTATCCCCCCAGTTGGAGGTATAAATCCCTTATAAACAGGGTAAGAAAGTATAGGTAAGGTTGCCAACTCAGAGATAGCATTTGTCCTTCAAAATCATGAAGGTACCTTTCTTTAAAAGAGTAGTAGTACCAACGTAAACCCTGAAATAACAACAAACCCAGGACTGTCTCAGTTCACAGCTTTCTCTACTATGCTTTGAAGTGCCCTTCCATGAAAGTTGAATCAGAAATGAACGGTAAACAATCCTTTGCAAGGGGCATAGGGAAAGAGAGTTGGATGGATGGGAAACTGAAGAACACGATAGTCTAATCTTGTTTTAAGAAAATGTTGGTGGAGCCGGGGGTGTGTATCCGTGTACAGGGGATGCCATGCTGATGTTTTCTTAGTGGTTGGCTTTTTTCTTTCTTCCTCCAACAACGCAGTAGATGATGGCAATTTGTAGAGTATTGTTCAGCTTTACTCTGTTAGGCAGTATGTTTGTCTCAAGGAGAAGGAGAATAACAGTTTGCCCTTACTCCATAAGGAAAGCTTACACACGTATAAAAGGCGACGTCCTCTAGGTGCTGGTCATTGGAAATGGTTCTCGGTCTGGGGCTTTGTTGCCGTATTGGTAGAAAGCCTCTTGCCTACTGCTTGCCCTACTTAGAGTCTAGGAAGGAGTTTAACATGGACTTTAAAAGAGTGATTTTCCCCAACACAACCCTCTGATAACAACAACAGACCCAGGAGTCTGTCAGAGTTCACAGCCGTCTCTTGGCAGGGTTCACATCCCTACTGTGGACTTAGGAGGCATAACGACCAAATGCAATGTTACAGATGGTTTGCTTTGGATCATGCAAACACCCCTCCTGCCCTGTAGTTTAGAAAAATCTAAGAAATTTGAATAGAAGCTGGATACTGATGATATTAAGAAATTATTAATTTTGTTAGGTTTGGTAAAAACTATCCCTTTTTTCAGAGATGATTACTCTCTTTGATGATGTAGGAATGAAATGATATGCCTGATATTTGCTTTAAAATACTCAAGGGAAAAAATAGATGAAGTATTATGCAGAACCTTGAGAACTGTTGCATCTTGGCAATGGGTAAATGGAGGTTGCTTATACAATCTTCTCAATTTTTGTGTGTGATTGAAAACTTCTACAGTAAAAAATTTCTGCATTGCCACTTTAAGATCCTGTGACCTTGGGCAAAGCATTTAACCTCTTCGTATTCTGGTTTCCTCAACAGCAAAGCAGACATAATAAGAGTCCCTGCCTCGTAGCTGTGCTGTGTGGATTGAATAGAAAAGGTTCAGTGCAAAGCACAGGGCCTGCCACAGAGTAAGCCCTCAAAAATTACAGATTATCATTAGTAGTGTGCATGGATCTGGGTCAGGGAAATATTTTTTCTATCACTTACCCTCTCACTGCTGGTTTGAGTTCCTCTCTGATCCCTAAATCAGCCTTGCCTTCTATTATGAAAAATGAAAATGTACTCAGACAAACGCTAAAGCTGATGCCTAATTCTAACTGAATATAGCTCTAACAACACATGTATTTTCAGATGACAGAAGTCACTTAGAATTAGTCATTAAATGAAGAGTAGGGAGAAGGGAAAAATTTAGGAAGGAAAATATACCACAAACCGTGTTTGCTGGTTAACACACTTTATATTTAACAAAATAGTTTTTTAATAATATATTCTTTTACACATCAAATATTGTTGCTAGAATCCCCTTTTTACAGTTGAGCGTTTAGTGTTGTTTATTTTTTCTCACTAGTTTCAGGCACACCATTTTTCAAAGATTTTAGAAACTGAATCATTTTTTTAACAGGCATCAGCTGTCAATCAGGATGGTGATCCCTTATTTAAAGAGAGCTGTAGTTAAAGCCAAGAACCAAAGGTGGAGGAGATGTAGGAGGGTAGTGGTGATGGGGTAGCTGCAGACAAAGCTTTCAAAAGAAAACAACAACAACAACAGATGAAACCAGAACTGTGTTGTTCAGAGTTTGGAAAGGATTTCTCAGGGACCTGGGTAGAAGGAAGTTGTAAAGTGTTTATCAGCTTATGAGAAATTCTGTCACAGTATAGGCTCATCTCTCCCTAAAGGGGGAAAAATGTCAGTGCTACAAAGTCTTAAAGGAAACAGCTTGTAGTGAGACTCTGAGAGGGAAAAAAAAAAATCCAAGGGCAACAATAAAATAATCCCTCTCTCTGGCTGGTAACAGAGGCTGCTGAGCAGCCTTCATTCTACAAACTCTCTGAAGAGAGTCTCTTGATGGGTATTATACTCCATTCTCGAAAATTCTTGTTGTGACTCTCACGGTGCCCAGCCTTTGATGCAAAATTTCTGTACCCTGGCTTCCAAGTTGTTCTCGCCTTCTGTTTTCTACAAAGGACATAGTAACTCCTTAAAAATAGATAGGGTACTATGAAACATGGCTCTATTAATGATGTTTTCTGGGTTTCAAACCTTATTCCTGTCATTTATTATTATTATTTCTTTCCAAGAGTGAAGATTTTTGAGGCTGGCAGGAGGCAACCTCAGGGCAAAGAAAGCTCTGTAATACATCTCTGTCTAGAAACAAGCTGAAGTGTGGAGTGCCTTTACTTTGAAGTGCAGGAATAAATCATGCAGAATTGTTCATGAATGATTCATGACTGTCTTTATGATGTATCCAGGGTGGCAACTGAAAAGCACCACCCTTGCTGCGAATTGGTGTTCTAAGGGAAGGCGGCTTGATGTTCTCCCTCGGATGGCGCCAGCCTGACTATTGGTATCAGAACACAAGCACAGTGTGTGTGAGAAGTGTCGGGTCCGACGGGTCAACACAGTAATTTTGGAAATGACAACTCTTTCTTGATGACGGGAGGAGCTTCCAGGGAGGAGAGGCTTGACGATTTTAAAGGAAAACCCAGTTGATGAGACTAAAGAGATGTGTGTCCTGAGGGTGGACGTGCGGTGGTGAAGCATCGCTCCCTTTGGAGGAGACTGACCCGTCCCCTCGGGGCTGCTGATCGTGCCTGTCCGCAAGGGCTCAGAGGCTCACCAAAGCCACAGCCTCAGCCAGACCTTGCCTGATACTTCCCCCCCGGTAGAAAACCACTCTGTACTGATCATTCTAGACCAATGGTTCTCAACCAGGTGAAATTCTGCCCCCTTCCACACACCCTGGGGACATTTGGCAATGTCCAGAGACATTCTCTTATTACAGTTAGGATACTGCTCTTGCCATTTAGCGGATAGAAGCCAAGAATGCTGCTAAACATCCTAAAAATGCACAGGACAGCTCCCAATGACAATTAATTGTCTGGCTCCAAATGTCAATAGCGCCGAGGTTGAGAAACCTTGTACAGGCATGCGGCAACTCCACTGGAGCTATGGCCAAGCCCAGGTAGGAGTGGGAGCCGAAAAGGAAAGAGCACTGGTAACGCAGACAACCTTCAAGGCTCCTCAAGGACCCTACCAGATCTGTGCCAGGGTTTTCAAGACAGGAGAGTGGAATAAGTGACCAGCTATGCCATGTGGTTTCAGAATTGTTAAATTTGCACTTGAATAGAGGTGGCATCAGATACCCTGTGTATTTTATTTTTTCTGTTCCTATACTAGCAGCATTACCAGGGCAACCTTGAGACTCTTCAAAGGTTCATTTTAATTGTTCACTGTCTAATATATACATTTAAAAAAATGTTCAACAAATGGAATTGTATTGTGCAAGACTCACTCTACCCTAATCTTTAAATCAGCACTTGAGGTGGAAAGAGTGTCCTGAATCTATGTTTTAGACAGAGGGCTGAGCGGTCGTTACTGTAACATGGCAAACACAGTCCCGAACCAGGAAAAACTGCTTTTTGGTTGTCAAAATATGACTGGCTTTCAGCCAAATCTGAACTCAAAAGCCAGACGTGTTCGGAAGGATTCAGATTCACAGTGGGGACTATGCACCCTGGTTCTGGTATTTATCGCGCCAGGTGAGAGAGTGGGTGTAGTGTGTTTCGTTATAAGCCGAACTTAAATTCAGCATCATGAGAAAGTCTGGTGATTGATGCTGCAATTTTGAATACCCGTCTCCCTTTGGATTCTTTAGTCAAGCTCGCGGCATTCTTCACATATTAGTTTTTGATTGGCAGTTTCAAAATTTTGTGAATGAAATGTGTGGTTTGTAAGAATCAAATTGTGAGTCCCTGCATAATGCACTGAGCTCCAGTTCCCCACCCAGCCCAGCAGTGGGTCCATCTATGTGCACCTCTCTCTTCTGACCCTGCAGGGCAAGATTCACTCGAGGGGAGTGATTGCTTGGATGATTTTGCACCTTCCTAATCAGGAGGGTCCTCACTCCTGACACTGCTTTACTGAAGCTTATCTGACACAATTCAAAACCTTACTGTGCAGTCAAACCTGGCCCCTTAGACTCTAAAGAGGAAAAAATAAATCACTCCAAGAGAAAAATGCCAGGTTTACAGAAGAGTAAAAATGGAGAAAGTCAGTAGATGGTGAGCTGGCAGGCCAGAGGTGTCACCAGAGAAGAAACCTGTACAAGGCTATTTCTTTCTTTTTGTTCCAGAAATCCAGTTGTCAGGTCACCATCAAGCATGGATAATTACAAAAGCAGTTTTGATAGCTATATGCTATATATATTTTATATAGCAAGCAAGAAAGAGAAATTTCCTCTTAGTAAAATATTCACTTTTGTCAACCCTAAAAGGTTTTGCTGGTGACCCTGTTGTAGCTGGCAGGAGTTCGTTTGTTTTCTCTTGTTTTAAACATGTGCAGTGTAGAAGCCATAGCATTCTCTCCTAAGAGCTTGTCATCGGTGGGAATCTGTTCTACACAGTCTGCTTGCCTTGGCATTCGCGTTTTGAACACTGAGCAGGCTTCCACCAGTCCCCGTTGTGACAGTGACAGATGTTACATTCATCCACTTTCACTTCAATGCCAGCCGGAATGATTGTAGTTCCTGCAAAGCAGTTTGGACCTGGAACACATACATAGGCTGATTAGTTGATTAAGTCTGAGAGGCTCCCTTTCTTTCTTCCCGACCCCAATAAAAAGAATCCAACCCCCAAAGCCATGAACGAGTAAGTCAGACCCCTCCTAACAGTGTATCTTTAAGGAATTTTCTAGTGTTCTCCCTTAAATGCAAACTTTTAACTCCCACTGTCTTTTGCGTGCAGCTCATATTCCCCATTATGTCGCCCATTCAAAAGAAAAAAGATCCAATGCTCAAAATGTCTTATGGTCTGTTACTAAGTACATGCAATTTTCTAAAGTAAGGTAAGGATTGAACTCTATTTGCTTTATGCTCTGGGGTGTAAATGCTGCCAAAGTGTCCCCTGAAACCATCTAGCGTGGTCAGCATCACTTGTCAGTACACTGTGGCCTGTCCTCTCCCTTCCCATGGTGGGTTTGAGACAATGAACTCACTCCCTCCCTGGTTTTAGCACTTCCCTAAGCCCAGTTCCTGGAATCCCAGCTTGTTTCTTGATAACAATGAATAATTCATGACCAGATGATTTATTCATGTCCCAAACAAGCTTTGTTAGAGGTTCATTTGATTTTTGTAAATGGAGTTCCTTTAATCTGCTGGCTATCTATTTTTTTAAAGAATGACCCAAAGGTTTGGCTTTTGAAAGTCAGCAGGAATTTTATTTTACTTTTTCAGATTCAGAAAAGCTTTACTGAAAATGGCACTTGTTCTTTAAAGATGGATGTTTCTTAAAATTCACCAATCTGTTTTTTACTTCTTGTCTTTCTCCCTTTTCCTTACTTTCCTTTTATTTTCTCTGTTTTCTTCCCCCCTTTGGTTTTTGTTTTCTTTTAACCTTCCCGATGTAGAAATGCTCATGTTCGGTATTGGTGATATTATTTCTCAAATTCAAATGGGATATAGATTGCTTCCCAAGGTGCAGTGGATTATAGCGGAGTGATGCAAATTGCTGTTTCTTAGAAACGATTTGGTATAAGTCTCTGAGGTACGTATTTAGATAAAGAGAGGGAGCACTGAGTTGTGTCTACTAGTGATTTATTCATCCAACATTATTGGCCACTTGCCATTACCACTACAAAGTAACATGGCAACATACATTGACATCAGTGCCCTACTTTCATTTGCTTACCACTTGATAAGAATTTACGAGACTATCTTTACCATGAAATAAATGAAATCGGGGTGATTTGTAGTTCACGTCATAATTGGAATCTTGCCTTTCTAAAAATGGTAATTATTACTTTACAGTGTCGATTTCTCAACACACAACTATTCAATATGCTACAGCTTTAATCACCATCGTTTCAGAACCCCCGGGAGCTCAACTGTGCATTTATTTACCAACTGCGTTTGCGTAACTATGCCTTTCCTTCACTCAGGTGGACAGACACCTGGGGCGTGTGCCGGGGCGTGAAGAGCCAGCAAGAATAGGAGGGATATAATGGGTCCACACGGATAAATTAAACAGCTTAGTGAACTGTCTTCTTTCGCCCAGGAGGTGCTTCTTCTTAAGATGCTGTGGTTATAAGCTCTTGGCCATCTTAATTGCCGATTATTTAAGGATTGCTATATCAATTCCATAAGTCTTAGCGTTTAAGTCATTGTTTGATAGACTGAACTGTCTTTGGGTCTACACCTCCCTGAGAAAATTCCGCACCAAATCATGAATTTGTTCTGTTATTAGAGAACTTGGCAAGGAGTCTTTTTCAGAACGTAGCTGGTTCTCCCATGGCTGCTGTTGACAGACCTCTCTCAGCCCTATTGGTTCTCAGCCAGACAGGGTCTCACCGCAGCCATACTAGCTTCAGAAATTGAACTAGATGAACACTAACTACTGTTTTCCCAGAACTAGCCCAGAGAAAGCAATAGTTTCTCTCTTTGCACTTCTCCATATCCAACCAACTGTTTTCTTTGGTTGGATACGGAGAAAATTGTATACTTTAAACTTTTCCAGATGGGAAAATAATTTATTTTTTTCTAAACAGTGGCTCCAAAACAAAGAAGTCCCTGAAACAGAACAGGTAGACTGTTACCCAGAAAGAGTTTTCCCAGCTTCTTGAAAGCATTTGGAAATGTGTCAGTAGAATCTTCACACACTCTCTCTCCTCTGTCTCCCTCTTTCTGCCCCTCTCTCCCCACCCCCTGCTTTTCTCTCTCTTTTTCTCTCTTTGTGTGTGTGTGTGACACACCACTGGTCACAGGGGGCAGGTTCATCTCAGTGGAACAATAAGAGAAAAAGGCAGGGAGGGATTTGGTAAAAAGAGATTTCTAAGTCATCATGCTTATCTTGAAGAGGGTTTTTACTAGAGCTCTGGTTTTCATATCTGCCCCTTTTGGCATATGTTGGTACCATACAGTGATCAGCATGTATTTGATCAGCCTCTGTACATCATTTCGTAAAACTCATTTAGAATTCCTGCACTCTCAGCTCAGGAAATATTAGTTTCTATTGATTGACAGAATGAAATGGAAGGTCCTTTGCACTTTGCCAGGATTGACCAGTCAAAGGCGCTGCCTGTAAATAACATAGTAACCTCTGGACAGTCTACTTGGCAGCCAGAGGTATTGTACAGAATCAAAAACTCCTGTTTGATCTCATTAACAGTAATTTTATAAGCACCCGTCTGAGAACTTCAGGTGTAACTAAAGCAAGCCCCAAATTTGCTTGTTAGTAGCCTTATCTGCTTAAAAGTAATTTAGATAATTGTCAAGCAAAATGGTTGGCACTATTTAGAAATTCTTTTGGTCTTGGCCCTTTTTCCTTAATAGTGCTGACAATAAATGCTATTTGCTTTCAGCGTGTGAGTGTCCTACGTGAATTCCTTACATAGGAAATCTGTCCTTCTCTCTACTCTCTTCCTTTTATTTGGGGGCTGCTTTCCTTTTGTCTCGGTTTACGTGAAACAATAAGTTGCTTAGAAGAGTGAGCTCAATGGCAAAAGCAACAAATTTTAATGCTGAAGGCTTGGAGAGACTCCAGAGGGTGCAGTGAAAATGATTAAACTCAAGGCTGGCAAATAGGACCTCTGAGAAAAGGTTAAAGGGATTGGAATTATTTAATCTAGAAAGAGAAGACAAAGGTATAACTCAATAACTCTCAGGGAGTGAAGGCTTATTTTGTGAAGAATGGTGACCAAATGTTCTTTCTTCTGACACCCAGAATAAGAGGAAATGGAGATGCATCGATTCTCCAGGAATTAGAAGCACACACACAAATTACTCAGCGAACTGAGGATTGAGTGTGGCAGTTGCCAATAGTGTGGTGAGGCCTTCTCTCTCAGAGATCTTTCAGAACACAGGAGGTCTCACTCATCTGTCAGGTAGATTGAAATCGTCAGTTCCTTGAAAACAGGAATGGAGTATCTGTTATTTCTGATGGTCCAGGCCTAATACTGTGTCTTGCAAATATTAAAAACTCAGTATGTGTTTGCTTAACTGAATGAAATAGTATGAACTAGCTAGTTATATATTGGAAGCAAAATTATTTTCTGAACTTATAGATCCAGCCTTACATATATATCAGGCCTAGCCCTAGTAATCTAGAAATATTTGACCCATTGAGGAAGTTGGAAGTTGAAAGGCCAGTGGATTTAGAATGATAAGTGTACTGAGAAGTGACTGGAAAAACAGTGGTGTTCTGGAGCTGGAGGCTCCTGTTGGCTTGAGAGAGCCATTATTAAATATTCAGGAATTTTATAACCTTGTTGATATTATTTTGGTAGCTTGAAATTAACATTTGGGAAGTATTTATGCCACTAAAATCAGCAAATGCTACAAATCAGGATTTTAACTGCCCCTCTCCCCACCTGAGAGCCAAATGATATAATCATTTATATCACTAGGTTAGGGCTCAGGATTCAGGACATTACTGGGAATGTTAAAGATTTTGCTTCTCATTCTAAAAGCAATGGGAAGCCAATGAAGTATTTAGGTAGGGGTTCGTGTGTGTGTGTATGTATGTGCACACATAGCATCTGTGTATATGCAGGCACGTCAATAATCGTGAAGTAAAGACTGATTCCATAAACTGCACCAGGGTCACCATGTGATTGGTCCACAATGTGCCCATCTTGGGACTGTCCATGATGTCTCAATGGAGGTAGGACCTTGGAGATTGCGGACAAAGAGTAGAATCCTCACAGGCCCTGGCCACTGTGTGATTCCTTTCTCCTTTGCTCTGAGGCATTAAAAGTATCTGCTAAAATGCTGGGGTAATATTAAATTAGCATCAGCAATTAGCACATCGGCTTGAATTAACTGATCAGATTACCCCTTATAGAAAGTAAGGTCCTAAGGGAAAAAGCACCAGGAAACGTGCAGTTTCATCTGGGAAAAGGCAAAGGGTTGTTGGGGGGAGCAGGTAATTGCTAGGAAGACAGTTTAGCTGGAGTCTCTTAGGGGACCAGGGTCACTTTTAATCTGATGGAGATACTGGGCTGTTTGGGAAATTGGAGGATCCTATCAGTCAAGCAACAAACCAGTCCTGGATAAGTCAAGCATAAAAGCACTAATTAAAGTTGTATCTAGAGAATATCCAGAATAGCCCGAAGAACCACACTTGGAGGTAATACAATCAGGAACAAGGGCCAATATCATGCCACAGATATGACCCAGTGAAGACACACCTTGGGTGCAGGTATAGCAGCCTGCTCCATCAATATTCCCAACCCAGGACCCTGGATGCTGCTATGAGGACCGTCAGCAGAGCTAGCTCCCTGACCACTCTTGCCAGGATGAGGATTGTGTAGTTCTTCTTGAAGTCACTAGCTTTCAGTGGAAAGTGTGCAGCGGGTGAGCCTGGGGACAGAACCCAGTCAAATTCCTGCACCCTAGCTGCAAGGGAGGCTGGGACGTGGGTACCTGGCATTTGTAGCTTCTCTAGGGAGAGAGAGACTTTCTTCGTCCATAGAGGATTCCCCAGTCACAGGAAGGAGGCAGTTGTTCATTTCTGATGCTAAGATGGATGGGGAGAGGGGTCAATGAGGGCAGATTTCATCTGCTTCAAAATTTTTTCTCTGGGGCTGACCGCCAGTGTGCTTGTCTAGCAATCAGGTAACAAATATTCAGAAAAAGACCACTCTAAGCACGAGTGATACGGCTGTTAAGACAGAGTCCCTGCCTTCGGGGAGTTGACATTCTAGTGGGGTGAATCAGACAAACAGTAGAAAAACAAACAGGACGTTTCAAGTCATTCTGAGCTATGAAGAAAATAAACAAGACAGTGTAGTTGAGGGCCTAGACCCAGGGATGGAACATTCGTTAGAGTTTACAGAACATGTTCGTGTATGTTTTCTTGTTTCATATTCACCGTTATGCTGTAAGGTGTCATCATGAATCCCATTGTATACATGAGGAAAGTAAAGCTCAGAGAGATTAAGGGACTTGATAAAAGGCAGAGAGCTAGGTAATGGGAGAGCTTAAATACCAACCGTCTTATTCTGACTACTTTCCTCGAGGAGAGGCTTTTTTTATGTGTCCTGTCACTCCAAATGTCAGCCAGAATGGTACCCTTTCCTGTTCCTGACTCCCCAGCTTGCTCTCGTAGGAAGCTCAGGTGAGATCCAGATCCAGTTGGCAGCAATGAATTCAGTGAACACCTTGGGAGTTCTTTTTAGGAATTTTCACGCACCACCTTATTTCCTCCTCACACGAGCTGCTATTTGCTGTGTATTATAGGTCAGACAATGAGACACGGAAGTGTCAATGACTTTCTCAAAGTCACACAGCTAGTGAGTGATTGAGCTGGGACCCAGAGCCATTTTTCTAGGCTCCGTCCCAGAAGTCAATCTTCCTGTGAGTAGAGCTACTTTTCATTTCCTGCAAGTTTTAATAGCACCTGGGATGGTGTGGGATGGATTAGAGGGAAAAGGTTAGGATGTTTAAATTCCTGTTTAAGTGTGTGTGTGTATGTGCGTGTGGGCATGCACACGTGTAAGTAAAGGGAAGGTCTGGCTACACAGTCCCTGTGGGTCAGAGAATTGAGCCCCTCCAGCAGCATTATTCAGCCTCTTCTCCACAAGTGCAAAGCAGGAATTTCTCCCAAGAAGCAGATGTAGCTGAGAAAAGATGTGGCTCCAGCGATCGTCTCCAAAGGCCACCAGGCTGGCGCTGAGATCTCTCAGTAGGAGATGCCCTGTTCTTGTTGCCCCAAATCTCCTTTACAGCCAAGCCTCCTCCTTCCCAGAGACTTGGAAAGCCAGGCTGGTCATGACCATTTTATAGGCACTTCTGGATTATAAACTGGTATATGGCGTCCCTGAAAACCCTCCTTCTGACAACCATTTCATATTGCCTGACAGGCCTTTTTTGAGTATTGCAATTTCTGGCCTTGATTTGAAAATTTATTACTGATGCTTGGTGTCTTTTAGAAATTGGCTGTAAACGATCTTCCTGCTGCATAAATGAGGCAGATTCTTATTGTGTTAGGCTATAAACATCCTATATTTATTTGGCAGGGCATCTAAATCATTGTTTCAGCAAATAGGAGGCTTGTAGCCATCAGTCTGGGATTGAATTGGACTGGATTACGTTCATCCTTTTAACTGATTTTAATTCTCTGCTTCAGGAAGTTTGACAGATGTTATTGTGTTACCATAAAGCAAGTAGGCTTCTGATCAGGTGAACCCATTTCTGACTATTAAAATCTTGGAGAAAATGTTTCTAGCAACCAGTAATTAGAGCTGATTGCTGTGAAAATTGAACTAAGTGACTGAAACCTCCCCAGTAGCACATTCCAGTGGCCTAGTTAGGCCTGGACAGAGAGCAGAGATGAGATTCCGGTTGCTCACGGGAGCTTGCAGACTGGAGAATGGGGTGCTGCTCTCTACCTGCTTCTAGACCCTCATCCCTACGTTACTTTCCAACTATTTTATTAAACCTGAGAACAAAAAGCTTCCTCGGATTAAGGTGGCAAGTCAGGAAGGATTGTTTTCTCAGAGGCTGCCCTAGAGGTGCCTGTTAATCATTTTATTCGAAAATTCAGTAGTGCTGAACTCCTACACAAATTTCAGTGTGAGGGCTCTGGAGAGTTTTTTGGCCCTTAAGTATGTAAGATTTATAGCATGGTGCTCCTATTAAACAAAGTCCGAAGACTGGAGCGGAGAGAGGAAGGACACGGTCAGGCTACACAATAGAGGTAAAGGTTGGCTGCTTTTTTCCTAATTCCAGGCAAATCAGCCGCTGTGAGAATCTGGCGTCATTCACAGTCTGCATTAGCTGGCCCTGTAAGTCCAGTCTCACCTTCACAAGGATATGTGTGGTCAGAAAATGGCTTGGTTTGCTGTTGTATAAAACACTATCTGGTTAGTTTTTGCTTCAAATGATGAAATAGTTTCAGCCCAATTTTCCAACCTTAAACCAGATGACCTCCCCTTGTTAGAGCTTTCAGTGTTTTTCATGTTTCTTCTCAGCGATCCTAAAGGTAGGAAGAGCTGGTATTACTCTACCCATTTTACAGCTGAGGGCACTGAGTTTCAAACAGAGGGGAGGTGAGGTGATTTATTACTTATTTCCCAGGTGAGGCGCTTTATTTCGAGGTGAGCAGATAGAACTCTGGAGTCATACTGTCTACATTTCAGTCCTCCTTTTGCCATTTACTGGAGGTATCATCTCAGTGTCCTCAGCCATAAAGTGGGAATAATATTAAAATAATAAGAGTATTTACCTTATGGAGATTTTGAAGAAGCAAATGAATTAACATATGTCAAGTACTTAGAACAATGCCTATCATGAACTAACAATAAATGTTAGTTGTTGCTATTTATCATTCTCATTATTATTATTACTTGAGTTACCATCTGTGCTACTTTGGGTAGCTTATGGATTCCAGGACCTTTGATTCCTAGTCTGTGTTTCTTTTTTTAATTTTAAAATATCAGTGAAGAAATTAATATGGTTAATGTCAACCAATATTTTTTGCAAAGTGAGTGGATGTACAACAAAAAAATCATTCCTATGTGGATTTTCCCCAGCTTTGTTTACTATTTACCAGGAAGCCAGACAGTTGAAGAGAACAGCTGAATAGAGAGAGCATGACTGGGGAGAGTTAAGGGGAGATATATTAATCTGAACCAGTTGTTGACTGTGGAAGAATTCATTAGGAAATTGATTTAAAATGATCTGCTTGGATGGTACAGACAACTGGTTTCATTTGTTGGGAAGAAAGAGCCCAGATATGGTGGGAGAATGTCTAAGGTAAAGGCTAACAAAGAGATTGCAAGCTAATTTATTTATCTATCTATTTTTAAATTTTTTTTGTTAAATTTATTTATTTTTGGCTGCGTTGGGTCTTCGTTGCTGCGCGCGGGCTTTCTCTAGTTGTGGCGAGTGGGAGCTACTCTTCGTTGTGGTGCGCAGCTTCTCATTGCGGTGGCTTCTCTTGTTGCGGAGCACGGGCTCTAGGTGCACCAGCTTCAGTAGTTGCAGCATGCGGGCTGAGTAGTTGTGGCGCGTGGGCTCTAGAGTGCAGGCTCAGTAGTGGTGGTGCACGGGCTTTGTTGCTCCACGTCACGTGGGGTCTTCCTGGACCGGGGATGGAACTCACGTCCCCTGCGTTGGCAGGCAGATTCTTAACCACTGCGCCACCAGGGAAGTCCCTGCAAGCTAATTTAAAGAGAGAGTAGGCAATGATAGCTATCTATGGGTTGATAATTTATCTACCTATCTATCTAAAGGTTTCTGCTTTTCTATAGCATTTTCTTAGTGCTTAGAAAAAGGATAAGGTGTAAATGCCCAGCAATAACAGAAATAATGAATGAAATATGGTACTCCACTTCATAGACTCTTCTGTAGCCATGAAAAAGAATGAACTATAACCTCTAGCTGACTTGCAGGGATTTTCATGAGTTATTATTGAATAAGAAAGGAATTATGCAGAGAAGTGGGTATAATATCCTATTTTAATAAAACAAATATAGACAAACTTCTGTGTGTACATTTGTATAGAATTATATGAGGATGCAGGAAAAATAAAGAAGCACAAATACTAAGTTGTTAACGTGGATTATCTTGCTGGAGGAAGGGATTGCTGATGGGGGAGGAGATCGGGATAGGGCAAGTAGCAGGAGGAAAACAAGTGCATCGTGAGGTATTTGGTTCTATGTATAAAAATAAAGAGAAGTTTTAGACTGACATGCACTTTAAAATCAATGTGTACATTTAATGCTGTAATTGTTCCTTTTTTTCCGTAAAATCTGTTAAATCGATAATGTGTCTGACAATCAGGTACATCTTAAAACTGAGAAAATGTAGTGAAAGTCATAGAAGTGGGCAGACCATGAAGAGCCCTCAATGCCCCAGTTTTCTTGACTCTAAAGTTCTATGGCACTGCTGTCCATGATAGCAGCCACTAGCCATATATGCCTATAGAGCACTTGAGATATGGCTAGTCCAAAATGAGATGCTCTGTAAATGTCAAAAACAGACATCAGACTTCAAGGAATTAGTAAGTCTTTGAACGTAAGGGAAAAGGAGTAAAATCACTCATTAATATTTTTTATGTTAAGTATGTGTTGGGTGATGATATTTTGGATATATTGGGTTAAATAAAATGTATCAGTAAAATTAATTTCATCATTTTACTTTCCAATGTGGCTAATTTAGAAAATTGAATTTTAGAAAATTTACTTAAATTTGAAACTAAGTTTAGAGAATTTAAAACTCAGTGTGTGTCTCACATGATATTTCTATGGGACAGTACTGGCCTTAAGGAATTACAAAAGGATGAAGAGGTGTTAGGAATGGCCAAGAGGAAACTAATTTTTACATAATTTGGGAGGAAGGAATGCTAGGTATTGTGGAAAAGGGCATAACTTTAAGACAGGGGTTCTCAAAACATGCACCCTTGATCAATAGTATCACTGAGAATATCTTTGAAATGCAAGTTCTTCAGCTCCACCAGACACCTACTGATCAGAAACTGGGGGTATGGGGTCCAAGATCTGTGTTTCTGTGTTTTAATAAACATTCTAGCTGATTTTGATGCAGGCTAAAATTTGCTTTAGGATAAGGCAGAGCTTGGATAAAAGCTGTAGAAGATAGCGTGGTTAGTTTGAGTTTTAGAAGATGCCTCAAAATAGACTAAGCTTATCCCAATGGCAGTGAATTCAGCATGCTACATAGGCGTTTAGCAGTGAGTCATTCCTGAGGAGAAACTCTGAGCAAGAAAATGGTGGTTAAGTGGTTCAGTTACTTTCAAGTTTCAGCATTGGCCTCTGAGCTGTCATTATTGTGTTTCTTTGATAAGTGTGATTTTTATCCACACGATAGCTTTGAGAATCAGAGTCATGTGTGAAACTTGGCATTTGAAACCATTTTGGATGCTTTAATGACCTCACTTTCCAAAACCAAGTTGGTTATCACTGGAAAGAAAATAATATATATTTATCTTTGGGATAGAAACAGGTTAGAAAAGATTGTACTACTCAGTTTTATCTAACTTTCATATAAAAGATAGAATTTCTTTAAGCAACAAAGTTTCTATCTCTGACAGCGAATTTAGTATCATCTTTAAAACTGCCTACCTCATTGATGAAAAAATTGCAAACTTATTTTCATTTCCTTGAAATGCTTGAGTGAATGTACTAGAATGGAAGTAGCGTCCTCACTGTGGGGGAGAGGCATGGGACGTGGGGTATGCTTGTCAAAAAGTGGGTACCAACACACACACACATACACAATATCCACACAGCATACTTCATAACAGAGATGAAACAGAAAACTTTCCATTTTCTTTTTCTCTGTTCAAAGACACAAAGTATCTTGCAACTGAAAAAAAAAAAAATAGGTGATGAGCAGGTTATTTCATTAGTGGATCACATGACCAAAGGTGCCCTATTGACCTTTCCATGATTTTCATGGTCATGAATTATTAGACATGCCATGGGTAAATTAAGAAACAAAATGACATTTTCTTTAATGTTCATCTAACAATGCCTGTAGATAGCTAATAACTGGCACAGAAATGAGGACAAGATTAGTAAAAATAAATGGTTCACAAACTGTATACTGAGTCTAGTCTAGGAATATTTCTAGTCTAGAAATATAACGTTTAGTAGGCGGGCATATTTCCTTCCTGTATGGATGTGGCAAAAGTAGATAATATAAATAACAATGGGATAAAATTTGTAAAAAATAGTAAATACATTAAGGGGATTTAATTTGGTCTAGAAGTCAGAGAAGGGTGCCTTGAGGAGGTGATAGATGATAATGAGAGGGAGGGGTCAAAGGAGCTACATGTGAACATCTCCTAAGTGCAACAAAAGCTTGTCTCTTAGGGAAGCGTTTAAGGTACTACAGAGTAGAGAGCCAGTGGAAGTGGGAACCAAAGATAAAAGCAGAGACATAAGTATGAGCAATTTCTTAGTATTTAAAAAAAACTATATTTGGAGTTTTGGATTGCTTCTAGAGGGCCATTGAAACCATGCCATCATCAGATTTACTTTTTAACTAGATTATTCTGGCTTCAATGTAAATAATGAGCTGGGGCAGGGGTGAGGGCCCTGTTGCAGAAAGTAGACCAATTGAATCAGTTCTTACATTAGTCCAGGCAAAGGTAAGTGTGGCCTAGACTAGGGTGGTGGCCATGGGAATGGAGAGAAGTGAATGGATGTGAGCAGCATTTAGATTGAATCAACATGATTTGGTGGTGGAGCGAACGTGTGGAATGAGGTAGAAGATGCTCCTTAAGTTCCTGATGCAAGCAAGGATATGGGACGCTGATGAAGGAGCAGGATTTGGAGGAAAGAGAATGCAGTTAGTGTTAGGAACATTGAATTTATGCACACGAGTCATCTAGGTGGAGATGAGTAGCAGAATAGAATTGACTGAGCTGCCAGGAAGAGTTGGGTGTCCCTGGCAAACGAGTTGTAATTGAAGCCAGGGGAGTGGATGAGGGGTCCCTGGAGCTTTTGGTGTAGGGCAAGAAGAAAGAACAGGACAGGCCTAGGACAGCAGATGGGACAGTTGGAGCCAACTAAGGTGACTGAAATGAAGTCTCCAAAGGGGAAGGAGAAAAAATTAGCAGTACATGGCGTCAGAAAAGCAAAGGAAGGGAAATGTTTCTGGTAAGGGGCAGTGACAGCAGTGTTGAATGCAGCTGAGATGGCCAATGAGATATGGGCTGAGAGAGGTTTATTGGTGACTCACAAGAGCACTTTCTGTGGAGTAGTAAAGGCAAAAGCCAGAAGGCTGAGGGAGGGGTGGACATAAAGAAAGCCTGGTCAGTAGCTGAATGAGGCCAGAGTTGAGGGGGGATATTTAAGATGAGAGAGAGAGAAATATGTTTAAATGCTGGTGAGAGAGCCTCAGGGGGAAAGAAGAGTTGAATGTAAAAAGGTGGGATGTTGGGGGAAGATAATTGACAGAACAGAGTCCCTGAGAAAGCAGTAGGGCATGGGATTCTGTGTTCTCAGTTGGGAGAGGGGGAACTTCTTCCATTGTAATAGGCAATAGGAAGCTACAGGAGTTTCTTTCTGATAATTTCTATTTTCTCTGGGAAGTAGGAGGGACACTAATCTGCTGAGAGTGAAGGGAGAAGATGAGGAAAAGAGAGGGTTGACATAGTCATTCCAGGAATGAAAAAGCAGCCTGGGGAAGCATAATGGAATTGTCGAACAGGGTGAGGCTCCAGGTGAGGATGCTGACTATAATTTGCAGTGGTACCCATTTGACTGCTCCTGTGACCTTCCCACTGGAGCTCAGCAATATTGTGGAAGAGCGCCCCAGGCAGAGAGCATCATTGAATAGCCTCGTGACCTTGGGCGAGTCACTTACTCTCCATTTCCTCATCTGTGAACTGGGAATAACAAGAGTACACATCTGATAGGATTGTTGAGATTATTAAATGAGTTAATACACATAAAGTACCGAGAATAGTTAGTAGGTAGTGTACCCTGGATATTAAGTGGTTAGCTATTCTCCAGCTTTGGGGTTTTGACAGGCATGAGATGGTAGGAGCAAAGGAATGGGAAATATTAACAAGAGAGCAGTGGAAATTGTAGATGAGGAGTTAAACTGGAGAACAAGGGAAGTGAAGTCATAGATTTTGAAAATCACTAGACTGTTTTGTATTTACTGGAAGTCCTCCTGGTATGGATTCCTGGCCCAAGATTAGAATACGCTAGTTTTGCTGACAGAATTGGAGTGTTAATGGAAAATGAATATCGGTTTCTGAGCTCTGTTATTCCAGCTCCCATTCTATACTTTGGCTTTGGTACCCAAATACACAAGGAATTTACATAAAAAAGATGTCGCTGTTTTGAGAACTTTAGCTCGAAGCAGACCCTGTGTGTGATACTTTACGTACTGAATTCCTGTGAAATGGGAAACAGTTTCTTTTCTTAAGAAAATAAACAAATTTATAAGAAGCAATATTAAGGGAATCCCCTCAAGTTAAGGCAGTTTTGTTTAAAGGCTGTACATTTGCCAACTCTTCCTGTTCTTTTTCTTGAGGTCCACAATGAAATTTAAGCCAGAAAAACAATCAGTTTGGCCCAAGCTTGAATTGCTGCAGCATATCAGCCTCCAAAAGTGAAATTTAAAAGGAACTCTCTGCATCGCTGTTGGGCCTAGACACTCACAGGTGTTATTTTGTCTCCAAGAATAGATTTTGTACGGTCACTCAGATCACACGCTGGGACCCTGGCCTTTAATCATAAATGTAAATGGACTTTAGACACCAACATTTATTTCCAGGTTGGAAAATGATTGAGGTTTTATATGGTAAAAATATTACTGACAAGCCTAGTGAGCTCTCTGAAAATAGTTTCATGCGCTAACAAGCAAATAAATAAAATACAATTATAGACTAGGGCCTGCCCCCCCAGGAGTCTAGAAATCTTGATTTTATTCTTGCCCGGGTAAATGATTTTTTCTTAATTTAGAGGAGACATTTAGAGGTGGGGAGGGTGGAGAGAAGAGAGGTCAGGGTGGTCTATCTCAGGTGCAAATACCACCATTCTTATCTCAAAAATAGCCCTTAATCTGTTGCCTTCCCAGAAATTGCCAATGGACAGATGTCAGTTATTAAGGATAGTTTGTTTATTCATTTATTCAAAAGCATTTGTTGAAACCTTCCTATATGCCAGAGACTGTGCACATCCCTGGAGATACAGTGAGCACAAGACATATTCCCAAGTCTCAACGGGGTATACTCTAGTGGGAGCGAGGCAAGTACAAAGTTAGAAATAAGATTTTACAGGAGGATGTATGAGGGAACCTAATCAAAACAGAGGAAGGAGGCGGCTTTCTGGAGATGCAAAGACTGAGTGGATCATGAGGGGTGAATGGGAAAAATTTTGGTAAAGAATCAGGACAGTGTGGTGGTGAGTGGGGAAGTTAGTGGCATAAGCAAAGAAGGGGTTATGGCCCATTGGAAAAATGTAAGAAATTGTGTAGAGTTGGAGCTTAGGGTCCCAGGAGGAGAATAGGGAGCTGAAACTGGAAGAGAAGAAAGGGCGGTGGCCAGGTTCTGGAAGACCTTGTAAGCTGTACTGAGTAGAATGGACTTTACTATTACAGCACTGTGGGGACACCAAAGAATTTTTAAATGGTGGAGGGCTGTAACCATACTTATGCTTCAGCCAGATTGCTCCTGCTGCTGTGTGAAGTGGGGTTGGAAGGCCCCCAGCCTGGTGGAAGCAAGAGCAGTAATTGCTCCAGGAAAGAAATGGGGAAGGTCCGCACGGAACCAGTGGCTGTAGGAATGGAGAAGAGGGAATAAATTGGGGTGATCTTAAAGGGAGAATTAATAGAATGTGGATGTAAGTGATACGGAAAAGAAAGGAAATAAGATGATGTCCATATTTTTTGCTTTTATACTGGCTAGCAGGTGGTATCTTCCACGGAAAGAAGAAATATAGGAACTAAGGCAAGTTTAGGTGGAAGGTCCAGAGTTCAGTTGTAGACATATTGAGCTTCAAATGTCTTTAGCTTATAACAAGTGGAAAGCTTAGAGTAAGTAGTGGGATCTCTGGCTTGAGATCTCATGGGAGATATCTGAACTGGAAGCACCAATTAATTTAGAAGTCTTCAGGATATAGATGGTTATTGAATACATGAAAGTGGCTTCTTAGGAAGAGAGAGAGTAAATAATGGGAAGATTACTATTGACAGAACCCCAAGGAACTAACAATTTACGTCATGAGTAGAGGAATGGAACTCTGAGAGTGGTGTGTGAATGAATGGTTATAGCGATGGGAGTAGTTAATGGAGAAGAAGATTTCAATAAGGAGTCAGTTCTGCTGGATGTTAAATGAAATAAGGGTTGGACATATCCATTAAATTTAGTATCCAGCAGGCCCTGATGGCCTTGGCAAAAGCATTTCCACGTCATTGTGGGGATGAAGCTGGATATCAGTGGGTTTAAGAGTGACGTGTGCACAAAAATATGTAAACTACACATTCAACAAAACTTGTTTTGAAAAGAAGGTGAAATGTAGGGCTAAGTGACGAGAGAGACAACATACTGGGCTGGAATTGAGTAATTCAGTCAACTTCTGAGTTTTGTTATTGTTGCTGTTTTTAACATCAGGAGATGTGCCCATCTATGTGCTTAGAGGAAAAAGCCCCAGTGAAGGGAAAATTGCAGGCTCGGAGAAGAGGAAGTTCTGGATGTTCTGGCAGGGATGAGTTCTAGGAGTTGTTCATCGAAGTACCGTGATCTTAGGGCCAGCAGCAAAGGCATCAGCAGGGAGCTTGTTAGAAATGAGCAATGTCGGGCCCTACCCTAGATTTATGCAACCAGAATCCACCTTTTAACAAGAAAGAACATTCTCCTGAGATAGGAAGATAAGGACAGATAAGTTTCTTGATGTTGGCCAAGAAGGGAGTTAAAATTATGTTATGTCATTTTGCTGTGAGGGAGTGAAGTGATTTACTGAGAATAAGTAGGGGCCAGTGCATGTAGTGAAAGAGAGCCGGGGCTTCCCTGGTGGCGCAGTGGTTGAGAGTCTGCCTGCTAATGTGGGGGACACGGGTTCGAGCCCTGGTGTGGGGGGATCCCACATGCCGCGGAGCAGCTGGGCCCGTGAGCCGCAACTGCTGAGCCTGCGCTTCTGGAGCCTGTGCTCCGCAACAGGGGATGCCGCGATAGTGAGAGGCCCGTGCACCGCGATGAAGGGTGGCCCCCGCTAGCCGCAACTGGAGACGGCCCTCGCACAGAGACGAAGACCCAACACAGCAAAAATAAATAAATAAATAAATTAATTAATTAATAAAACTCCTACCCCCAACATCTTCTTAAAAAAAAAAAAAAAAAAAAAGCCGGCTAGTGGGATCTGAATGGGTAACATTGAAAGTGACGGAGAAAGAAACCCTGAGCTTACTGTGCTCTGCATGTGAATGTTTGTGTGGATGTCTCCAACAGCCTGGGGCTGGTATAGGAGTGGGCAGACACTTAGGCTGATGTAGGTTTGGAGTTTTAGCAAAAGTGGGAGTCAGCAAGAGAGAGGGTGAATGAATGAACCACAGGGTCTCTGTTGGAAAGAGAAGTCAATGAACATCTATGGGAGCTGACAGACCGGAAGGAAATGGGCGTCAATCATAGTTATTTATAGAAATGAGAACTATTACACTGCCAGCAACAGTGGCCACTCATCCAAAAAAAGCTCTTCCTTCTCACTGCAGAGTGTTTTTGTTTGTGTGTTTTACAAATAACACATCTAAAACATTCACTATTCTCTCTCCCCTGGTCACCTATCGAACTAGAGTCTGAGGCTGCTCCAGGCACTGAAACTGCCCACTAAAATAGCAACCTCATTGTGATATCGACTATGGCTTCTCAGTTCTTTAAACGGGAATAAGAAGACTCCTAAGATCTGGCTGAGGGCTTTAAAAGATCAGAATGATATTCTTTGCTACCTTGAATGCCCTTATTTATTTATTTATTTATTTATTTGCGGTACGCGGGCCTCTCACTGTTGTGGCCTCTCCCGTTGCGGAGAC
>NC_041215.1:116931890-116954785 GCF_002837175.3 Physeter macrocephalus | reverse complement strand
GCAAAGCACAGGCTCCGGACGCACAGGCTCAGCAGCCATGGCTCACGGGCCCAGCCGCTCCGCAGCATGTGGGATCTTCTTGGACCGGGGCACGAACCGTGTCCCCTGCATCGGCAGGCGGACTCTCAACCACTGCGCCACCAGGGAAGCCCTGAATGCCCTTTTTTAAATAACTATTTGCAAAATTTATACGGGAAGTATGTTTTATGAATATTACACTGATTCTTCACCCAAATGTTTTTTCTTTAATTTTTGAACTTCAAAGCACTTTGTTCTTCCCTTATGACACTATTTAACTATACAGTTGGCCCTTGAACAACACAGGTTTGGACTGTGCTGGTCCACTTATATGTAGATTTTTTTTCAATAATTAATACTATTGTAGTACACGATCCATGGTTGGTTGAATACAGATACAGAGGAGCTGCCTATATGGAGGGTCAACTATAAAAGTTATTCGCAAATTTTTCACTACACAGGGTTGATGCCCCTAGCCCTCACGTTGCTCAAGGTTCAACTGTGTGTGTGTCTCTCTATATATTTTTAACATAGCTCAGTAGTTTCATCCCTTCTAAGAGACTGTAAAATTGTGAATATCAGGAGCTGTCTTACTAATTTCTGTTGCATTGCTGAGCAAAGAGAAGGTGTTCTAGCCGAATCACAGGGTTCAGGAATAGGGTAGAGTATGCTAGAGAGAGGACTGGTAGAAGATTATGAAATGCCTTTTGTACCAAAATTAAATGTTTGTATTTTAACCTCTAAGATAGGCAGTCACTAAAAAGTAAAGTAGGGAAGTGATATGATATGCATCGTCTGGAGGCTCACGCTGTCCATTCCAGAGAGTGGAGTACTGAACAGAGATGTGTAAGGCGAGAGCAAGGACATGAGTTACAAAACCATTGTGTTCGTCCAGTTGAGAGACAAGGGTCTGAAATGAGGCATAACTTTAAATATGGACAGGAAAGCTTTCATATACTACATTGTAGGATTTAATGACCTTGGAGGGGGGATGAGACAGGGGAAGAAGCCTGTAGCTCACTCTGGGTTTCTGGATTGGGTGACACAGGTAATGCCATTCACTGAGATGGGTAGAGAGAGAAACAGGTTCAGGGAAGAGGAAGGGGATGGTGATGATATGTGGAAGGTGGGGAGTGATCAATTTTAGAAATTCTAAGCTACTTTACTTATGGTAATAAACGTTGGTTGAATACGCTAGAAGAAAAATGAATATGAGACTGTTTTGAACTTAAAGGAAGAGCCAAGGTTGAAATGGAAACATGTTATTAAAAATGTTTACATTTATTTCCCCCAAGCGGAATTTATAAACCACTCCTACTGCCGAGTCTGTGGTGGGGAAGCAAAACATCTGGTTGAAATTCCACTGACCTTTAGATGCACCTGAGTTTTCCTGTGATGTTCATTTTCATTCCAAATGGTACAGCAGAGCCCTAGGGATTGTACTTCCTGGAGCATTCCACCAATAAAGAGCATTTGTGCAGCACTTGCATTTCACGCGCAGGTTTTTGAGCCAACTTGGTTCTGAACACTGAATTGGGCACTTTTAAAACATTTGCGTATCTGCGTTTGTTACTTCTTCACCTCAGAAAGTTTGCAGAGTGATTGTGAAAGAGGTTAGGAAGTAAAGTCTGTGATCTAGTCAGTGTTTTTCTCTGAACCTTAGCAGAGGCACAAAGATAAGGCAATAGAAGGGGTGTCAAGGATGTCCTGATTAGGAATCAAGAAGGAAGATTCAAGAAATGCACCCTATATTTCTAGACAGGTCCCAATTTTTCACAACATAAATATGTGGCTAGGCCAACTTCTAAATACAGCTTGTTTCCAGTGGCAGAACTTAATGTTGTCCTAATTGCTTCTTTTCATTTGTGATTCTCTGATGCTTTTGAGGGGGGTATAATGTCCTAAGTACGTGGAGCTTCTGTTTTTGTGTCATCTTTGCTATACCACCTGTGGTAAGCTGAAAAATGGCCTCCTTGAAATGTTCACATCATAATCCCTGGAGCCTGTGAATATGTGACCTTATGTGATCAGAGGGGGTTTACAGATGTGATTAAATTGAGGATTTTGAGACAGGGAGATTATCATGGATTATCCACATGGGCCCAACGTAATAACAATTATTCTTATACGAGGGGAACTGGAGGATAAGAGTCAGTAGTAGGACATGTGATTAGGGAAGCAAGAGATTGGAGTGATGAGAGAAAGAGGTCATGAATCAAGTATGCCGGTGACCTCTAGGAGCTAGGAAATGCAAGCAGAGTCTTCCCTGATGCCCAGAGGAATGCAGCAGCCCAGCCTACACCTTGATTTTAGAACACCACCCCTTGAGTCAACTTGCAGATGATGCTAGAGCAGGAAAGGTCGATTTAGATATCAAGCAGTATTTCCCAATGGATTTTAAAAGAATTTCAAACTGTATATTGATGACTAGTGCTGTTATTAGTGCTCTTAAAAAGAATCTCTGTAGGGGTAAAAGTTTGGTCCACCCTAAACCCAGAAGGTCAAAAAAGTTGCCCTTCTTAAGCAGGTTATTGTGGTGGCCAGTTGACAAATTGTCTATGTTGACAACGTGGTTAGATTTGACTGAAGCATTTGTTGTCTGCCCTGACCTGCTTTCTGTGTACTTAAATCAAGGATTCGTCAATGCTCTCAGAATGGGACTTTGATCCACTGGATTTGGTTGAATTCCCTGCTCAGATCTGAATTTGCAGGCAGCATTTTAGAGTATTTATATCCTGTAGGGAAAACATGAAAATGTATTTATGAATTTAAGTCCTGGCTTGCCCTGTTCATTTTCAGAAATCAAAAGTACATCATCTCTGCCAAATGCAGTTTTAAAAAAAAATTGCCCACGCAGAGCCTAGAGAATACTGGCATAACATTTTTTACAAATTTGTGTAAATGTTTTTAAGCTTATAAATGACAAGCCTTGTGTTGTCAAGTAGTGATGAAACACCCATAACACAAGGAGAGACGGTGAGTCACATGGCTTAACAGAACTAACAAGTTCTTAGTAGTACAAGTGACTAATTGCTAGTGTACTCTGGGTGACGAGCCCCAGAGAGGAAAACATTCATGAGTCATAGGATTTTTGTAGATTTAATGACAACCCTAGAATTACATTTGCATTGCCTCCAAATTGAGAAGACATTGAAGAAAGCAGAATTCAAATGAACTGGTGTGACTCAGTGTGAAACCTAAATCAATGAAAAAGAAGCTGGAAGAAGAAATAAAAACTCTCATGCATACAGAAGAGGAAAACCTTCATGTATTTATGGATTCACTCAACAAGCTCTACTCAGTGCCTACTGTATATCATGCACTGTGCTTTTGCAGGACAAAATAATTTGCTTCCAACTGTGAATATGGGAGAATGGTCATACTAAGCTGAGAATGAATGAGGTCTTGGCAAGACTGTTTTCCACTAAAACCCGGGTACTTAGAGGATGTGCTTTTACTTATTTGCATCCCATGAATTTCTGTACTTTTGGGTATCTGTGACATTGAATGTACTTAGAACACTTTAATGATTGAGTCCTGTTACTAGGGGAGAAAGCTAGGTCAGATTTTGCTGAGTTTTGTTCTGCATGATCTTCAACGAGTGCTGCTCAATTGGTCTCTTACTCCCCAGTAACTTTCATATTGAGGCTGGTATTTATCATTAAAAAAAATTAATTGTAGCATTTATTTTTAAATAAAGCCAGGAGCACAGATGTTAAGAATCACAGATCACTTGGTGAAAAATCTTTGAATATCTCCTGTGCTGTCAACCCTAGTAAATTTTACCTTGTCCCAGATTGTGTATGTAAAACGTTCTCCAGCCTAAGCCTACTCTAGGCTGGATTCATCTACACCTGTCTGTTTTGTGCTACTCTTGCTTGAGTTCTACGGTTGATTCAAGGATTTTAGGACAGTGTAAACTCAAAGGTTTGAGAATGCAACCCCAAGAGTTCTGTTTGTTTTCCTAGAGTTTACCCAAGCCCTCAAATCATTGCTGGATGCATACAGTGGCATTCCAGGGATTCTTCAGACCCCAATTAACAAAATGCCACCAGTTCCAACTGCCCATTCTCCCTATAGGGCCTTCCCTGCCCTGGGTTCTGTTCTCTATTGTGGCATCTGTCACAGAAGGGTACTTATTTACAAGTTCATGTCCATGCTGGACTTTGAACATCACAGAGGCGCTCAGCACAGTGTACAGAAGGAGTTCAGTAAATGATTGTAGGATTTATCTAAATGTACTCCTGAAAGGAGGTTTTGCCTTATCATTCTCCTTGGGATTCCTTCTGTGACTCTTGGTTTTGGCAAAGAATCACCTGAACATGCCAACTCTACCAATGAAAACCCTTCTCACTCAGCCACTTACATGGTTTGTGACATTCAGTGCTCTCAGTGTTTGCTAAAAATGATGTTCATAAAAACTGGAACTTCAGGGATGGAAGAATGACATTCATTTCAAATGTGCCAACATGATCATATGTCAAATGACAAGGTTTCCGAACATGGCATGAATTCTTCTGTTGTTAAAAATCTGATATTTGCAATAATTACTTGGCCTGCCTGTAAATGGTACACTTCATTTTTATGAAACTGATGACATCTGCGGCGTAGAAGTGCACTATTACTCCTACTGTGGCCATCTCTAGAATAAAACAGCTTTTGCATGTTCCCCACTAGAACGTTACTGAGAAAGGAAGGAAAACATTAGAATTCAGGAGAATCTAGGAGATGCTAAAAGATTCAGCAAACAAGATCTAGAGAGCATTTGCTTGAGAGAAAAATAGCACAATGAACATATGGTAACCAAACTGAAGCTTTGTACATCTTAGTTCCTTTGTGCCAAATGCCACAGCGATTCCTTCTCACTGCTTAGTAAATGGGCCCAACCATAAGAGGAAATGAAAGATTCAGCATCACGAGACAGAAGAGATGATTAAGGCTTAGCTTGCTAGATGGTTTTTAGGGGCAGTTAATTTCCTAGAGCTATGCTAGGGTTGTTTCTCTCTTGTTTATACGAATTACCTCCACCATTCAACCCCAAGCAGGCTAATATTTATGCTCTGGCATGGGATTGCAAATCAGATCCAAAAGTTAGTGAGTAGGGTTAGAGATGGAGGTGAGAGGAGAGTGAATATAGAAATAGCTTTACAGGAAGAGAATTACTTTTGGTGAGCATCCTTCAGTTATTTTTGTCAGTTCCAGTATAAAAAATTCGAATCAGTTGATGCTGAATGATTAAGTGATTTCACGGATTATTTTCCCTCTAAGGTGTAGGAGTATGGAAAATCAGGTTTTCCTCAAATTGTATCGTGAGGACCAGCAGGATATCACAGTTGTCTTTGTGGTGAGATTCTTGGACCATGGTTGTCAAGGATGTTTATGGAATTTCTTGTTTTCTCTGATCGTCTACCAAGAAAGTTTTTTTTTTTAACCATATTTTCAACTTGGCTGAAATTAAAACAAAACAAAACAAAAAAAACAACCTTATAAAATTGCCACAGAGAAAGTTTTTTCCGGAGAGGTATCAGTGCTTTTAGCTTTCTGCTAGCTCTGAAACGGAAATATCACATTATTTTTAAAAATGTTTTGTTTCATGTTAAGATGCAATGTTTGTTTAGACTTAGTATTACTGTCACAAATACATTTTGTGTTTTGAGCAGAACGATGTCTTGTTCTAAACACACCCTTTACAATGATCATGTGCTACTATGGTACTTGGTTAAATATAAGTTATGTCATTAATCCACCAGGCAACAGCCATGGATCATCCTATATTTTCTACGACGGCTTGGATAGCGCTGTTGTGCAGCGTGTTGGCAGAGATATTACTTAAGGATGAGCAATTAATAATAACAGCTTTCAAAGTGAGAGTATACCCAGATATAGCACATGCCAGTGCATCTAAAGTTCCTGGTAGGGTTTTTTTCCTATTTAACTAATCTTTACAAAATACCTGTGCTGTCGATAATTCAGCTTTCCAGACTGACTTTGACTATTTTACTACTTTGCTTTTATCGTCTGTTTTATAATTCTCCAAAGTTCTATTGAAGAATACATACATCCCATACTCTTCATAGCAGCTACCCTCTCTTTGCTAGAAGATGCATTTAGCGATGAATTCCTGGAGACTGGGCATTTTACATCCTGCTATCCAGAGTAACAAACATTATTTTACAGTTTAAGTCACATGGAGTATGTGAAAAATCAGGATAATTGGGAAGCAGCATAGCATAGTGAATTTGGGAGCCTGAGTTCAAATCTCAGTTTTGCTACTTACTAGTTGCATACTCTTGATCAAGTTACTTACTTTGTCTATGCTGTAGTTTTCTCGTCTTGCAAAATGGCATAGTACTAGTACTTACCTCATAGGGTTGCCAAAGGACATAAAATAATGCCTGATCCATAGTACAATCTAAGAGATTAATCCATTAAGTTCTGTACTCTTCTCAGAAAATTTGCAAAGAATGTAGTAATATCTCCCATTATAGACAAGAAAATTGGAAATCAGGTTAAAAGACTTCCCAAAGGTCAATGTCACATCCCTGCACCATTTACCATTATTCAGTCACCTGTTGGCTACCAAGTCTTGGCTCGAGAGTCTTTACCCAACTATGAGGATGGAGTGGCAAGTGGGTCAAGGAGTATCAGGGGCACCAGTCTTAGGCTGGAATGTCCTAGGACAGACAGCCATGTGTAAGGGTGGGGGGGTTCCTGGAAGGTTACCAGGCCTAAGGAACTTGTAAGTTACAGAGGGGCTGAGGAGAGGCACTGTGCTATCCAGTTTGGGTCAGTGGCTCCAACTGGATGCTTGCTGGTGGCAGCTACTACCTTCTTAAAGGCTTTACAAGCCAGATCTTCTCACAGCACTGGGTTCTAGCTACAAAATGGACCAACAACTCTGAGGACACATCTCCATGCCTGTACAGGCACATGCCCTGGAATATTCTGAATGCTAGGCCTTGGCTGTTCATGCCTGGAGTCCCTCCCCTGTCCCCTTAAATGAACACAAAGCAACAGACTTGGAATCAGAGGCCAGGAGCTCTAATTTCGGTTCTCTGTCTTTTCAGCTATAGAATCTTTCTGAATCTTAAATCCTCCTTTTTAGACAGGGATAGGAATATCATTCCTGTATTTTTATCCTCATAGGGTTGTAAGTTTATCAAATAAAATAAGAAAACATTCCCATAACTTGCAGAGTGCTATGGTATTCTATTTCCATAGTCACAGTATTGGCGAATAATCACACTTTCTGGGTGCGCCATAAAGGCTCCAGGTTTTCCTCTTACCCAGAAACACAGTGAAAGTGAAGCCATTTGGCAGATCTGGCTGAAAGCCAGGATTTCTTAATGCCCTGTAGGAACCACTTAGCACTTTGGAATTAGCCAGACTGTTTTGGATTTGAGAGGGCATGTAGGACACTTTTTGGAATTCCCTGTTTATTCAGTTAAGTTGAGACCTTGCCAACCATCTTTATTTTCCTCTCTCATTTCTCTTGCTTTCTTTGGTCAGTGTATTCTGCTAGAGGATGACTAACCTATAAGTTTTCTGGGAGCAAATACAACATAGTTTGTATTTCTGGATAGTGCTCTGGATAAGACAAATACTTCTTGTTGGTTCTTCAATAACTGTGTTGAAAAGCCCCTGTTTATGAAATGAGAAGGGAAGAACCTGATCATATTGATTTGGTTTGCTTGATTAACTTTTTAAGTGGTGAAATCGAATTAGGTTTTCCCTATAATTTCCATTAAACTGAACCACACCCACATGAAATTACTGTCATGATCGGTATAGTTTTTTGTAGTTAAACCAAATATATTTCAAGGAAAACTCCCTGGAGAATTGAGAGGCTTCAAAAATGAATCACAGTTTGGCTCGGCTGGAAATTATGTTTGAACACATCTGAATGAAATCATTCCTGTTCAACCTTTTTAAGAATTCTGGAGGAACATGGGGAGGGGTCTTTTTGTAATTTAACTTGGAAGTCAAGTTTTCACATTAACCTCAAAGGGCTGCTGTCACGAGGTTGCTGTTGCTACCGCATATCTGTCAGAGGTGCAC
The DNA here is from genome assembly GCF_002837175.3 of Physeter macrocephalus. Classification (NCBI taxonomy): domain Eukaryota; kingdom Metazoa; phylum Chordata; class Mammalia; order Artiodactyla; family Physeteridae; genus Physeter; species Physeter macrocephalus. Next base: position 116,946,709 of record NC_041215.1, on the reverse strand, counting down.
GCTAAATACTGCATTCTCTTAGGTACGAGTCATTCTATGAGTAGGATTTAGATTTTTCAATGAGAACCATCAGGAACTTAAAAAGAGAGGGACTTAGTGTGATAACAGTGACAGTCTAACACAGGACAGGTGTGCAAGAAGTGTTTGCTGAATAAAGGAACCTCAAGTTGGCACATGGTTTCTAAATTGTGCACATGTTTCGGTAATGGGAAGGTTTATATGAAACCTTGTCTTGGATGAACGTGTACGAAAATTGTACAGCCATTAGCTATAATCACCCCTGGGATAAATCCATTCCTAGAGTGGGAAAGGCAGACAGAGGGTGAAGGTTGAAAGATTGGAAAGGGCATAAGAGAAGCACAGTAGGGGGATCATCAGATGCAGGGAGCTTGTTTTTTTTTTTTTTTTTTTTTTTTACGGTACGCGGGCCTCTCACTGTTGTGGCCTCTCCCACTGCGGAGCGCAGGCTCCGGACGCGCAGGCTCAGCGGCCATGGCTCACGGGCCCAGCCGCTCCGCGGCACGTGGGATCTTCCCGGACCGGGGCACGAGCCCGTGTCCCCTGCATCGGCAGGCGGACTCTCAACCACTGCGCCACCAGGGAAGCCCAGGGAGCTTGTTTTGATGGATGCCCGCAGCAATTTCGCTTGCCTGGGGCACCCGGTCACCCCGTGGTGGACACTCGCTAAAATAGGAATGGCCTCCGCAGCTCTAGCACCGGCATCTGGATCTTGCATTAACTGCACCTTTCTGAATGATGTCAGGGTCAATCGGAGCCAGGCAGCAGCAGGAGAAGTTTTCAGTCACTTCAACTTTGCTCGCACCCCTGTGTTAGGCCCATCAAGTCTTGTCAGCAGCAGTGATTGCTCGCTGATGCGCCAAGCGTGGAAGATGGAAAGGCACTTGGCGATGCTCGTCCCCAGACAGGCACACAGCTGCTGGGTCAGGCGCCTGAGAGGCACTGCGCTCCTGGTCGGGTTTTGAAGGTGTTGATGTTATTTTCCAAGCTGCCTGGAAGCTTGGTGGGTTGTGTACAAATGATCAGATGCAAATCGTCCCCAGTGATCACAGCTTGTTTTCCCCAGATTTTACTGTGCTGCACTCAAGGACAAGCTGAAGGGACTCTGTTACTAATCTACCGCCAGAGCCACCTAAGATGCCGGGAAGCCATTAAAGCCAGACAGACTGTCATCGGCATTCTATTCGCCCCGGGGAGCCAGCACTGTCCCATAATGAATGCCCTCTCCCACCTGAGCAAGATAAAACAACCAGGCAGCTCTTCTGCAGCTGAACTTCCCTTCTGGTGGTTGTTTATTATTTTTCTAAATTAGATGGAACACTTTTACCTCAGGAGAAGGGAAGACTCCACAGTGCTTACCCTTCCCCAGAACGCTAAAGCTATTCTAAAATTCACCTAGAGTATAGGAGGGTCAATGACTCATTAAAATCTCCACATTATGAGGGTAAATGCATTAACTGCTTACCACCAAAAAAATAAGCAGTGCTATTACTGTTATATTTGCTTGGTGTCAGGCACAGAGCTGAGAGAGCCTGGAACAAGCTAATTGTCCCAGTTTTAGGGATGGGGAAGCCAAGGTTTGATGGGGTTGAGTGACTTGCCCAAGTCCCCAGCAGATGTATGGTAGGGCAGGGATGCAAAATGAAGACTGCCCTCCCCCCAAAGCTGGAGTTCTTCACCACGATGCATACTGTTAGTTTTATCCATGCACCACTCAGAAAATTCTTCCATTATAAATTGCAAATTCATTCAATTACTTCTTTGACAAATGTTGTTTGAGTTCCTATTCTATGCCAGGGAGCAAGCTCATCAATGAATCACGACTACATGAAGTAATGAGGCAGCTCTCCTGGGGATGGGATAAGGAGCCCCCAAGAGGACGTGTGCCTGAGACACTCAGTGTGAGGTGGAAATAGCTAGATGTCACTCAGAGACACGAACAAGGAGAACACACCCAAGGGAGAGTCTTGGTTTTGGTTTGCCTCTTAGGGTGGTACCAAGACTGGAAACAAAATGAGGGAATTAAAAGGAATGAAGAATAAGCTAGGTAAAGAGACAAATGGCTTTGATAGGTGATGGCAGAATAGAGGACATATTGCTGCTCATCCGAACCCAGGTAGTTGTCTTTCACAGCGCCCCACCACTTTGGGCCAAAGTGTTTCTGAAGTTGATCTGAACAAAACACTGAATTTTACTAGCCGAAGTACCAATGTTCTGTGATTTTATCCCAAGTATTATCATCTAACTAGCATGTTAAAAAAAAAAAAAACAAAGAACTAAAAACAAACAGAAAAACCCAACAACGACAAAGTGCCACCTGAGATGAGAGAGGAAAAACTAAATTTTGAGACGTGAAGAGGTAAAAGAAAGTGAAATACTTGGTGGCGGGGTGTGGTGCTTTATTGGCTTCTTTCCTGTGTTGTCTAAAGAAAGGGTTTGGTCCATCTGCTCACTATCTGGTAAAGGAGAGCACATTCTGACAATGCTGAGGGCACATGTTACAGCATCATAAAATCTACCCCAGGTCTCTCTCATCTTGCTTTTCGATGTGTTGTTTACAGATGCTAGGCATTTGAGAAGAAAAGCTCTCTGTTATTTACCACACATTTCTCAAGGGACAAATTAATTTCCCTGGGATTCCTCTAACACAGATGAGGTCTGGGTTCTTCTCATGCAAATATTAGTGAAAGTTTAATGTTGAAAAACATGGAACTCTAAAAATAAGTGTCTTCCATCCAGGTACAGAAGATGTTGGTTATACGCAAGAAAATAAAGACCCCAACTCTCCAATATGTGCCCGCCATATATAAGGAGAAACCATCTCTTCTGGGAAAAAATAATGTTTCATTCTTAGAGTGTATTGCACACTGGTTCCCAGTGGGGGTCATAGGGCCACAGTGCTTGGGTTTGGATCTTGCTCCAGAATTTGCTACCTGTAGGATCTTGGCCAAGTTACCTCACTTCTCTGAGCTTCAGTATCCTTAGTTGTAAAATGGGATGTCCTGCTCTTAGGTTATTGAAGATTCAAGAGATAACGCACATAAAGATTCTACTAAGTGCCCATTAAATATTGTTTTTGTTGTAATAATCTATTATCTTCTTTCTGATTTTTTCCAATACAAGTGGCTTATGTGGTATCCTTAGGACATGTAGATTCTATTCAATAAGCATTAGAGATTATCTACTATTTTATATGAGCCTCTCACCAAACAGGTGTCAACACTTCCAGGGAGATACTCAATTCTAAGTAGGCTTTCTTAGGAAGGATGAATCAGAAGTGGTATGTTCTAAATTTTGTACCTCATTCCTTTAGCTAATTTGTCTGATATTTTGAGTTTTCTGTGAATTTTGCCAATGCAAAACACACACCAAAAGCCCTAGGTAACATTAAAAAATATATATACCCCAAATCAAAATTATTTTAGAGGTGAAATTTAAACTGTTTTAATTAAATTGTGCAATACGTTGTATTAACCGATATCAGTGATATTTAAAAGTTGTAGTTTATTTTAAATGAAGATAAAACAGTCTGTTCCGGGAAACTTAGTATCTTTGTTAAAATACTAGCTGGAAAAAGTTTAAGCAATTTAATCACAAGTTGCCTATCAAAAAGAAACAGTACATCAGGAGAATACAGAATACAAAGCAAAACCCTCAGCTTATATTAGCTACTTTTAAACAAGGTCAGGAATACTTTGTTATTCATTAACAAAGTTTGTGGATAAATATGGAATTTAGAGGTTCTCGATTTAATGGTTCAGAATAATAAGTAGTCAGACAGTAATGGACCTAAAAGGTCTCTTTCATTCTCATTGATCTTTTTTTCCTAATTGGTACAAGGTACACACAAAGATTTCAGCTGGCAGTGGCAACTTTACTAACAGTGAACTAATCACAGCATTTATTTTGCATTTGCATTTTGATTGTGGCAAATTTTGGAAAAAGGAATGAAAGGGCTACTGAAATAATTTTATAAACTTTTCAGCAATTGAACTGAATACATTTAAGGAATAAACAGTTTTCCTTGATGCCAACTGAGCTATGCTTTTCTGCGCCTCTAAGTTGATTTACATCTCCTCTGCAATGTTATCAAGTGTTTGTTATCATTCTTAGCCAAGCATGGTGTCCCCAAACAAATCAGAGGCAGTATGGCTGCCAAGGAGAGCACTGTCACACTGCCTTTTAAAAAATTTAATTGATTGAATAGTTGCTTAATTTTATGAGGAGGCATTACAGCAAGCATTGCTAGATATGAAGCCAGAGATCCGTTCATGCAAGGAAGATCTATAGATGCAATTGAAAAGTGCTCAGTTTAGAAATTATGAGGGTTTATCCCCAGTGGAAATTTTAATGTGTGTTGTGCAAATAGCCTAGATAGCTAATTCCTCTCTCAAATAACTGAGAACTGAGGGTTTTGATAGAAGTGATCCTGCATTCATCCACTTAACATCTACCTCTTAAGTAACTTAAAGTTGACAAAGCAGAATATCAAAATTAAGGTAGCAGGAAGTAAAATATTTTATAAATGTACTTGGGAGAATACATTCCATTAAGACATTTCTTTAACTAAAAGTATACTGTTACACTAAATTATATATACTAAATATAATATATACACTAGTATATATATACTAAATTATACTAAAATTATACTGACAGTGAACTCTAAGGATCTGTTTGAATTTTTGAGTTTGCATTGCAGTAGTCACCCAATAAAAAATATTTACTTTAGTCAAAATGTTTTTGTTTAGAGTATGTCCTCAGCCACAGCATTTGAATTCACAAAGTTACTTGCTCAACACACTTTTGATGAACGGATTGACTCAGAGACGTTTGTACATGATAGTATTTGATTAACTTGCATAAAATAGGCTAAGCATCTCACTGTCTTTCTACTCGTGCAAGGAGCCAACTGTACTTACCTCCAGAGTAGGAGGCTGTCTATGGGTCTAATCAAACTGATAATTTTCTAGAGTGATAACAGCTTCCAAATATGTGAACAAATTAGTAGTTCATGAGGAGCCATTCAGCAGTAGTCAATGAACAGTACTCAGTCTGTCTCTCAGTCTTTTATTTTGTCTCTTGTGGTCATTCTGATATTGGGATATATGCTTCTCACATTGTTTGCCGCGTCTTCTTGCAATCCAGTTCTGAGCAAAATCATCGCATTTCCTACAGTACTCTCATGTAAAATGGCAATAAGAATACACTTCCCCCCAAAGGAGAAAACTGCCTGGGGAGAGGGGATGGGCATGCATGATGACATACACATTTACCCAGTGTCCAGTTCAAAATCTTATCCATAGCAGGCCCACCAGAAAGTCCACCACCAATCCATTTGGAAGCAATCTGCTTGTCCTTGGTTGGTGGTTTGGGTTTATTCATTGAGTCAATAGGTTCAATAAGAAATTCATGTAGAATCTTTCTGGGAGGAAGTGTAAAATTTAAAAGGCATGGAGATATTCCTTTGTTCCATGAAGTTTTGTTAAGTTTTGATTATAATAATAAGCATTATATTGGAACCTGGGGATCCAAAGACATTAAGACTCAAACCCTGCATTCCAAGAACTTACAGACTACTAGGGAAGGGGTGAACTGACAGATGAGTTATGATAGTGAAAGTTTTCTTTAAGAGGGCCCCCCAACCCAGCTTATGGGAACATGCGCTGGGTGATGACTTGTATGTGTTTCTGGAAGACTGATCCCTGAGCTAATTAAAAAGCTGAATAGAGATTAGCCTGGTGTGTGTCTCAGATATGAGTTTGTGGGTTTAGGAGAGAGAGGCATTATTATACAGAGAGGACAAGAGGGAGAAAAAAGAAATATGTATTTAGGAACTTGAAGTATTACAGATTTATTTTGGGGGTGGTGGTGGTTACTGTTGGGTAGAGTGCTAGGGCATGAGCTTGCAGAATAAGCAGGGGCTGGATCATCAAGCTTTTGGTAAATCGTACCATGAATCTGGATGTTATGCTGAAGGCATTTGTGGAAATTTTAAGCGTGGAATGAAAAGATCAGGTATATATTTTTAGAAAACTCTCAAGAGGCAGTGAGGGTAAAACACTTTGTTAGGATCATGAGAACAACGATAATAATTTTTGTTCCGTAAGAAGAGGTATATTTTTTTTTCTGTAAAAGAGGTAAATGATAAATCTTTGTTTCTTTTTTCTATTTTTACCCACAAATTTTAAGTTTTTCAGCCTCAGTTGGATGTCACCAAAGTTTGAAATTTCCCGTAATGGTTTAAGTAGGTACTGGCCAGGAGGAGGCCATCTCTTAGCTGGCCGAAAAGAATACAAACAGTACAGGAAGTAGCCAAGGCCATGAAGTTCACTCCTACTCATGGTGATCATGGGGAATATAGAAGGCACTGCTGGTCTAAGAACTGAATTCAAGTCCATCTAAGGTATTTTCTCATCCTGAAAGCTGACCTTGAATTGAAAGTGCACTACAACTTAGATACATGTTTATTGAGTGCTACTATAGGCTGGGAAGGCCCTGTGGCAGTTACTCAATAAATGTGTGTTTCATGAAAAAAAAAAAAAGAACTCTTTTTTTCAGTAATCCAAAAAATATTTACTGAGCCTTTACTATGTATCATGCAACATGTTAGCCAGTGGGACTCCAAGGTGGATGAAAATAGGTTCTCATGGGAGTCAGAGTGTAGTGTAATAATGAATGGGTAAGAAAACAGAATAAACACATCTCCTTTCTTATACCAATAAAGATACTGGAGAATATTTAAATGAGCGTGCCAGGAGGACTGTCCAGGGCAAAGATTAACCTTGGATGGAAAACCCGAGAAAATGAGACAACGTATGCCCATTCTCTTATAGAAAAGGGCATAAGTTACTCACTTTGTAAGGTCAGAGCCCTGTCTTCTCTCTTGGATGTTCCCAGGTATAAAATATTGTGTGTGCATGTGTTTTCATTTTTGTGACTTGTGTTTGAATTTCTATGATGATTGTGAACTTCCGTTATAAAACTCCATTTACCGATTTGAGCTCAGTCCTGTGTAGCTGCTTCCAGCCTGAGTTAGGCTGACAGCCTAATACCTAATGTTTGAAATTGGTATGACTTGCACAATTTTAAGAATCACCCTTCTGTTTATATTTCTAAAATAAAAACACATGGTTTATAAGCAGTCCTAGTGCCACTTAGATTATAGTTTTTTTTTTTTTTTTTTGTGGTATGCGGGCCTCCCTCTGCTGCGGCCCCTCCCGTTGCGGAGCACAGGCTCCGGACGCGCAGGCTCAGCGGCCATGGCCCACGGGCCCAACCGCTCCGCGGCATGCGGGATCCTCCCAGACCCGGGCGCGAACCCGGTTCCCCTGCATCGGCAGGCGGACGCGCAACCACTGCGCCACCAGGGAAGCCCTAGATTATAGTTTTTAAAGTGGATCCTGAGTCTGTTTAAATGCAATAAACCTGGTGTTTTCCATCAGGAAACCAAACTCGGCTCACATTTCAATAGGCCAATGTGGATACAAGGGACTCCTGGTTGGGGTGTGTAGCCTCACGCAGTGTGAGAATCTTGGACCCGAGGAGTTGAGAGGGACATGGGAAATTTTACAGAAAACGTATCTTCAGTATATCTATTTTATTAAACCAAATGACAGACTGTAAAGCTCAGTAAAAAATTTGCATGGTGGTGTGCAAAAGTTAGTTCGAGAAAACGGGAAAGAACAGAGTTTTGTGTGTGTGTGTGTGTGTGTGTGTGTGTGAGTGGTAAAAAATTTGCATGTGGTGTGCAAAAGTTAGTTCGAGAAAACGGGAAAGAACAGAGTTTTGTGTGTGTGTGTGTGTGTGTATTTCATTCTCCCAAATCAGGGATGTTGCTTTGTTTGTGTTTGATTTAAAGCAGATTTCATTATTTAGCTCAAAGAATATACTTCCAGCTTGGGGGAAATGAACCTCCTAAAATCATTTTTGAAATACTGCCTATACTACTACAATGAAACTTTTCTTTATGATTCCATTTTGTCTTTAATTTTTATGGAGTATTTTCATTAGTTGTGAGAGAAACTAAACTGGTCAGCTGTCCAAGGATTTAACCTCTTGCCTACTTCGAAACAAACAAGATGATTGGGAATTTCTTCCTGTTTTCACTAATATGACACTAGTTGCAAAAACACTGCTTGAAAGAGGGAAACATTTGCATCAGTCCTGTTACTTGATGTTTATGAATTGATCTTGACTCAGAATATGAGTCTAAGAGCTGGAGTTAGTACTGGAGATGATCTCATGTAACCTTCTTGTTGAAAATGAGAAAAGTCAAGACCCAGAGAGCAGAAGACCGGCACCTATGTCTCCTGAATGGACATTTCTAACTTACTTGAGTCAGCTTTTCTTTAAGAGGATTTCCCTAGGGATATCTGTGAACTTGCAGGATTTCTTCACAGCACAACTCCAGGGGGCACTGTTCACATTGTGATCTGAGTGAATGGTGCCCCTTAGGGATATGCATCAACTTGAAGTCGTATACTCTCTGCAACCCCTACCACTGCTTTCTCGTTGGTGGTGATGTTATCTCTGTTTAAGTGGAAGGTGCTCAAAAACAGTCCCTAAGACTCCATCCATATCACAACTTCAGTTTTGAAATGTTTCTGTCAAAGAATCCAGGGGTCCTAGGCAATGATCTGGAAACACAAGGAATGCAACAATTTCTTTTAAATCCTAAATTTTAATTGCAGCGTGTGCAATGAAAATGTCTAGCGCCCAGGACAGTGGTGACCTGAGCAGGATGCAGTGCTGTGAGATGGGCTTTAGGATGCGACGTGGCTTTTCAGTGCAGCTCAGTGTTGGCTCTATTTCACCATCTTGGCTGCAGTATTATCAGTACCTTGGACACTTACCACACATCTCAGAGATACACGGTGTGAATCGGAGGGTCCGATTTGGCCCTAAGTATGTCACCTCTGTGAACCTTTTCTGGGGCTTGGCCCTTGATTTCAGCCACCAATATCTGCAACTGAAGGGAATCAAGACATGCTAGGGTTCTGAAGCTACGACCAAGAAAGAGAGAGAACTGAAAGCGTTCCATCCATTTTATTGGCAATGAGTCAAGGAAAACAGTTTAGAAATCTTTGTTCGAAGAGGTACTCAAGAAGTCACGGTTACGTGGAAGGTTTATGGCTAAACTCTGCCTGCCGTTATCCATAGATAATCCCAACAATTTAGATTATAGAAGCCTCATACAGATAATTCAGGGCAAAGTTATAGGCAGTCCCTAAAACCTCCTGTTTTTCACTTAGTTGGTTAAAACCAGAAAAATGCCTGTGACTTACTAGACAAATGCCTTAAATCAGAGAATTCCATGTGATTTTACTCTTGGGCTGAATTTGCATTTATATGAATAGAAATAACAAGTGTGCATTTGAGGGATATATCCTGTCTCTTATCTGTTTTTTTCAATTACACTTATTAAATCCCTTGGCTTTTTTTCTTTTTCCCCTCCCTAGCCTTTTAAGGGAGTTCATTACTCTAGATTGATTTAAGGATGCTTGTTGAGGCAGGGAGGATCCAGAGTGGAAGTTACACAGTACAAGTCGGGGGTGAGGGTAGAGATCTGGCAAGAACAGCTCTAAGTCGACTGCTCAGTACTAACAGCCTCGTGTAGAGCAGACTATGACAGCTGCAGGCTTATTCAATTATTCTGACTTTATCTTTAAATATTGCTACAGCATCTGATAAAGCTAGTGCTTTAAATATATATGTATGCACACATATACATATGTATTTATAATGACTGCTCAAAACAATCCCATGAGGTAGATTTGCACATTTCTGTGTTTCTGGGTTACAAGAGAAACTGGAGCTTGGTGAGGTTAAGTGGTTTATCAGGTAATTGTGAGCAGAGCTGTGAATCAGGTATAGAGAGGCAGGCAGAATGCTATTCTGCTCGCCTGTAGAGGTTGTGGGCTTTCCTGGGTTTTGTTCTATAAAAAGAGCCGTGACTCTGGAAGTTGGTATATGTATCAGAAACTACTTTGGGTTGAGGGGAGGGGGTCATGAAAATGAACATGGAAGTCAGATTACCAGGGACCAATTCCTCCAACACAAGGTCACTGGCTCTGGCATCTAGTTCCCCAGGCCAGCCTCATGGGTTTTAATGGGGTTGCCTCTGGCTCTTCCCATCCAGGCTCAGGTGGCAGAGACTCAGGTGGGAGAAAGTTTGAGGTTTGTAGACTGACATCTGAAGTGAACGCTGCCTGTTGCTCCCCACCCCACCTTCTAGTCCCAGTTCGTTGAAACCACCAAATAGATAAAGTTGCCATTGTCAGTCTCTTATGTTCAGAAACATGTGACTTAAAAACAAAACATACAGCAACACACACACAAAATTTGATCATTTTGTAAAAGCCGGTAACACTACTGTGGAGTTAAAAATCAGAGATATTAGCCTTTCTCCTTCTCTCCTAATTTTGGTACCAACAGAATAGAGATGGATTTAAAAGACATTTCAACATATTCATAAAATTTTTATTAGACCGTTGGAAGAAATGGTGGGAATTTGGTTGATCCTACATGTCAGTGGAAAGGCTACTCATGTCGCATATGTGGGGTCTGTTTCTTAGTGTGGATCCAATGAAGTGAGTTATAATTATTTTTTCCTAGTATACTTATCAAAAAACGCACATTCTTACCTCAGTATCTATGTGAGTAAAGCAAGAAATCAGATGTTATTGCCAGTTTTTACATCTAGAATCTGAAGTAATGATGATATGCCTAATATTATTACTACCCTTACTGTGACGTCGGACTATTTATTGCTTCCCTACTATGTACCAAGTGCTGTGCAGGTGTTTCACTGTGATTGGAAGTGGATTATGTCAATCATAGAGCAGGTTTTTGTCAGCCCTGGTCTGTTTCCTATCTCCATGGCTACCTGTGCATTCTGTGATCTAAAGGTTTATAACCATGCTTTGTGGAAATTCCCAGAGAATTAGATTTCTTTTTCTTCCCCTAATCTTACTGAGCCTACAGAGAAATAGCAAGTATTAAGGGATAGCACCTTTTGGAGGAAAGACTGTGCATTGCAGAAATATAAAATTAGTGTGTAAGGAGAAATATAATAATATTGCAACTGAGTATGTTACTATAGTTTTCATTTCTTTTTTTCTTCTTTTAACATCTTTACTGGAGTATAATTGCTTTACAATTGTGTGTTAGTTTCTGCTGTATAACAAAGTGAATCAGCTACACATAAACATATATGCCCATATCTCCTCCCTCTTGCGTCTCCCTCCCACCCTCCCTATCCCACCCCACTAGGTGGACACAAAGCACCTAGCTGATCTCCTGTGCTATGTGGCTGCTTCCCACTAGCTATATTTCTTACATTTGGTAGTGTATATATGTCCATTCCACTCTCTCACTTCGTCCCAGCTTACCCTTCCCCTCCCTCTCGTGGTCACAAAGCACAGAGGTGATCTCCCTGTGCTATGCGGCAGCTTCCCACTAGCTATCTAATTTACATTTGGTAGTGCATATATGTCCCTGCCACTCTCTCACTTCGTCACAGCTTACCCTTCCCCCTCCCCATGTCCTCAAGTCCATGCTCTAGTAGGTCTGTGTTTTATTCCTGTCCTACCACTAATCTCTTCATGACATTTTTTTTTCTTAGATTCCATATATATGTGTTAGCATACGGTATTTGTTTTTCTCCTTCTGACTTACTTCACTCTGTATGACAGACTCCAGGTCTATCCACCTCATTACAAATAACTCAGTTTCATTTCTTTTTATGGCTGAGTAATATTCCATTGTATATATGTGCCACATCTTCTTTATCCATTCCTCTGTTGATGGACACTTAGGTTGCTTCCATGTCCTGGCTATTGTAAATAGAGCTGCAATGAACATTTTGGTACATGACTCTTTTTGAATTATGGTTTTCTCAGGGTATATGCCCAGTAGTGGGATTGCTGGGTCATATGGTAGTTCTATTTTTAGTTTTTAAAAGAACCTCCATACTGTTCTCCATAGTGGTGGTGTCAATTTACATTCCCACCAACAGTGCAAGAGGGTTCCCTTTTCTCCACACCCTCGTCCAGCATTTATTGTTTCTGGATATTTTGATGCTGGCCATTCTGACCAGTGTGAGGTGATACCTCATTGCAGTTTTGATTTGCCTTTCTCTAATGATTAGTGATGTTGAACATCCTTTCATGTGTTTTTGAGTTTATTTTTGTATATGGTGTTAGGGAGTGTTCTAATTTCATTCTTTTACATGTAGCTGTCCAGTTTTCCCAGCACCACTTATTTTGAAGAGGCTGCCTTTTCTCCATTGTATATTCTTGCCTCCTTTATCAAAAATAAGGTGACCATATGTGCGTGGGTTTATCTCTGGGCTTTCTATCCTATTCCATTGATCTGTATTTCTGTTTTTGTGCCATTATCATACTGTCTTGATTACTGTAGCTTTGTAGTATAGTCTCAAGTCAGGAAGCCTGATTCCTCCAGCTCCATTTTTCTTTCTCAGGATTGCTTTGGCTCTTTGGGGTCTTTTGTGTTTCCATACAAATTGTGAAATTTTTTGTTCTAGTTCTGTGAAAAATGCCATTGGTAGTTCGATAGGGATTGCTTTGAATCTGTAGATTGCTTTGGGTAGTATAGTCATTTTCACAATGTTAATCCTTCCAATCCAAGAACATGGTATATCTCTCCATCTGTTTGTATCATCTTTAATTTCTTTCATCATTGTCTTATAGTTTTATGCATACAGGTCTTTTGTCTCCTTACGTAGGTTTATTCCTAGGAATTTTATTCTTTTTCTTTCAGTGGTAAATGGGCGTGTTTCCGTAATTTCTCTTTCAGATTTTTCATCATTAGTGTATAGGAATGCAAGAGATGTCTGTGTATTAATTTTGTGTCCAGCTACTTTACCACATTCATTGAGTAGCTCTAGTAGTTTTCTGATAGCATCTTTAGGATTATCTATGTGTAGTATCATGTCATCTGCAGACAGTGACAGCTTTTCTTCTTCTTTTCCGGTTTGGATTCCTTTTATTTCTTTTTCTTCTCCGATTGCTGTGGCTAAAACTTCCAAAACTATTTTGAATAATAGTGGTCAGAGTTAGCAAGCTTGTCTTATTCCTGATCTTAGTGGAGATGGTTTCAGTTTTTCCTCATTGAGAATGATGTTGGCTGTGCGTTTGTCATATATATGGCCTTTATTATGTTGAGGTAAGTTCCCTCTATGCCTACTTTCTGGAGAGTTTTTATCATAAATGGGTGCTGAATTTTGTTGAAAGATTTTTCTGCACTTATTGAGATGACCATATGGTTTTTCTCCTTAAATTTGTTAACATGGTGTGTCACATTGATTGATTTGCATATATTGAAGAATCCTTGCATTCCTGGGATAAACCCCACTTGATCATGGTGTATGATTCTTTTAATGTGTTGTTGGATTCTGTTTGCTAGTATTTTGTTGAGGGTTTTTACATCTATGTTCATCAGTGATATTGGTCTGTAGTTTTCTTGTGACATCTTTGGTTTTGCTATCAGGGTAATGATGGCCTTGTAGAATGAGTTTGGGAGTGTTCCTCCCTCTGCTATATTTTGGAAGAGTTTCAGAAGGATAGGTGTTACCTCTTCTCTAAATGTTAGAATTCCCCTGTGAATCCATCTGGTCCTGGGCTTTTGTTTGTTGGAGGATTTTTAATCACAGTTTAATTTCAGTGCTTTTGACTGGTCTGTTTATATTTTCTATTTCTTCCTGGTTCTGTCTCGGGAGTTTGTGCTTTTCTAAGAATTTGTCCATTTCGTCCAGGTTGTCCATTTTATTGGCATATAGTTGCTTCTAGTAATCTCTCATGATCCTTTGTTTTTCTGCAGTGTCAGTTGTTATTTCTCCTTTTTCATTTCTAATTCTGTTGATTTGAGTCTTCTCCCTTTTTTTCTTGGTGAGTCCGGCTAGTGGTTTATCAATTTTGTTTATCTTCTCAAAGAACCAGCTTTTAGTTTTATTGATCTTATCTGTTGTTTCTGTCACTTCTTTTTCATATATTTCTGATCTGATCTTTACGATTTCTTTCCTTCTGTTAACTCTGGGGGATTTTGGTTCTTTCTCTAATTGCTTTACGTGTAAGGTTAGGTTGTTCATTTGAGTTGTTTCTTGTTTCTTGAGGTAGGATTTATTGCTATAAACTTCCCTCTTAGAACTGCTTTTGCTGCATCCCATAGGTTTTGGGTCATTGTGTTTTCATTGTCGTTTGTTTCTAGGTATTTTTAAATTTCCTCTTTGATTTCTTCAAGGCTTGATTTGTGACCCAAGGTATGATCTATCCTGGAGAATGTTCCATGAGCACTTGAGAAGGAAGTGTATTCTGTTGTTTTTGGATGGAATGTCCTATAAATATCAATTAAGTCCATCTTGTTTAATGTATCATTCAAAGCTTGTGTTTCCTTATTTATTTTCATTTTGGATGATCTGTCCATTGGTGAAAGTGTGGTGTTAAAGTTCCCTATTATGAATGTGTTACTGTCGATTTCCCCTGTTATGGCTGTTAGAATTTGCCTTATGTATTGAGGTGCTCCTATGTTGGGTGCATAAATATTTACAATTGTTATATCTTCTTCTTGGGTTGATCCCTTGATCATTATGTAGTGTCCTTCTTTGTCTCTTGTAATAGTCTTTATTTTAAAGTCTATTTTGCCTGATACGAGAATTGCTACTCCAGCTTTCTTTTGATTTCTCTGTGTGTGGAATATCTTTTTCCATTCCCTCACTTTCAGTCTGTATGTGTCCCTAGGTCTGAAGTGGGTCTCTTGTAGACAGCATATATACAGGTCTT
>NC_041215.1:116930590-116931535 GCF_002837175.3 Physeter macrocephalus | reverse complement strand
CCACACCCTTCTGGCTTGCAGAGTTTCTGCTGAAAGATCAGCTTTTAACCTTATGGGGATTCCCTTCTGTGTTATTTGTTGTTTTTCCCTTGCTGCTTTTAATATTCTTTCTTTGTATTTAATTTTTGATAGTTTGATTAACATGTGTCTTGGCGTGTTTCACCTTGTTTTTATCCTGTATGGGACTCTCTGCACTTCCTGGATTTGATTGACTATTTCCTTTCCCATATTAGGGAAATTTTCAACTATAATCTCCTCAAGTATTTTCTCAGTCCCTTTCTTTCTCTCTTCTTCTTCTGGGACCCCTTTAATTCAAACGTTGGTGCATTTAATGTTGTCCCAGCGGTCTCTGGGACTGTTCTCAATTCTTTTCATTCTTTTTTCTTTATTCTGCTCTGCAGCCATTATTTCCACTATTTTATCTTCCAGGTCAATTGGTGGGCAGGACTACGTCCGGTAGTGTGTTTTGGGGTGTCTGTGACCTTATTATGATTTCACCCAGACTCTCTGCTAATCGGTGGGTTTGTTTTCCTGTCTTGTTAGTTGTTTGGCATAGGATGTCCAGCACTGTAGCTTGCTGGTCGATGAGTGGAGCTGGGTCTTAGCATTGAGATGGAGATCTCTGAGAGAGCTTTCACCATTTGATATTACATGGCGCCGGGAGGTCTCTGGTAGACCAGTGTCCTGACATCAGCTCTCCCACCTCAGAGTCTCAGGCCTGACACCTGGCCGGAGCACTAAGACCCTGTCAGCCACATGGCTCAGAAGAAAAGGGAGAAAAGGAAAGAAAGCAAGAAAAATAAAATAAAATAATTAAAATAAAAAATAAAAAAATATTAAAAATAAATATATAAAAAATAATTAAAAAAAGAAGGAAGGAAGATAGAAACCAAACCAAAAAACAAATCCACCAATGATAACAAGCACTAAAAACTATACTAAAAA
>NC_041215.1:116901614-116930473 GCF_002837175.3 Physeter macrocephalus | reverse complement strand
TGGATCATCTTTACTATTATTACTCTGAATTCTTTTTCAGGTAGACTGCCTATTTCCTCGTCATTTGTTTGGTCTGGTGGATTTTTACCTTGCTCCTTCATCTGCTGTGTGTTTCTCTGTCTTCTCATTTTGCTTAACTTACTGTGTTTGGGGTCTCCTTTTCGCAGGCTGCAGGTTTGTAATTCCCGTTGTTTTTAGTGTCTGTCCCCAGTGACTAAGGTTGGTTCAGTGGGTTGTGTAGGCTTCCTGGTGGAGGGGACTGGTGCTGGTGTTCTGGTGGTTGAGGCTGAATATTTTCTTTTGGTGGGCAGGACTATGTCCGGTAGTGTGTTTTGGGGTGTCTGTGACCTTATTATGATTTCACCCAGACTCTCTGCTAATCGGTGGGTTTGTTTTCCTGTCTTGTTAGTTGTTTGGCATAGGATGTCCAGCACTGTAGCTTGCTGGTCGATGAGTGGAGCTGGGTCTTAGCATTGAGATGGAGATCTCTGAGAGAGCTTTCACCATTTGATATTACATGGCGCCGGGAGGTCTCTGGTAGACCAGTGTCCTGACATCAGCTCTCCCACCTCAGAGTCTCAGGCCTGACACCTGGCCGGAGCACTAAGACCCTGTCAGCCACATGGCTCAGAAGAAAAGGGAGAAAAGGAAAGAAAGCAAGAAAAATAAAATAAAATAATTAAAATAAAAAATAAAAAAATATTAAAAATAAATATATAAAAAATAATTAAAAAAAGAAAGAAGGAAGGAAGATAGAAACCAAACCAAAAAACAAATCCACCAATGATAACAAGCACTAAAAACTATACTAAAAAAAATAAAAATAAAAACTGGACAGAACCCTAGGACATATGGATAAGCAAAGCTCTACAGACAAAATCACACAAAGAGGCATACATATACATACTCAGAAAAGGAAAAATATATATATTAAAAAAAGGAAGAGAACAACCAAATCAGTAAACAAATCTACCAAAGACAATAAGCTCTAAATACTAAACTAAAATGAACATGAAACCAGAAACAAATTACATGCAGAAAGCAAACCACAAGTCTACAGTTGCTCCCAAAGTCCACCGCCTCAATTTTGGGATGATTCGTTGTCTGTTCAGGTATTCCACAGATTCAGGGTACATCAAGTCGATTGTGGAGATTTAATCTGCTGCTCTTGAGGCTGCTGGGAGAGATTTCCCTTTCTCTTCTTTGTTCACACAGCTCCTGCTTTCAGCTTTGGATTTGGCCCTGCCTCTGCATGTAGGTCGCCTGAGGGCATCTGTTCTTAACTCAGAGAGGACAGGGTTAAAGGAGCAGCTGATTAGGGGGCTCTGGCTCACTCAGGCTTGGGGGAGGGAGGGGTAAGGAATGCGGGGTGAGCCTTCGGTGGCAGAGGCCAGCATAATGTTGCAATAACATGAGGCGTGCCATGTGTTCTCCCGGGGAAGTTGTCCCTGGATCATGGGACCCTGGCAGTGGTGGGCTGCACAGCCTCCTGGAAGGGGAGGTGTGGAGAGTGACCTGTGCTTGCACACAGGCTTCTTGGTGACTGCAGTAGCAGTCTTAGGTTTTCATGCCTCTCTCTGGTGTCCGCACTGATGGCTGCAGCTTGTGCCCTTCTCTGGAGCTCATTTAGGCGGTGTTCTGAATCCCCTCTCCTCTCGCACCCTGAAACAATGACATCTTGACTCTTAGGCAGTTCCAGGTTTTTTCCTGGACCCCCTCCCGGCTAGCCGTGGCGCACTAACCCCTTCAGGCTGTGTTCATGCCGCCAACCCCAGTCCTCTCCCTGCGATCTGACTGAAGCCCGAGCCTCAGCTCCCAGCCCCTGCCTGCCAGCGGGTGAGTAGACAAGCCTCTCGGGCTGGTGAATGCTGGTCGGCACTGATCTTCTGTGTGGGAATCTCTCCACTTTGCCCTCTGCACCCGTGTTCCTGTTCTCTCCTCCGTGGCTCTGAAGCTTCCCCCCCGTGCACTCCCCGTCTGTGCCAGTGAAGGGGCTTCCTAGTGTGTGGAAACTTTTCCTCCTTCATAACTCTCTCCCAGAGGTGCAGGTCCCATCCCTATTCTTTTGCCTCTGTTTTTTCTTTTATCTTTTGCCATAACCAGGTAGGTGGGGAGTTTCTTGCCTTTTGAGAAGTCTGAGGTCTTCTGCCAGCATTCAGTAGGTGTTCTGTAGGAGCTGTTCCACATATAGATGTATTTTTGATGTATTTAGGGGGAGGAAGGTGATCTCCACATCTTACTCCTCCACCACCTTGAAGCTATCTCCTAGTTTTCATCTCTACTCATCCTTTTAATCTGTTAGTAAGGTAACTGAGGGAACCTCAATCCTGACATTTAAACTGGCTCTGTTTCACTAATAGAGTATGATAGTGGGAACTTCCACTGACAGTCGTATTCCTTTGTGGGCTCTACCCCCGACAGTCAGTAACATGATAAACTGCTTTGGTTGTGGTGTCCCATGGGCCACTTGTAGCTCTGACTCTGCCTTAATGTGAAGCAAGCCACTTCTGCAAAGAGCCCACTTAAGAAATGGCTTTGCTTGACACCTGCTTAGTGAAGAGTTCACCCTCCCCAAAAGACAGAACACTTCACTCCCAGGAAAGTTGATTACCTGCAAAATAGAGCTAATACTCCAATATAGAGAAAATGCAAAATTGCTTCTTTTATTTCCACATTTTTCTGCTGTGCCAGAACAAATTACCTGTTCCTCTATACATTTGGAAGAAGGAAGGGCAGACTAAGGAAAAAATAACTTGATCTAAAAGGCATTTGTTACTTCCAAGTAATAATTATTTGGCACTGTTTCTTCACATCCTCTGCAGAAAAATAGGTCCTAATACAATCAGAACGTGTTGACATGTGGAAAGTCCTATATATATTTGCTGGAGAGATACAGCCTGCTAGTTGTTTTGCTTGTTTTCCTGCATTGCTTGCATTTTTTATGTTTTCTGTGATCCCAACATGATCCAAGAGTTGTAGAGGTGTCG
Organism: Physeter macrocephalus; assembly: GCF_002837175.3. Lineage (NCBI taxonomy): Eukaryota > Metazoa > Chordata > Mammalia > Artiodactyla > Physeteridae > Physeter > Physeter macrocephalus. Next base: position 116,927,486 of record NC_041215.1, on the reverse strand, counting down.
GTTGGAAGGCCCTTGGGGAGTAACCACTTTGCTTTCAATCTCATTGAGTCTACAGAGAAGTAGCAATATCAGTGCCAAAACCCAGCAAAGTTGACTTAAGAATGAGAACAGAAATGTCCTAGATTTGGGAAACACTAAAATTACTTTGTCGGTGGCAATATTAAACCACCCCTCTTGCAGATGCTATTGTAGCTTTCATTCTACTTATTCATCCTAACATGATTACCAATGCCTCTAATGAAAACACACAAAGTTAATATGGCTGTTTAGGCAATGGTTTAGAGATTTGGGGGGTCTCCTTTTTATACAGGTGTCATGTTTTGTTTTCTTAATTTTTGTATTTTATTTTATTTTTTTATACAGCAGGTTCTTATTAGTCATCAGTTTTATACACATCAGTGTATACATGTCAATCCCAATCGCCCAATTCATCACACCCCCACCCCCCCCCCCCCACGGACATTTGTTCTCTACATCTGTGTCTCAATTTCTGCCCTGCAAACTGGTTCATCTGTACCATTTTTCTAGGCTCCACATATATACATTAATATACGATACTTGTTTTTCTCTTTCTGACTTACTTCACTCTGTATGACAGTCTCTAGATCCATGCATGTCTCTACAAATGACCCAGTTTCATTCCTATTTATGGCTGAGTAATATCCCTTTGTATATATGTACCACATCTTCTTTATCCATTCGTCTGTCGATGGGCATATAGGTTGTTTCCATGACCTGGCTATTGTAAATAGTGCTGCAATGAAGATTGGGGTGCACGTGTCTTTTTGAACTATGGTTTTCTCTGGGTATATGCCCAGTAGTGGGATCGCTGGATCATATGGTAATTCTATTTTTAGTTTTTTAAGGAACCTCCATACTGTTCTCCATAGTGGCTGTATCAATTTACATTCCCACCAGCAGTGCAAGAGGGTTCCCTTTTCTCCACACCCTCTCCAGCATTTATTGTTTCTAGAGTTTTTGATGATGGCCAATCTGACCGGTGTGAGATGATATCTCATTGTCGTTTTGATTTGCATTTCTCTAATGATTAATGATGTTGAGCATTCTTTCATGTGTTTGTTGGCGATCCGTATATCTTCTTTGGAGAAATGTCCATTTAGTTCTGCCCATTTTTGGATTGGGTTGTTTGTTTTTTTGTTATTGAGCTGCATGAGCTGCTTGTAAATTTTGGAGATTAATCCCTTGTCAGGTGCTTCCTTTGCAACTATTTTCTCCCATTCTGAGGGTTGTCTTTTGGTCTTGTTTATGGTATCCTTTGCTGTGCAAAAGCTTTTAAGTTTCATTAAGTCCCATTTGTTTATTTTTCTTTTTATTTCCATTTCTCTATGAGGTGGGTCAAAAAGGATCTTGCTGTGTTGTATGTCATAGAGTGTTCTGCCTATTTTTTCCTCTAAGAGTTTGATAGTGTGTGGCCTTACATTTAGGTCTTTAATCCATTTTGAGTTTATTTTTGTGTATGGTGTTAGGGAGTGTTCTAATTTCATTCTTTTACATGTAGCTGTCCAGTTTTCCCAGCACCACTTATTGAAGAGACTGTCTTTTCTCCATTGTATATCCTTGCCTCCTTTGTCATAGATTAGTTGACCATAGGTGCGTGGGTTTATCTCTGGGCTTTCTATCTTGTTCCATTGATCTATGTTTCTCTTTTTGTGGCAGTACCATGTTGTCTTGATTACTGTAGCTTTATAGTATAGTCTGAAGTCAGGGAGTCTGATTCCTCCAGCTCCGTTTTTTTCCCCTCAAGACTGCTTTGACTGTTCGGGGTCTTTTGTGTCTCCATACAAATTTTAAGGTTTTTTGTTCAAGTTCCATAAAAAATGCCATTGGTAATTTGATAGGGATTGTATTGAATCTGTAGATTGCTTTGGGTAGTATAGTCATTTTCACAGTATTGATTCTTACAATCCAAGAACATGGTATATATCTCCATCTGTTGGTATCTTTAATTTCTTTCATCAGTGTCTTATAGTTTTCTGCATACAGGTCTTTGGTCTCCCTAGGTAGGTTTATTCCTAGGTATTTTATTCTTTTTGTTGCAATGGTAAATGGGAGTGTTTCCTTAATTTCTCTTTCAGATTTTTCGTCATTAGTGTATAGGAATGCAAGAGATGTCTGTGCATTAACAGGTGCCATGTTAATGCTGGGTTTTTTTTTTTTTGTAACAAGCTTTAATCAGGAGTATGCATACATTTTATGTATCCTTACATCATTAACTTGCTACAGGATGGAAACATATAACAGCTTCTTCTGAAACTAATTTACTTTCAGAACTTGCACAAGTTATGCATAATTTACTGAAGTTGATTTCAATCCCTCATCTCCTCTTTATCCTCTCACTACCTGAAAGCTCCAGGTTGGATTCCCCAAGTGGCTCCTCTTCTGGTGTTTTTCTCTTTACTCTCGCAGGTGGTCGTGAGCCCATGAGCCAGGAGTGGGTGGCCAGGTCTGCCTATCTTTGCAGCTTCATCTGTGCTAAGAATGTGTTTATATTAAAGGACCAGCTGCTATGGCATTGGGGCAGAGACAAATGTTACCTGTTGTGTATTATAAACAAATGGCTAAGTGGGGATCATTATTAATATTAGAAAATGAGGACTCTGCCATCACTCACAGCTGAGCTCAACAGCAGTCTCGACCCCCTCTTCCTGCTTTTGGCATTAACTTGCCTTCCTCATGGAATAATTTCTGGTTGTCTGTGTTACCCACACAGCATGAGCCATGGAAAGGATGCTGTCATGACTTCCGCATTTTAACTAAGGAAAGGTGAGCTGTGAAGGAGAGAAGGTTTGGCTTGAGCCCCACTTGGCAGGAATTCATTTTAAAAGTACTCCACAAAGAAAATAGAGACCTAAGTACAGAGTAATTTCATTTTTTTCCCCCACATGGTTAAGTTATTTTCTGAACTACTGTAATTCTCATGACTCTGACATGGTTATTGCTATTTTAGCTGCTGGTGTTGTGAGATCTGAAGAACTACCAGTTGGGAGGAAGCTTGTTTTTTTAAATTTAGGATGCTATTGAATTTACTGAATTGTATGACTTTATAATGGAGGCTCCTGGAACTGCCAGTCCCTCACCTGATAGAAGATCAGGGCTAAAACTATCAAATATCTAAGCTTAAGCATGAATCACTTTAATAGATGCACAGACATGATTTGGTAATTCCATCTATCTGAGAGAAATTAAAGAAACCTGAGTGACTGTTTGACTTCCTCACACATGGATGCCCTATGCAGGATCCATGCAATAATGGAAATGACTCGGCACTTTCCATCTGAGCCCAGTTTGTAGAAAACTTTCATAATTTAGATGTAAGCCTGCGATGGAGCAAAACCTGAACCTGGCGATGGCTTTGGTACAAGTGCTTTTTGCCTCACAAGCTTTGCCAAATTATCTCCATGGGTTCCACTGCCTAAAGATGTAAAACAAATAGGCTTTCTTGTGTACTTGGAGGGAGAAATGACTTATAAAAAAACATACATTAAAACGAGAAAACAGATTTTGGTCATTTTGCTCCTATTGACTTTTTCAAGTTAAAAAATGTCAGAAAACCCCTCACAGCCAGGAACTATTAATAGTAAAGGCAAATGGTAGCAGTGAAATAATGAAACTGTCACACTTAGTCAGAGCCCCTGTGTTTCAATTCCCAGCTCCCTGATTTGTGATTTTAGCTAAGGTAATAAACTCCCCTGAGATTCAGTTTCTACGTTTTTTTAATGTGGAGAAGATGATGGAATCCGCCTGGCAGTATAACACATTTGCTTCCCCTCTAAGAATCCGAAAGGCTGCCCTCAGGTAGAGACTGTGTGATACGGTGACAGGAGCCTTGGCTCAGGAGTCTGGCTTCTGATCCTACTCTTGTCACTAACTGGTTTGTGATCCCGGGCAAGTTACTTACTCCCCACTAACTAATTTCTTCACCTGAACAATGTTGATAGTGTCTTTGTTCTTATATATATGATATAGTGGGTCGAGTTCTAAGAAATCACTATTTTTTCCAGCTTTATTGAGATATAATCAATATATAGCATCTTGTAAGTTTAAGGTGTACATCATGCTAATTTGGTACACTAATACATTGCAAAATAATTACCCAGGTATCGTTAGCTAACAACTTTATCGTCTCACAAAATTACCATTTCTTTTATGTGCTGTGAATATTTCAGATCTACCTTTTTAGCAACTTTCAAGAATATAATGCAGTATTGTTAACTCATCACTATGCCCTACGTTAGATACCCCAAATTTATTCATCTTGTAACCGAAAGTTTGTACCTTTGGACAAACATCTCCCCATTCCACATACACCCCCTTACCCTCTATCTGCCGTCCCTGGTAAACACCATCTGGTCTCAGTTTTTAGATTCCACGTATGATGATATCATACAGTATTTGTCTTTCACTGTCTGACTAATTTCACTTAGCATAACGCCCTCAAGTTTCATCTATGTTGTCACAAATGTCAGGATTTCCTTTTTTCTCATGGCTGAATAATATTTCATTGTGTGTATATATACATATATGCATACACTACATCTTCTTTATCCATTCATCTGTTGTCAGACACTTAGGTTGTCTTGGCTATTGTGAACAATGCTGCAGTGAACATGGCAGTGCAGATATCTCTTCCAGATCCTGATTTCATTTCCTTTGACTATATACCCAGGAGTGGAATTGTTGGATCATATGGTAGTTCCATTTTCAATGTTTTGAGGAATCTCAGTACTGTTTTCCATAGCAGCTGTACCAATTTACATTCCTACCAGCAGTGCACAAGGATTCCCTTTGCTCCACATCTTTGCCAACGCCTCTTATCTTTTTGATGATAGTCATTCTAACAGGCATGAGGTGACAGCTCATTGTGGGTTTGATTTAAAAATTGCTATTTTTGTAAGTTAAAATAACCACATATTGGCAATTTCATGTAATTTGAGCTAAGTAGGATTTTTTATCTTTATAACTTTAGAGAGACTATCATAGTGATCTCAAATTTAATTGCAAAAAAAGGAAATAAAGAGACAGGAAATGATTAGAGAGTGGTGGAGGTTTGGGGGGTAAAAGGGAGGCCAGTATTTTCCAGATTCTTTCCTTTTAGTGTTTCCCTTCTCTGTGTTAAACTCCTGGGTGGTTTTATGTTTTTTTTTGTTGTTGTTTTGACAACATGAACATAGGTTTCGACAGATTGTTTTATTCTGCAGTGATCAGGTCACTTGTGGCGAGGGTTTTGTTTCTGGGCTCCACCTGCTAAGAGGGCTCTAGAGACAGTGGTGTAAATTAAGAAGATTGCCACCAGTGAGAACCTGAAACAATGGCGTGTTAAGAATAGTTGAAAGAACTAATGATGATATACCAGAGAAGAGAAAAGTTAAGGGGATATTACAATTGTCTTCAGAAACATAAAAAGCTATGTGTTTAAGAGAGATTAGGTTTATTCCACTGAGATTTAAGATACTGAAATCTGACCAATGGATAGAAGTTAATGTGATCCTGTCTCATCTCATCTTTTTAGATTTTCTAAAAGTCAGACGTCTCCAAAGAAGAAGGGGTTACCTTAAGAGGCTGTGAATCCGTTATTAATGGAGGACAAGTACTTTGTAGGAACATTATGGAAGGGATTCAAATGTTAGATGACTGGATGGTTCTAAGGCTTTTTCATGGTCTTCTAGTGCTGAAATTGTATGACTTCATAAAATTTTGATCCTTTGAGGGTTGTTACAGGATCAACGAAAAAACAGAGAGGCCCATTATTTGAAAACTGTAAAACACTTTGCATATGAACTATGTAAACTTTAGTTTCTTCTATGTGTTACCATTATTCCTACACCAAAGGAGTGTTTTAAAATTAATGTTGAGATATATACCTTGCAATTTACTGTGACTCATAAAAAATGAGTTAATGTTTATCATAGTGGCTGGGACTTATAGGTCAATAACAATAACTAAATAACTTCCATAAAGTTAGAACAGATGAAAGATTTCCCTTGTGCCGTGCAGATAACTAATAAGAACAATTTTGTGCTAATATTAATTTATTAATGTCAAATATTGGTACTTTAAGGGAAATAAAACTGGTGGTATGATAGACTTAAGTAGGGAGAGGAAGAGTAGGAGGGCTACCTTAGACTGAGTGGTCAGGGAATGCCTTTTGGAAGACATGTCATTTATCATCTCCTACCAGCTCAGATGGTAAGATGAAGTCAGGTCAGGCTTGATCTGGGGGATAAACATTCCAGGAAGAGGCAATGGCAAGTGCAAAGCTTCTGAGGCAGGAAGGAGCTCGGTTCAAGGAACAGAAAAATAGCAGGCCAAGATGGGGAAGAGTGATGTGAAATGAGGGGTCAGAGGCAGCAGCAGGCCATATCATCTGGGGCCTCATAGACTGAGTTAAGGATTCCCTTCTAAGCATAATAAGTCACTGGAGAGTAATAAGTAGGGGAACAAGCTGGCTATCATGTGGTAAGTGGGTTTTAGTGACAAGCAAAGCAGTGGGAAAAGGGAGACCAGTAGAAGGAAGAAGAGACTTTCCCCAGTCCCTTCTAGTTGGGTTTATGATAATGAATCAGGTCAAAGGAGAACTAAGTAGACAAAGTAGAAGTTAGCTAGGCTTGAGTCATCTATCATCCTTATGCTTTTTGTCCTTATATCAATAATAATGACTTTTTAAAAAAATTGTGGGCTGTGGTTTTGCCATTAAATACCTCAGACCCTAATTGTGTCATCTATTTCATTTTACCCTAAAAAATTAACAAATGCAAAAGAACTGTCGTATGAAGATGGGGCAATGCTGGCAGGAAGATTGATCTGTCTTTATTGCCTCTTTAACCAAGTATCTAAATGTTGATGTAGCTCTGCGTATCTGTACAGAACAAAATGGAAATGTATCCAACTCTCTGGATAGAAAATGGATATTTTCCCAAATATCTGACTTTCTTCCTCCCAAATATTTCAGTTTATATTCAGATACTCTGAGAAACAGTAGCCACTGCCTGCTTCTGAAAATACTAATACTTATCACCTCTCTCTGACTATATAAAATATTCTGAGCTGATTGAGCAATACTTAAGCAGCAAAATATATTAATGTAGCCACAGAAAATAAAAATTATAGCTAATATTTATTGGGCACTTCTCTGCTGGACACTCACTGAAGTGCTTTATATGTATTAACTCATTTAATTCTCACAGTAATGGCATACATAGTAGGTACTACTTTCCACCCATGCTTAACGTGTGGGAGAACTGAAGAAGAGAGAGGCTTGCTTAGAAACATGCTCTAACCACACTCTCGTTACGTTTAAAAGTCCAAAGGTTTCGATAAACAGTAAAAAGTTCCATCAAAATAAGGGGACACTTATCTGTTTTTAATACCTACGTCTCAACATTCACCAGTAGTGTTATTGATTGACTTTTTTCTCATAGGAGATGATCTCCTTCAGCCAGATTCATTGATGGATCTAGGAGTGTGCTAGGGACATGAGGAATAACTTATTTCTCAGAGTGTTTCTTAGACCACCCGTTAGAAAAGGCAATTCAAGGGAGGATGTTGAAAGGGGGTTCCGTGCTCAGAGCACTCAGGGAACGGCTCCACCTACAGCATCTTTTCAGGGAGGTGCGGTAAGCGTTAATTTACTAAAGCATTTTTTTTTTTTTTACTAAAGCATTTTTAAAAATTATTTTGAAGACTCATTTTAAGCCCAGAATTTTCCAGACTCATTCACTATGGAGACATTTTCCCTTCAAAGTAATAGTAATACCAGTTTTTGTAGAACACACATAATGAAGTTCAGTCTTTTGTAGAATATAGCAGTCAACTTGATACTCTGATAGGAGTTGATTAACTTGGGATCCACAAACTTCCTAAGACTAGCTGCAAAATTGTGTATATATGTGCTTATTGCACATATGTACTGCCCACCTTTTCTAGACCCCCCCCTACCTCCCAGGTCTCAGGTTCATTGCCTTCCTCTGATTCTCAAAGGGACCTCTGACCCTCAAAGGGACCTCTGACCCCCAGAATGGTTAAGAATCCCAGACAGGGATTTTCGCTGCAGAAGAGCATATTTGATAGAATGAAATCCTTTTTAGCTAGTGTAAAAAGAATGTATAGAGGGACCAATGAGCTCATTGTTTATTTAAAGTTAAGAAAATAAAAGAGAGAACGCTGCTCTCCCTGACCCCTTCCAATTCCAGGCTTTTAAAAATACAAATCACTCAATAAGTGTGTGGCTCTGTCTTGTACTTGGCATTTCTAGAAAGCATAAAGTCAACCGAAGTATGCTTTCCTCTGAAGCCATCAGTGAAAAAATGAAAATGAAATCTCTTTGTGTTCCTCTAAACCTTTGTTTGAGCCAAGATTACATGATAACTGTCTGTAATATATATATATATTTAGTTTGACAGTCAGATGGTCTGTGAAAAGTGGAGTCTTGCTCTTGAGGAGACCAGGACATGAGTGAGAGAACAGCGGTACTGGAGGTCACAACACAGCATCCCTTTTCCCTCACAAGGGGGTAAGTGAGGTGCAGGCTGGGACCCTGTGCTGTGCTCTGCATTGTGTTCTCGGTACTTAACACAGTGCCTGGCACGTGGCAGTGTTCACTCAGTATTTGTGGAATGAATAAACAGAGGGGCTTAGAGACAGAATAATTTCCATTTTATTGCCCAGAATGTTCAGGGAGTCCTTCTGGCTTAATCCTTTCATTTTTAATATATGAGAAAACCTAGGCTCTAACTCAGACTAAAGGAGAAAAATTCTCAGAACTTGGCAGAGATCTAATAATTTTACAGAAGGTAGAAACTCTTGGAAAAAGAATTTCCAGAACCAGGTCTGGTTACCTTTAGAAAACTGAGATATACTGTTCGTTCTACTGTTAAGGTGACATTATGTGATTGAAATTCAGCATTTAACAACTGAGAATAACTTGGATGGATAGAACCAGGAAACTGAGAGGTTGACAAGACACAAGTCAGACAAAGAGGGACCAATATAATGTGAATTTTATTGCTGTTAGATGACAAAGCATGTATTATGATAATTTACTTTCTAAAAATGACTGTATAACAGGATGTGGTATGGTTCAATCTATTTGAAATTTTCTTCTTTCATTTTGTTCTCCTGTAATGAATAAACAATAATTTACTTAAAATAAGCTTATGGCTATATGAACAATGAATTTCTTAATTTTCCTCCCCAAATTAACCTTAAATCTTTCCATCCACCATGCTTTCCTTCATAAGCATAGCTAACCTCAGGAAGTAATTATTACCAGTAAAGGCAGGCAATTTGGCAAAACTTGAGTCTCTTCAAGACTCTTTTTTTTTTTCTTCGTTTGCGGTACGCTGGCCTCTCCCTGCTGCGGCCCCTCCCGTTGCGGAGCACAGGCTCTGGACGCGCAGGCTCAGCGGCCATGGCTCACGGGCCTAGCCGCTCCGTGGCATATGGGATCTTCCCGGACCGGGGCACGAACCCGCGTCCCCTGCATCGGCAGGCAGACTCTCAACCACTGCGCCACCAGGGAAGCCCTCTTCAAGACTTTAACAGTAATTTCATATTCATTTCTCTTTGGTGTCTCAAATCATTTCTTTTTCCATCTTTGAAAAAAAAAGATCTCAGGTTCTCAGTTAAAGGAAGTAGACGTTAGGATTTCTAAAATACTTTTCTAATGAGGAATCCTCACATTTAAAATGCAAAGGACACCGGCAAATTAGAAGCTTGTCAAACTATTGTAAATGTGTTGGACATCTTAGGGAAATGGGAAAAGCAAAAACTTATCAGATTCCCAGGCTTTTACTGGCTCTTGGAAAATAAGAAGTAGGTAACTCAGACTCATTTAAAAAAAAAAAAAAAAAAAAAAAGGAAATAGGTAACTCCGTGGCACTTTTCTCAAGAATGTAAATGCCCCAAAGGCTTCTGTGCTTTGATTCCTGTTGTCCTAGAGGTCAGAAAGTTAGGACATGACTGGAGTTAAAATGAAATGAGGTGATGGTGTGAGACCAGGAAAACAGGCCTGGACATCGACACTGTAGCCTTAGACAGAAGTCACTGCTAAATGATAGAATTATGATGAAGTTATTCCTTTTCTGACAAAAGTCAACATATGTTCACCTGGTTCCTTTCGCCTGAAAGTTTATTAACAAACTCTGATTTGTTAATGCTTATTTCTACATGGATATAATGTCTGACGATGTGTCTGAAATATATTACATTTACAAGCAATCAACGTGTTTCTTGAATATTAAAAAAGTTAGCTTTGGGACTTTTACCTTGCATACAAATGTTCTTTATTTCTTTTTTATTGTTCTGTGTTTGTGTTTTCAATATAAATATTTAACTTATCAAGATTTAATAAAACCCAAAACATAGATAACATTTGGAAAATTAGCGTCTTAGTCTATAAAATAGCTATGGTATTTGTCTATGTGCAAACTTGTATTTTCATAGCTCATAATGATCATTAAGTAAAATGTTTTTTAAAATTTACTCGAACGTTAGGGGTGTTTTTTTGTTTTTTGATTTTTTAAGTAGGTAATATATATTTAAAATACTGTGTATATGTTTAAGGACTACCATAAAAATTGTCTGGTCGTTATCTGGATTTTAACAAAAATAGAGGCAAACTTGCCGTTTATAAACAGGAGAACATATCATATTTACATCATTGTTTCCTGTCTTCTATCTTCTTAAAATTTGTTAAACTCAATACTAATACAGAGAAAGTACAATCATCCTATTAATGCAGGAAGGACAATAGTTTGTATTCTGACTTTGTCTCCCTAATATAGCCACTTTGCTCACAGAGGTGGCATTTCTCGTGGACAGAGTGCAATGCTACAAGCCAAGGCCCAGTTAATGTTTACTGAGATAAGCAACTCCCAGTGTCAGGAAGTGATGCTTCAAGTTATAACAATGCTGATCCCTTGCATTTGGGCAGCCCACGGTCACTGTGGGACACCCAGAGTATCTCACATTCATATATTCTTGAGCTAGAGGATAAGATCTTTTTCTGGGAAAGCTGGTCAAATTTTATTGACAACGGTTTTGGTAAGGAACCCTTTTATTTGAGAATGACTGTAAAAAACGTTTACTGCTTTTTTATGATTTTTTAAAAGGGTTTATTAAAAAAATTAATTTTTATTGGCGTATAGTTGATGTACAATGTTGTGTTAGTTTCTGCTGTACAACAAAGTGAATCAGTTATACATATACATATATCCACTCTTTTTTAGATTCTTTCCCCATATAGATCATTACAGAGTAATGAGTAGTGTTCCCTGTGCTATACAGTAGGTTCTTATCTGTTTTACATATAGTAGTGTGTATATGTCAATCCCAATCTCCCAATTTATTCCCCCCTTCCCCCTTGGTAACCGTAAGTGTGTTTTCTACATCTGTGACTCGATTTCTATTTTGTAAATAAGTTCATTTGTACCATTTTTTAAGATTCTACATATAAGCGATATCATATGATGTGTGTCTTTGTCTGACTTACTTCATTCAGTATGACAATCTCCAGGTCCATCCATGTCACTGCAAATACTCGTTGAACAAATACTCATTGACAAAAAAGCAAAAATATGGTAAAGTAGGAGGAAGAAGAGGAAAAAGCAGGATCTGTGGGATTAGTTTAGCTTGGGTTTAGATCCTGGCCTGGCCTCTATCTAGTTTTCTTGCCTTGATTATGCTCTTCTGTAAATGGCATATTAAAACTTTGTAGAGTTCTGAGGATTAAATGAGATACTGCATGTCAGTTACCTAACATGTTTCCTGAAACATGCAAGCGTTTGAATAAATAGTACATATAGTATTATTAATATTATTACATGAAAATAGCTGTAATTTACTATTCTACCACCAAGTGCTGACAATTCTAACATTTTCACGTATTTCCTTCCGTTCATTTTTTTTTTTTTTGAGTTTTAAAGTTTTATTTCTTTGTAAAAAGCTTATCAATGGATTTAGTAACATGACGTCACTGGTAGTCTTGACAAGATCAACAGAGGCCATTGGAGTGTTGGGAAATACAACCCTGAGTGGAAAACAAAAAACTGGTGATGCAGGAGAGAGAGGGAGACAATCGCCAGGGCAATATGCTTGGGTAGGCTACAGGGATGGGGTTTAGTGTGCTCCATCTCATTTAATCTTTGCCACAGTACTAAGAGGCAGATATTATTTTTATTTCCATTTTACATTTGAGGAAAGTGAGGCTTAGAGAGGTGTCTAACTTGTCCACGTTCACAGGGCTCACAGTTGTCAGAGCTGGGATCAAATGTAAGTCTACCTGCCTACAAAACCCTTAGCAACTGTATCCCCTTGTCTCTTATTGGTAAGAAATATCCTTTTATTTGCAGCTAAGTCAGCTGTATATGCATTTCTTCCTGAGCTTATTATTTTCAAGAACCTGTTTCTCCTAAAGCAAAATTCTGCTTAACGATAAACTATATACAATCTATATAAACTAGATACCAATGTACTCTTTAGATTAAAAGAGAGAAATCTTTGGGACCTGAAGCTCTGACGAAACTATTGAGCATATTAGCTTTCTCTAAGTCAGTGACAAAACTGCCTGTTCAGGTGTCTCCTGGCTTCAGGAGTCCTGGTAGAGCCCTGATCCCCTGACACAAGTAACTCTCAAGATCTCTTACACTCTTGAAGGAGCCTCATAGCAGCTTCCCACAAGCTGGGCTGTAAATGACTGAGAGTCGGTAGCTGGAGACTGAGGTAGAGGACAAGTGTTGGTAGGTGAGAGCAGTATTACACCTAATCCCTGATGAGCTAACTCCTGGGGTGATACAGTAAGAGTAACGTGCTGATAAGTATTTAACAACCAGCTCTAGGAAAAAGAAGAACGCTGATTTGTAGTACTCGCCCACTTCTGTGGTGTAAATACTCTCACCATGGCTAATTTCAAGCTATCAACTTGAAGTCACTAATGGTAGTCAGGAAGAGATGAGAACAATAGACTCTCAAAGAGTCTGTAACACCAAACTGGCTCCAGCACACCATCAGATAAGAAAAAGTTCCCCCTGTATCGCTCAGTGGACGTTCTTACTTCTTGTAGCAGCATAAAGTGAAGCAGCATGAAGAGACAGAAAGAACATGGTATTTAAATTTCCAGAGAATGGCAGTCTGGTTCTGATTCAATGATTAGTCGTGTGGCTTTGGCCAACTCTCTTAGCTTCTTTGGACTCTGAGAAATGAAGCAGCTGGCCCTTTAAGGCTCTTGAGAGTTTGAAGATGCTGTGATGCAGTAGCACATAGGATGCTAGAAGTCAGCCCTCTCCTCCGTAGAGGTGGAGAAAATCTCCTGTAAAACTGTGGGCTACATTGTGCTTTTGGGTTTCAGATGAAACCTTGCCTTTCCTCAGTAGCTTGCCCATGCTGTTCTCTATCACTGTGGCCTTTGAGATTTCTCAAAGAGACCAGCAGGGATGTTTGAGGCTGTTCAGTGAGGCTGTCTAAATAATGAAAAGGAGTATGCAGTCACACCAGATAACTTCTCATTCTGGGGATAGATAGAACTGCAGTCTTAACCTTTAATTTTATGGCTTTCCCATCTTTTGCCAACCCTTTAACATTATATTAACAAAAGATGGACTGGCCAGGAGCATGGCAGGGCTTAATGCTCTTTATGATCTATTTTAACATTTTTATCTCTCTTAAAAAATAAATTTGCTGTAGGAATTAAAACTGTATTTTATTTTATCCTTTTAAATGTAGCCTTAGATGATGTAGATAACTGTGCTGGCACCCAGTCAAGTCTACACAAAGCCCAAATTGAATCTTCCTTCTGACTACAGCTGTGCATGATATTTTATGCAATTTTTTATGTGGGTCATAAATGAGGTGGAAACCGTGATTATGCCAATTATGGAATAATACATCTCCACCAAAAAAGCAACTGCCAGTTTTCAGACGTGTGTATGTATTTACAGGATCCAGCCCTCCTTTTCTCATCACTAGATTGCGTGTTGTTGACCTGATAAAAGATTTCTGGGTGAAGTGCTGTAGGCACTTAATAACCTATCGCTGTAGAACCTAGGATTGCGAAAAAGTATCACGATTTCCTCTTACAGCACTATCTATTTGCTAAAATGTAGCCCTTTAGCCACTGAATATTCTGAAGTAGAGTGTGGGTTTTAGCTGTAAAAACCTATTCCACTACATATGTAGATGGATCGGTCTAGCTATCTAACTAGACAAAGACCAAAAATGAAAGGGAAGGGAAGTTTAAAAACACAGAAATATCATATTTCACTGTGTTACATGAAATGGTGTCAAGAAGGAAGAAAAGTATTACCTAAAGATGAGGGATTGATGCTTTTCTGTTTCTCTTGCCTATGCTTGACACAATATAGATGCTTTCTGTCTGCATCTAGTATTAACACAGAGATTATCTTTAAACAATTTAAATTGGAAAGTTTGAGAGGGAAAAATTAAAATGTTAAGTAAGTGATTACAGAATAAAATAAACCTTTGATGTGAACCTTAACAACTGTTTATCCAAATTAACATGGCATTACATTTCAGGCTGTAAAGATGAAGCTATTAGCATGAGTGTGTGTATATGGGCTGAACCATCAATCAGTTCTCACTGACAAATAAAACTCAGAGCCAAAGATAGTTGCTCCACCAGCACTTTGCTGTGGACCAAATATCTGCGGACCACTTCTGGCAGAATGACAGCCCTTCAAGTTGCTGACTGAACTGAGCCTGCCATGTGACCAGCAGAGAGCATTGTAGCTGCAGACGGTCATATTAGGGAGCAGATTTCCTACATTTAAGAATTTGTCTTTAGAGCTTTCTGGAAGGTTTTAACCAGAGACTCGATGACCACTTGCTAGGGGTGCTGAAGATGACACTATTGCATTGGATAGAGGGTTCTGTTGTGTAACTTACATGTTTTTTTCCCCCAACTTTGTCCTTTATTCCATAAAAAGAGAGAATGTGTCTCATTAAGACCATCAGTAGCAACTTTTGTTTACTGAGCAGCTCTCCAAAATTATATGTTGAATATTTGAATGAATGAATGGCAGATCTGGCCAGATACCATGTCCAATTCTGTGCCACTGTGTCATACTTCCGAGGAGCGTCAATAGTGAGAACCTTCTCTGCCACATTATGAGTGTTCGTATGTAATTCTTGAATTGCAGATAAAATATCAGGTGTTAAGGACCTTCTTCCCTCTCATCTTGGCCTAATGGAAGAATGAATTGGGATTTTGCACATCTTCAGAAACATTACTCGGGATTGTAATTTTGACATCTTAGGCATCATTTAACAATCAATTCACAAACACATTAGCCTGGCTTGCATAACGTTGAATGTTCCTGATTGGGAAGGCTGACTGATTAAATTTCAAGATAAAGGCGTTAAAGCTTGAAGGTCAGATTAAAGGTCTAGTGTACATAATGATTGGGGAGATACTGATGGCTTTCCTTGACCTTAAGGGAATCACTTGTCTGACCAAAATGACATTCATTTTTAAGATGTTAGCATCAGTTCTAGGACAATTCTAAGATTTCCCTTGTTTGTAGTTGTGCAATAATCTTTTATCTAACTGAGTTTAATGACCAAGATGCAGGCTTCTTCTTCAAAAGAGCTTTGCTGCCTTTGTCCACACATTATAGGTAAATTACCACTGCAGTGGATTCTAGAAGCATTCAACCTTGAAAATAATATGTCAGTAGATTCTATGAGGAGTCAGCCTTGAAAACCACTGATGTTTCAGGAGGAACTTTCTAGCACATATTTTACTGAGATACTGTAGTTTATGCAATCATCTTCTAGCTATGATTCATCTTGTCAACCTTCATACATAAAGTCATAAACAATTCAGTTTCCAGTTATGTTCACATTATGCATTCTTCTTATGGTCTATCACTGTTGTACGGGGAAACTACCTCTTTTGACAGCCTTTAGATTTGAAATTCTTAGGTGTTGGATTTAATGCAGCTCCTCTTGAATTTTGTATTTTGACCTGATGGCACTGGTTTTCGGCTTGCAGCATAAACCCTATTATTCATCAGCAGGTACCTATCACATTGATAACAGAATTTTAGAAGGGGATAATGTTTGATTTTGAAATGCATATGACTCTTATCACACTTCAATAGAAGAGGTGCCATAAAGATGGAGTAAACATGGCAAACAAAAGACCTGCTGACCTATTTTTGCTTGAACAGGTAGAATACAGTTTCTTCCCAGCTAATTTGTTGTAAAAAGAAAAATTCATTTCAATTCCTCTTGCATGCATTACACTAAACCATAATCAAATGAGATCAAGGCTATAATCAAATGAGATGAAGACTGTAATCAGATGAGATCAGGTGAAATGGATGGTCTGTTTGTGAGAGAGGGATAGTTTGTAAATAACGTATCTCAAAAACAGAAGTACAAATGGCAAGGATTAGGATTAAGTTCATCACCTCTTGGGAGCAAGACCAAAACCATCATATATATATCTTTTATTTCATCCATTTCAACATCCTTACATCTTTAGTTTAAATTATGCAGGTTTTCACCAGATTATGTACATCTTATGGAGAAATGCCATGTGATGTCTTTTCCAGGTGTGTGTATTAGTCTGCTTGGGCTGCCATGACAAAATACCATTGACTGGGTTACTTAAACAACAGAAATGTATTTTTCACAGTTCTAGAGCTGAGAAGTCTGAGAGCAAAGGGCTGGGGGAGGTTTCTGGTGAGAGTTCTCTTCCTGGCTTCTAGTAGTGTTCTCCTGTGGCAGAGAGAGATCTCTCTCTTCTTTTTATAAAGCCACAGTCCTATCAGATTAGGGCCCCATCCTTATGACCTCAGTTAACCTTAATTACCTCCTAAGGACCCTTATCTCCTGTCCCACTGGAGGTCAAGTCTTTAACAGAATTCAGTCCACAGCAGCAGATTTATGGGTTTTCATTTCCTGGCCACTTTAACAAATATTTACATATAGGTTCAAGGTGTTATGTTGGTGCGTAAAAATATAAGTAAGACAGTATTCTTAACCTTGAGGATCTTACAGTGAAGCTTATTGGCTTCTTGCTCTTGAGGGACTTACAATGCAAAAACAGTGTAAGAGACACAAAAGAAACATCAAAATAGGCCATAAAAATTTATGAAAAGGAAAGATCAGTTCATTTGAAGAGGAGGAGACATGAAAAGGTTTCATGTGGGAGTGGCATTTAAGATGGTTGCTAGAGGATGGATAGACTTTTTGACAAGCAGAAACAAAAGTGAGGATATTTCAGGCATAGAGGCCAAAGACATATTATTTTCTACTGCTGCTGAAACAAATTACCATAAACTTAGTGACTTACAGCAACACAAATATATTAAATCACAATTCTGTTGGTTAAAATCTGTCACACTTGGCTAAAATCAAGGTGTCAGCAGGGCTGCATTTCTTTCTAGAGGCTCTAGGGGACAATCCATTTCCTTTTCTTTTCTACCTTCTAGAGGCCACCAGAATTCCTTGGCTTATGGTCCCATTTTCCATCTTTAAAGTCAGCAAGATTGCATCTCTCTGACTTTAGCTGGGAAAAGTTCTCTGCTTTTAAGGACTGATGAGTATATTGGGTCCAAATCAAGGGTAGTCTCCCTATCTCAAGGTCAGTGACTTTAATTACATTTGTAAAGCTCCATTTGCTTTGTAAGGTAACATATTCATAGGTTCTGGGGATTAGGATGTGGCTAGCTTTGAGGGAGCTATTATTTGCCTAGTATATGGGCCAAGAGTAGAGCTATTCTAGGATTCATTCTTTTATTCAGTAATTATCTGTTAGGGAATGAGTGCATGCCAAGCAATATACTCAGTGGGTGCATACTTAAATGGCTGAGGGTGGAATTCCAAGTGAGTAGAGGAGCCATTAGAATGTGTCTACAAGGATCAGTAAAAGTCTCAAGTAAGATTAACCTTTCTTTCAGTGTTTTACATTACATTAAGCAGCCCTTCACAGAACTATGACAGGGGATACTAGGAGGAAGTTAATTTACTACATGACGTCTCCTTTTAAATAGAGGGGAAAAAAAATCTCAGAACCACAAATACCTTGTCTGCTTCACCTAGAAGGATAAATTAGAGAATAAGATGTGGAGGAGAAACCAGAAATAATATAGTTCTCTCAGGAGACTTTCTAGAACTAACTGAAAGCAGCTCCAAAAAGAGGAGTTAGATAACATGTGAATGAATTAAGTACTTAATGCTTAATACTTAATGCATAAGAGGAATAAATTAAAATTTCTAAACATTTCAGCAGAGCCATAGAGAGTGCCCAGAAATATAATTGATCATCACAATCTCTGATAGTCAATTCAGTTTACATCTGGATCCCATTAATGAGTTATTAGGATTCAAAAGTTTCCAGAATGAGTGTCAAATGGCTTTCTGATTCTGAAGAAAGAGAGACAAAATTATAATAAAGATTGGGATATAATAGAGATTTAATTAAAAAGTAAGGCCCATCAAAATTGAGCCAGGTGCTTTCTGCACCAAAATTGTATATATTTTATGATCCTCTAGTCACAAATGGGATCTTATTTTAATAGTTCATAGTTATATAAGGTATAAAGTACATTTTGCTGATATCTTTATTAATAAAATGCAAACAGCTAGCATCTATTTTAATATGGCACTCTGATCACATGCATTTGCTTCCTTTCCTTCGAGAGGCCATCCTTAAGTTGATCATAAAGTGACTGATATAAAAATGTATAAACCTACAGTCATGAGAATAGGAAATGAACCATCTTCAGTAGGAAATTTCAGCAATGATCTGGAAGAAGGAGAATAAATGAGCTTTAAAGTGGAGCAGAGAAAGCTATTGCTGAAATTATGCAGTAAGAGGTTAAAGCCAAGCAGAGTCACTATGCCCTGCAGAACCCCAAAGCAATTCAGCTCTCAGATACACTGGGTAGAGCAGAGGAGACACTGAAGAAGTAGGTAACAAGGTCGTCTTCAAATCAATTGTATCCTCCTTGCTACCTCCCTCCCCAACACCAACCCCACCATCCAAATCTGCAACATCCAGAAGTGAAGACATTTACCTCCCAGGCAAATTCAACATCAGCAGCAAGCAAACAATTTTTTTTTAAGTAGTATATTTTTTCTTTAAAGAAAGAAAACCCAAATGTCTTGGCAGTGTATGGGCAGTGTCGTAGGAACTAGAGGCTATGACAAGTAGTAAGGGTATTCACGCTTAAGAGCAAAAACATCTAAATTGGTTAAGTAGGAATCTTCCAACAAAATGAATGACTTATGACAATTTAATCAATTACTTTACAGTTAATGTGAATGAACAGTCAAAGATCTGACACACTTTAGAAATTTACTGTCTTCATTTCAATGCAAGTACAGTCGGACCTTGGTATCCATGCGTTCTGCATCCACTTGGGGTGAATCCAAGGATGCAGAACCTGCAGATACCGAGGGCAAACTGTACTATGTGATTTTATGTAAGGAACTTGAGCATACGCAGATTTTGATATCCATGTGGTCCTGGAACCAGTCCCCTGCGCATACTGACTGAGGACTGCAGTTTATTTAGGAGGTGATCTCTAGAAACTCTAGTGGGAGAGTAGGGGAGTGAGACAAGGAAAGGAAGGAGGTGATAAAAGCCTGTGTACAAGTGGGGCCCAATCTCACTGAGGACCTCTGGGACGCTGAAAACTTGTTACAGAGTGATCAAACGGGGCAGGGATCCTGTGAGCTCTTATACCCAGAAAGTGAAAGAGAAAGGCAAGAGAGGGAGGAAAGAGGAAGAAAAGAAAGGAAGGAAAGAAAGAAAGGAAAGGCTCATGACTTCATGTCTCCAAGGGTGTTCAGTACAAAAAAAGTTAGAACTTCCAAACTAAAATTCAGATTAAGTTCTTAAGTAGAGCTGAGAAAAAAAAGAAAGATTATAGTAAACTACTTGGTTGTTAGTGAAAAAAATATTTAGCACAGAATTAAGGAATCCAAATAGAGTTCAATTTGAAATTAAACTCTATCTGATTATGTTGGGTAGATAATGACATTTGTCACTTTAAATTTATTAGTGAATTCCTTAATGTTAAAATATGGTTTGAATATTGTGCCTTTATGGTCTTTAGATACACAGATTAAATATTATAAATATTTTCAGTTACATTTAATTGTGGCAGGTCTAATTTTAAAAACATGTTTCTGCTCTAGTACTTATTGCTTCAAAAAACCATATTAATCCTGACCTTTTTTTTTCAAATAAATTTCATATTTTACAATCATAAAATAGAACTTATTCCTTGTAGGGCATTTTACAAAAATTAGAGAAGAAAATTTCCAGTAATTTCAACAACCTAGATATAATTCCATTAATATTTTAATATATTTCTATTCTCTCTGTATACTTAGACATAATGTTTAAAAAATTTGGATAATATAGTTTTATATTTTGTTTTCCACAAAACATTATATCATAAGTATTCTCCATGTCATTATATATTCTTCAGAAAAAGTTTTATTGGCATAATATTCAAGTAGATGGATGATTAATATATACTTCAAATTTTACTGTTGACATTAGATTATTTCTATTTTTTGATATTACAAATTTACTGTGATATTTGTTATGATAAATAACTTTTTATGTAAGTCCTTAACTTCAGCTTTGAAAATAATTTTAGAAAAAATTCTTAGAAGTAAAACTTCTAAGTCAAAGCGTGTGCTCATTTCCAAATATCAGTTTTACCCTAGCCTCTCCAAATATCGGGTATTATGAATTTTAAGACATTCTTAAAACTGATATGGGAGTTAAGGGTTATTTCATTTTTTTTAATTGAAGTATAGTTGGTATACAATATTATATGTTACAGGTATACAATATAGGGATTCACAATTTTTTAAAGGTTATACTCCATTTATAGTTATTATAAAATATTTGCTATATTTCTTGTGTTGTACAATATATCCTTGTGGCTTATTTTATGCCTAATAGCTTGTACCTCTTAATCCCCTTCCCCTATGTTGCCTCTCCCCCATCCCTCTCCCCCCTGGCAACTACTGGTTTGTTCTCTATATCTCTAAGTCTACTTCTTTTTTGTTATTTTCACTAGTTTGTTTTATTTTTTAGATTCCACATGTAAATGACATCATACAGTATTTATTTTGTCTGACTTATTTCACTTAGCATAGTGCCCTCCAAATCCATCCATGTTTCTGTAAATGGCAAAATTTCATTCTTTTTTATGGCTGAGTAGTATTCCATTGTGTGTGTGTGTGTGTGTGTGTGTGTGTGTGTGTATGTGTGTGTGTGTGTGTGTGTGTATGTATACCACATCTTCTTTATCCATTCACCAGTTAGGTTGTGTCCATATCTTGGCAATTGTAGGTAATGCTGCTATGAACATTGAGGTTCATGTATCTTTTTGAATTAGTGTCTTTGTTTTATCTGGATATATACCCAGGAGCAGAATTGCTGGGTCATACGGTAGTCCTATTTTTAGTTTTTCAAGAAACCTCTATACTGTTTTCCACAGTGACTGCACCTATTGACATTCCCACCAACAGTGTACAAGGGTTCCCTTTTCTCCACATCCTCGCCAACATTTGTTATTTGTGGGTTTTTTTTGTTTTTTTTTTTTTTGCGGTACGTGGGCCTCTCACTGTTGTGGCCTCTCCCGTTGCGGAGCACAGGCTCCGGACGTGCAGGCTCAGCGGCCGTGGCTCATGGGCCCAGCCGCTCTGTGGCATGTGGGATCTTCCCGGACCGGGGCACGAACCCATGTCCCCTGCATCGGCAGGTGGACTCTCAACCACTGCGCCACCAGGGAAGACCTATTTGTGTTCTTTTTGATGATAGCCTTTCTGACAGGTGTGAGGCGATATCTCATTGTGGTTATGATTTGCATTTCCCTGATGGTTAACGATGTTGATCATCTTTTTATGTGCCTGTTGACCATCTGCATTTCCTTTTGGAAAAACGTCTTTTTAGGTTTTCTGCCCATTTTTTAAACAGTTTTTTGGTTTTTTTTTTTGATGTTGGGCTGTATGAGCTGTTTATATATGTTGCATATTAACTCCTTATTGGTCATATCATTTGAAAATATTTTCTGTCATTCAGTAGGTTGCCTTTTGGATTTGTTGATGGTTTCCTTTGGTGTGCAAAAGCTTTTAAGTTTATTTAGCTCCCATTTGTTTATTTTTGCTTTTATTTCCTTTGTTTTAGGAGTTAGATCCCAAAAAATATTGCTATGATTTATGTCAAAAAGTGTTCTGCCTATGTTTTCCTGTAGGGATTTTATGGTGTCCAGTCTGACTTAGGTCTTTAATCCATTTTGAGTTTATTTTTGTATATGGTGTTAGACAATCTTCTAATTTCATTCTTTTACAAGTAGCTGTCCAGTTTTCCCAGTACCACTTATTGAAGAGACTGTCTTTTCTCCATTGTATATTCTTGCCAAGGGTTATTTCATTTTGATTTGTATTTCTTTGATTACTGGTGAAATTGACCTACTTTATGTTTATTAGTCATCAGTATTGTTTGTATGTGATTCTGTTCATGCCTCTTGCCTGCCTGCATTGGTATTTTTGTATTATAGACTTGTATAAGCTTTTTATATGCTAATCATATATGTCATTAATCTGTCATACTTGTTATAATTGATTACTATTTTTTTGCCAAATATAAACTATTTTACATCATTTAAAGTAGAAGGATAAAGTTTATGCATGTCCATAGAAAACAGTCTTGTGAAAGACTAAAGATGGAAGCATGAGATAATATTTTCCAAATTCTTTATTAAACTGCCCTTCATGAGACCTTGTTATTGTTGTTAGAATTAACCATATGTATAATATTTCCATATATATTATTAAGCAATAGAGTCAAATTGCTCGGTGTGAAAATAAGTCATCATGTTTCCAACACTTTTTGCTGTTCCCTATCCACACCCCCCCAATTATCCGTAAGAGATTTGGAGATTTAAAAAACCTCCAAAATCTAATGTCATAGCTGAGAGATTTGATCATTTTAAACAATCTTACTGGAATATGGTTTATACCTCTTTCTGCCCTTCCTCTCCCACCATTCTTATGCATTTAAAAAAAAATTTTAGTGATTGGGAATGTCATTGAATTAAATACAGTGACAGAACATGGTCTACAAAAGAAGATAGTTTTACAAGACAGTTAAGATTTTCTCATTGACATTTTCTATTGTAACTCACATTGCCAATTAATTTCTTAATTCATTATCAATGTAACAGAAGAAAAGACTTTGAAAACACTGTTCTTTGTGTAGATGTCTTTTAATTATGGCTAATTAAATACTGTGGAAGGACCTGATTATACCTTGGAGTATTTCTTAGTCTGAAAAAAGGAAAAGAAGGAAAAAAAAAACCACCAAGACTTGTAGTCATGAATACACTGAACAAAAGCTGAATTCAACAACTCTTTTTAAAAAACGAAAACTTCAAAAAAAGGAACAAATTATAGACAGCACTGGGGGAGTATTCTCTAAATATGTGTGCAGATTCTCCATGGAGGTTTATGCACCACTGTTTGTTTTGGTTATTAGGCAGAATCTCAAGTAAACCCAAGTAGAAATCACACTGATTCTGAAAATGAAGAGCAGTGCCAGTGGGTAAACAGTTTCAGGGCAAACTGAAGCAATACTCCTTGGAGTTAGGAACAGATTTTTCCAGATGGCCACTGTGCATATGGCTGGGGTACTGTGGTAGCCAAAATAGGAAACGAGAACATGATTCTTTCCAATTAAATCAACACTGTCCTTGAGAAAAGAAATTTCACAGACCATGTCCAGGGGGATGGGGGCAGATAAGAAATAGCATTCAAGTCCATCAAGACATCTTTAATTTAACTAATTATACTATCTTTAAAAAATGTTCAGAACAGTCAAATCTATTTTGGGATTTTAGGCGAGCAAGGCAATGAGTTAAATGAGGCACTAGACATTCACAGCTCAGAGTTCGACTTGTCTATCCTCTTTCATTCTGGAACATTGGGTGAGTTACTTAATCTCCCTGTGATTGTTTCCTCCTGTGTAAAATGGGAATCATATCTCCAGCCTGCCTAACAGGCTTGTTGTAAAGATAAACTAATACATGTTATGAGGCACTTTGGAATCATGAAACACTGGATTGTATTTTCCAGGGCTTGGAGGGAATAACCAGTGACTTCAGTTCATGCTGTGGCTCACATCATGGTCTCTCTTAGGGAAGATGTTACTATTTATAATGGGGTAGGATTTCTAGCTTTATTTAGGCCCTGACCCCTGACAAATTCTTTGGTGGTTATTCAATTCATCTTAATTAAAGAATAATTTACCAGCCTCTGTATAATCAGCTTGGCTGGAAGCTGACTTTTGCTGGGCAATCTGGTTGAACTTCTTAATAAATTTCGGGTCCCTAAACCATCAGCCACATAGGCTACTGTTACATACCCTATCATAAGTGAGTAATCAGGGGGAGACTGTAAATACATATCCATGCAAAGCAGCCCATTCTTGCAGGACCTTTGATAACATCCAATGAGTGCAGGGATCACAGGTGGCTAGTTTCCACACCAGTCATTCCAACCCAACTATCTCTTATTTTCTCTTTGCCTTGTACATCTTGATTTCACCCTTCTCTTACGGAATCATCTAAAGCTATTTAAAATGAACAAAAAGAAACTTTCACTCTTCTTGCTTTGAAATGTACATTTTTTTCATTTTTTGCTTAGTATTTCAGTCTCTACCCAATTGGTCCCATTTGTACACAGACCCAGCTACAATTTGTATAATGCACTGGAATCTCAGCTTGTTTCAAGGCTAATCTGATATATTTTGTTTGCCAGTGTACAATAGAAGTGGTTGTCTTGTAGTCAATAAATTGTGCTCTTCTTCTGTAGAATAATCTACCCCCAGATAGAATTTTAAAGGAATATCAAGTAGTTGCTGATCATGGAGCCAACAGCTTAATATTTGCCATACGCAGGTGGTGAGAACAAATCAATTAGGACAGAAAAGTTATAAAGCAACATACTCATACCTTATTTGTCCCATGCCTCAACTCTGTTCCGTAGAGACAACAACTTTCATCATTTCTGGCTTTACTTCTTTAGTTTTCCTCTAATTCAGTGTGTAGTAGAATTACCTAGATTGCCCATTAAGAATGTAGACTCCTGAGATTTATCCTAGCCCTGCTTAATGGAATCACTGCTACTGTCTCTGAAAATCCATAAGAGAAAGATCACAGGAAATTCTAATGCCTTCTAAATTTTGAGAACGATTATCCTAATAAATCTGGGGCCACATTATGACTTTCTTGGGCTCGAGGCACTTTTGACTTCATGGGTCTCTTCCTCCGTAAAAATATTTTAAATTATATTTTACTACTGTGTTAGTATATGGATGAATATGTTAATATTACTAAAATTAAAATTTTTTTCTTCAACCTAAGTTTGTTTTTCTTCTGATTGGAAAAAAATAAATATTTTCATGGCCTCTAAAAGTATTGTGGGCATTAGACATTGTGCCTCCTGTTTTTCCTACAGCCCAGAATGAATCCAAGATTAGTCAACCTAGAAAACTGGCAATCAAATATTCTGAAAATTTAGATCCTAAATGTATCTTCGACGTATTACAATGAGATCCAGATCAAAGTTTGTTGGAGTTCAGAGGATACAACTTTGCATGAAGAAAATGTGCAGGTTGGGCTTCCCTGGTGGCGCAGTGGTTGCGCGTCCGCCTGCCGATTCAGGGGAACCGGGTTCGCACCCCAGTCTGGGAGGATCCCACATGCCGCAGAGCAGCTGGGCCCGTGAGCCATGGCCGCTGAGCCTGCGCGTCCGGAGCCTGTGCTCCGCAACGGGAGAGGCCACAACAGAGGGAGGCCCGCATAC
>NC_041215.1:116893947-116901472 GCF_002837175.3 Physeter macrocephalus | reverse complement strand
CAAAAAAAAAAAAAAAAAAAAGAAAATGTGCAGGTTGTCCTTTTGCTGCCAGCTGGATGCCTAGATATGAAGGCAAGCAGAAAGCTTTCCACTGACTTCTCAATACTGGCAGATGCAAAAGGGGAGGAAATACTGGGTCACCAGTTTGCCCAAGTATTACCGTCCTATTTGTTAATACTAACAAATGCATTTGACAGCTACATAAAATAGAAGTTTATGGAATATTGGGCTATAGGAATAGCAAGTATTAGGGCCCAGTGGCTGCAGTCTAGAAAAGCTTCTTATCGGAAGCAGCAGAATGTGGGGAAAGAGAAAGGGAAGATGAAAAACACAGTGTAGATAAGAAGGAAGTTCATAATATATGATAGCACTCATGAGAACTTCTACGAGGAAGCAAATAAGAAAGACTGCATGATGTTGTACAGAAATAGAGGGGGGACTGCAACTGATAGAAGACCATAAAACTGACAATCTTGGAACCCTAAGAAGACTGGGTATCATTTTAGAGTTCCGAGAAGACAACTAGCAGCAAACAATGCTTGAAAATGGTTGTTACTCTGAATATTTACACTTACTCTTACATTTTCTGTTTACAGAGCGACTTACCTAGTAATAGCTAATATTTATTGAGAACTTGCCAATATTTCAAGTTCAGTGGGAATATACACTGAAGCCAAGACTAGATAAGAAGGAAACAGTATAAAAATTATAGAAGAAGAAATAGCAGGGTGTAATTGCTTTGGTTATTGCTTGTTCTGTAACAAACCACCCCCAGATTTAGCAATCTAAAACAACCAAGACTTTATTTGCTTCCTTCTTGCCATCTGGGCTGACTTAGCTGAGCAGTCTTGCTCACCTTGTGGGTGGTCACTCATGGGGCTGTAGTTAAGCAGGTGAATCAGTAGGGGCCTGGCTTAGCTGAAACCCTGGGACAGCTGGATTTCTCTTTCTTCCTCTGTAAGCTCAGGTCCCTTCCCTGTCTAAATGGCCTTTCTGGAAGGGCTTGATTCTTACAAATTGGCTCACAGGTCTCAAGAAAGCCATCGAAGCAGCAGGTGACCTTTTTAAGTTTTAGGCTCAAGGCTGATGCATTCTTTTGGTTCAAGCAGATTGAAGGGAAGGTATACACAAGGGCCTGAATTCTGAGAAAAATGATTCCCTAGGGCCACAAGTAGGCCAGATACCACAAGTGTCAGGGAGAACTTTTCCCCCACACCTCAGATTTCTTTCCAGGTAGGTGGTGACAGTGAAATACTCCACTACTGGGTGACTTATCTGATTGCTAAGTTTGTGAAATATAACAGCATATTGGCCTCTTGGAAGTGCGCTTTTTCTGTAGGAGTCCAGCATTACCAGTAGGAAGGTCTGTATTATTCTGGGGTTCAGTAGTAGCTACTGACTGATAAACCTGAAACCACACCTTCCAACTTGGTCTCTACGAGTAACCAAAATGATACTTGGCTTCCATCTGCTACTGCTTTATTTTATTTCCCCAATTCAGGGAAGAGAGATGCTATTTGTAGACTTCCTCAGGGATTATAGCAACCTGAGGAGATTACAAATGATGGGATATGTGTGGAGACTCAAAGAAAAGGAATGAAGAGTAAGTGATGAATATACTGAGAAAGGTATTCTATAACCTAGGGAGGATAAATGATTGACAGGATTATAGAACTTTAGACTCATATTTGGCTATCAAATGGAGGTTGATCATTTGTTTACACGTCTTATAACTGAAGCCATAGTTATTTGGTTTTAGTAGTCTACTAATATTGATTTTCCCCTTCATCCTTATATAACTCTGATCTTGTTGAGGATAGCAATGTATCCAAGTAAAACTATGTCTCCTAATATTCCTTGTAGATAAAGGGGCCATATGACCAACTGACTTGTGACAGAAACGGTTAGGTGAGGATGTGGGAAAGTTCTCCAGAAGCTGGCAGTTAGGGGTAGAGACCAGGAAAGCTAATTCAGATAGGAGGTGCTTTTATGCCCTTGTTTTCCTATCTGGAATTTAGACATAAAGCTTAAAGCTGCAGTGGTCATATTGTGACCATGAAGTGAAGCTGAAGATGAAATCCATGCCATAAGAATGGAAAAGCAAGAAGATAGGAGGCTGAAACCTTGATGCTATGGTCGAGCCCCTTTTCCAGCCCTCCATCACCTGCTCCCCGACTTAAACTGACATGAAGGAAAGAAAATACCCTATTTTGTTTATGCTCCTGTTTTTTGTTAGTTTCTTTCTATTACTTTGCAGTGGAACACAGTTCCTGAGTGACCATTTTATCAGAGCAGACAAATAAAAGTATGTGGTTAATGCTTTTTCCAAGAAAGATAATGCCATTTAGGTGACATATTTATTCAAAATCATATAAGAGAATTTTCTTAAATGGGCGTATGCTAGAGATTTCTCATATAAGATAGACTCTTTCATCAGAGCATTAGCACTTTTTCTTACCTTGCCTGATACTCTTCTCATGAATAGTCACATGGCACAACCTTCCCTTCACTGGGGTTTCTATTCAGATGTTTACAGCTCGGAAAGGACTGTCCTATAGTAATATCCCCATAACACTCTATAGTTTTATTCTATTAACTGCCTACTCTTGACATTTTTTACTTCACGCTTGTTCATTATTGTACCCTCAGTGCTTAGAGGAGTGTCTTATACTTAGCAGTTGCTCAGTGAATATTTGTTAAACAATTGACTTAGGAAATGGAAAAGGCACAACTAATGCACGTTTGATTCTGAAAGTTTTCTGAGAAAACTACCAACAAAACAATGTGTGTATGAAGAATTAGAACTTACAGCGCATTTCAGGTTGAGAACTTCAAATATACTGTTAAACTTCAGGATAGCTCTCTGCCTATTAAAATAATGTGTCTGTTAAAATTGTTCAGTATAACCGGCAATGTTTAAGTGAGAAGGCAATTTTTCAAACTTTGCTGATTTCTTCACTTCAATTTTACCTGAAAGAAATAGAACAGTGGGATATAAGCCTCAAAAGGCACATAAACGTATTCGTAAATCACCTTTATGTTGACTTGGCCACGTAGTCCTTAATTTTTCCTGGGAAGGTATACCCTATGTCTCCTTAATAATAGAATGAACACAAAGCAGTGGTTTATGTTCATGAAAACTATATCTGTTACACAACAAAATCCAGCTGCAGATATACATGTAATGTACATATATGAAAATGTATATGATGTGTGTGTATATATATAGAATATGTGTGTGGGTGTCTGTGTGTGAACAAGAAAGTTGTACAAATACACAACTTTCTTGTTTTTCAGTATCAGGAACATATTGCTTTACCCACCAACTTTTATGTATTATAGTATTCATATAGCTCATCTGCAAAATTTCACAAAATCTACCTGCGTTTCTAGATAACCAGGGAGAAATGTTAAGAAAAAGAAATTTGGAGGATTCAAACAGTTCAAGAGATAAGCCTTGAGGGGATCCTGGTTTTCCTCCTCAAGCAGGAAGTTCTGGAAATGGGGGTCTTTGAATAACAGAGCTTCGATACTTCTTAATGTGTTGTGGAACTATGCACTTTGTTTCTTTACCCTCTGGGTGGCGTTAGTGGCAGAGATGCCAGGGTCCAGTAGAGTGTTGCTCAGTGGTGCACAGTGCAGTGCACAGTGGTTTCTGGAAATTGGCTGCCCAGGGCCTGCTTTCCCTAGCACTTTCCAGGCCTCGAGGTGGAATCTCAAGTTCATGCCATGGGGATATAAACAGAAGTGATGGAGGCCACTTCCAGGCCAGGCCCATAAACATCTCCTAGGGGGTCTTCCACTCTCTCTTCCCTAGTTGTCTGGCTGGATGTTGATATGCAGGGTGACCGTGGGAAGCATGGAGTGAAGAAGCAGAAGCCTGTCAGGCTCAGTCCCACGATGACTGTCTAGAGCAGAGCATCTCTCCCAGTATGTCTATTGGGTTAAGCCACAGAGATTGTGGTTTTTACTGTTATAGCAGTGGGCACTACCTCAATTACACATATGCTACAGCTTTAACAGAGGTTATGAAGTTACCATCATTAGAGAAAGCTGGCTGAGCAGAGAGCAATAGTTCTCAAACTTCAGAATCTTCTAGAGAGAGTTTGTTATGAATATGAATCCCCAGGCCTCTCTTCCAGATTCTGATTCATTAGATTTGGGATGGGGCCCAGAAACAGGCCTTTTAATCCCCGCTCCAGGTGATTTTGATGCACATTTGGAGGAATACTAGAGTTGCAGAAATGGCAGCTAGGAGTCTGGGGTTGGAAATGGACAGCAGGTTATATCCTGAGCCAAAGTATGAGCTGGATGAATTAGAAATCAGTGACTAAGTGGAAAAATTGTCAAAGAAACGTTCCCTACTGCAGCAATGAGTACTAATACTTGGGCACTTATGACCCTGCCATCTCTCAAGGAGGAGAAAGTCTCAAAGATGGGGTGGCAAAATGGGGTGAAGCCAAAAAGGAAGCACTTGACCTTTAGAGAGGCAGGGGAGGATAGTTTCAGTCTAAACATTTGTAAACAGAAGCCCCTTTAAACCAGCATAGCAAAAGTGAAATAGATCATTTAAGGGAAGCAGTGGTTTTGAGGCCAACACCACTATCAACACCAATTCGCCTCTCGCAGAAGAACAATATGTTGGAAAAACAAGAGCTTAAAATGAATGTTTTTTTTCTTTCCAATGCATTATCAAATAAAAATATTGCAGGCCTAAGGCCAGAGACTATTCTTGGATTGGATCTTTTCCAATGCTCTAAATTTAACCAGCTGGGATTCTGTAAGTATCAGGCTATTCAATCTTTTGAAATGCAGAATTTGCCTTTTAGTGGGAAATCTGCATTTCACCTTAAGTGGAACAAACCATCTTTTCAACTCAAAGGAATATAGTCTTTTGGTACTGTATAATTAGCACAAATAAAAGAAAGATTGTAGTAAGGGATGAAAGGACCAAAACATACAAATCACCACATCTAATGCTAAGGACCATGAACAATGTACCTCTATTCATGGTTAACTACAGGCCATATCATGAATACTTATTAGGTATGTTCACCATCAGGTTTTTACTAAGAAATGTGTATCTGGTGAGAAGAGAATTTGAAAGAAGTGTACTTTTAGAATAAATGGTTGATAAAATTATAACTTTTTAAGTTAAAGCATCACTCATTTATTGAAGATTGAATTGGTCATCAGCAACTTTAGGCAATAGTATACAGGTGCATAGGTCGTCTCTTCAATTGTGCTTCTTTTGGGAATTAGGTGCTCTAGTTAAAAACATCTTTGTACTTGTGAAATCCAACTCCAACGTGGACGAAGCAGAGTGGTGAACCTGTTCTTAGAAATAGCAAATTGGGGCTTCCCTGGTGGCGCAGTGGTTGCGCGTCCGCCTGCCGATGCAGGGGAACCGGGTTCGCGCCCCGGTCTGGGAGGATCCCACGTGCCACGGAGCGGCTGGGCCCGTGAGCCGTGGCCGCTGAGCCTGCGCGTCCGGAGCCTGTGCTCCGCAACGGGAGAGGCCACAGCAGAGGGAGGCCCGCATACCACAAAAAAAAAAAAAAAAAAAAGAAATAGCAAATTAATTAAGGGGCTTATCAGTGCTCTGAAAGCCAGTGCTCTTGTAGATGAACAGGTCTGGAGACCTAAGCGTAACTGATATTGTAAAATAATACAGGATAGCACCGGGTGTCATGGTCTGTGGGAAGATACCTGATAGCCTGAGTAAGGTTAAAAACAAGTCACGGAGACGATGATGCTTCCTATGCTTGCAGCTATTCTACTTCATCTTTCTTTCAGATATGTAGGCTGTTCAATTCATTAAATATCTGAACAAACTTATTGACTTTTTTGAAACCTTTCTTATAATTTACATGTTTTGAAGCTGGCCATGAGGATTTCAGAAAGAGGTCATGCTGCTCTTCAGCTTTCTCTCTCTTGCCTGTAAAATAAGAGTTTGAATGTGAATGTTTTGGATGCTTCATACTTTCAGAAAAATGGTCATAGCGTTTTCAAGTTTATCAGATACTTTGACAGAGATATTTCGTTTGACACCCATGACAGCCCCGTGCAGTAGATGCTGGAAATGTATTGGTGGAAGTGTATTGGTTCTCATTTTACAGATGAGAAAACTGAAACAAAAAGAGATTAAGTAATGCCACTAAACTAGAGGGACAGTGAGGTGCTCTGGTGGTGGTTCCCAAATACTGGTCAGTCAACTGAGCAAAACTGATGTTTGAAAGACCCCCCAATTCATTATCTTAGAAAGAAACAGAGAAATGAAATCATTCGAATTAAGAAATGTTTGTTGAGAAGCTACTCTGACATTTTAAGTGAAACAAAGACGAGAAAGCACGATCCTTGCCGTCGAGAAGCTCACAGCTTTCTGGGGAGAATAAGGCAAATACTTTCAAAACAGGCAAATGTTGTGTAGAAGTTCAGCAGTGATAGATCAATAAATGATGAGGAGCAGGGAGAGGCTCAGCACCTTATGTACTTTAACTTCTACAACCCTTGGTGACTTGATAGTGGGAGGAGAAAGTCGACAAAGACGTCCTCCTTGACCAAATTTTAGTCAGGCTCTTAGGAGCCCTCTTCCCAACTAGGCCTTGACCTTTGGACTTACGTGTCCATCTTTGCGTTGCCCAATTTTGACATAGTCTTGCTAAACTTGTTTAGCAGAATCCCCACCCTGGATGTCTGAGTACCCACCACATCTGATCCAGTTCCTCATTCCCCAGCATCTCCAAGGGAATATTTCAACACCCTGGTCTGCCTTCAGCAAGAATCCTGTCAAGCCTGTTTAGTCAGAAATCTCCCTTTACCCTTGACATACCTCTTAGTAATTTTCCATTCACTGAATCAGTTATACACATACATATGTTCCCATATCTCTTCGCTCTTGCATCTCCCTCCCTCACACTCTCCCTATCCCACCCCTCTAGGTGGTCACAAAGCACCGAGCTGATCTCCCTGTGTTATGCGGCTGCTTCCCACTAGCTATCTATTCTACGTTTGGTAGTGTATATATGTCCATGCCACTCTCTCACTTTGTCACAGCTTACCCTTCCACCTCCCCGTATCCTCAAGTCCATTCTCTAGTAGGTCTGTGACTTTATTCCTGTCTTACCCCTAAGTTCTTCATGACCTTTTTTTTCTTAGATTCCATATGTATGTGTTAGCATATATGTGTTAGGTATTTTTCTCTTTCTGACTTACTTCACTCTGTATGACAGACTCCGGGTCCATCCACCTCACTACAGATAACTCAATTTTGTTTCTTTTTATAGCTGAGTAATATTCCATTGTATATATGTGCCACATCTTCTTTATACATTCATCTGATGATGGACACTTAGGTTGCTTCCATCTCCTGGCTATGGTAAATAGAGCTGCAATGAACATTTTGGTACATGACTCTTTTTGAATTATGGTTTTCTTAGGGCATATGCCCAGTAGTGGGATTGCTGGGTCGTATGGTAGTTCTATTTGTAGTTTTTTAAGGAACCTCCATACTGTTCTCCATAGT
>NC_041215.1:116877217-116892756 GCF_002837175.3 Physeter macrocephalus | reverse complement strand
TGCATACAGGTCTTTTGTCTCCTTAGGTAGGTTTATTCCTAGATATTTTATTCTTTTTGTTGCAGTGGTAAATGGGAGTGTTTTCTTAATTTCATTTTCAGATTTTTCATCATTAGTATATAGGAATGCCAGAGATTTCTGTGCATTAATTTTGTATCCTGCTACTTTACCAAATTCATTGATTAGCTCTAGTAGTTTTCTGGTAGCATCTTTGGGGTTCTCTATGTATAGTATCATGTCATCTGCAAACAGTGACAGCTTTACTTCTTCTTTTCCGATTTGGATTCCTTTTATTTCTTCTCTGATTGCTGTGGCTAAAACTTCCAAAACTATGTTGAATAAGAGGAGACTGTCACAAATGTGTGAGGTCAAAGAAGACTGGCTCTGAAGAAGGTGAAGGTCACAGTTATTCCCAGTGATCCTCAAGTGGGAAACTCTTCAGCAACACACAGAAATGGAGTTTCATTGTTTGGTTTGCTGCTAAAATGCTTTTGGCAGTGCGATTGGCAATATTTATCTGTCTTAAGTCATTCTAATAGCCCTGTGCTCACTCTGCATGGGAAAGCAGTTTTCTTTGCTAAAACATATTCCAAATCAGAATAATTGAGAAGTCCTTTACTTCATGTCTATGAGAATAAATTATAATATTTTATTATACCTAGGACTGGATAAATAATTGAAGGCATTGTAGCAAGAGACAAAACCTGAGATAAGCAATTTACAGCATTTCCTGTTCATCTGGGGGTGGCGTTATGCTAAGTAAGATGACTGCAGCCTCACTGTGTACTGATGAAGATATGGTGGCTGCATTTAGCATGAAATATAATAACTATAGCAAAGTAGAGTGGACCTCTCCACTGATGTCCTTTTGAACTTTAGAAAACTAGGAGTAGAATTATAGAATTTGGCTGTATAGTTGTTCTTTAGCCTATTAGGAGCTGGTGGTACTAGACAAGTACATTATGGAGACAGAATGAGAGAAAAAGGTGGGTGAACAGGGTAAGAATAACCTCACCCCAGAACGTTTACAAGTCGAGGATTTGATGTACTTTGCTTGCTTGCTTTCTGTGCAGCAATTCCTTGGTCAACAACCTCTTTGTCGTCTCTGTAACAATCCTATTCAGTCGATGAGGTTCAGGTAATCCCCCACTGCCTGCCCCCTGCCTCCAGTACCTAAGATGGAAGGTGACCAGGTCCTGAGCTCAGAATACTCTCCTTTTTGGTTTCAGAGGTGGACGCATGACTCAAGCTCAATCAGACAGAATTCTCTTCAGAAAATTTGTCGGAACTATTAGAAAGGCATTTCCTTTTTTTCTTTTTTTTTTTACTGCAGTTGCTAGGTTGGTAGGTTATAAAACTGATCGTGGCTGTCTTTGCAACAAAAATTGGTGGGATGCTTAAGAATGAAGGGAATAGAGAGGAGAGAAGTGCCAAAGTCCAGAAAGACAGAGACAGGATCCTTAAGATATTTCTGGACCTCTGGGTCTAGCCATGCATGAAACGATACCTATCCTTAGATTTTTTTTCAGTTCTTTGAACTAATAGTTTTCCTTTGGATCTTGTTAACATGGGATTAGGTTTTGTCATGTGCACAAAGTTGGCTGCCTAATTTAGTAGAACAGGGGTTAAAAGAAATAATACTTATTGAACTACTCATTTAAACCCTGCCTCTCAGAAGCCATAAAGTTCTTCCCTGAGTTATTCTTTTGTGGTGGTAAGGTGTTGTCATATTTTCCCGAGCTTTCTCAGAGAAGCTAATCTAATCTAACCTGAACCAGTGAATTTTTTCTTTTTTTAGTGTGCTAGCACTTTATTTTTTTTTAATTGAAGTATAGTTGATTTACAATGTTGTGTTAATTTCTGCTCTACAGCAAAGTGATTCAGAGATATATATATACACACACACATTCTTTTATATATTATTTTCCATTATGGTTTATCTCAGGACATTGAATATAGTTCCCTGTGCTATACATTAGGACCTTGTTGTTTATCTATTCTATATGTAATAGTTTACATCTGATAAACCCCAAACTCCCAGTCCATCCCTCCCCCACCCTCCCCCTTGGCAACCACAAGTCTGTTCTCTACGTCTCTGTTTCTGTTTCATAGATAGGTTCATTTATGTCATATTTTAGATTCCATTTATAATTCTTTCTGACTTACTTCACTTAGTATGATAGTCTCTAGTTCCATCCATGTTGCTACACATGGCATTACTTCTGAACTAGTGAAATTTTAAAAGTTTAACAGATACACATATGCAGATATACTCTACATTAGGAATATATGTTATGATAGATTTTAATATAGTTCTCAATTGTTTATCTCCTCTCCCTGTAAAACAGCTCTATTTTCCTGCCCCATTAGCACAGACTTGGCCAGATTATTTGCTTTGACCCAGTGGAATATGAATGGAAGTGATGAGCCCCATGTGTGATCAGAACCTGTAAGAGTCCACATTCTTTTTGCCATTGCTTTTTCCCTCCTCTGCCAAGAAAAGTATGGGTCCCAGAGAGAGGCTGCTCCTTCAGCATAGGCTCCAGAATGAGGAAATTGTGAGAGGCAGAGTCATAGCCAACTCACATCCAACATGTAAATGTCAACAGGAAATAATAGCTTGTTGTAAGCTCCTAAGATTGTGGGTTTATTTGTTACAACAGCAAAACCGAATAAACACTGACTGGTACATGAGCAATAAAAAACCTTCAAGTTGGGCTTCCCTGGTGGCGCAGTGGTGGAGAGTCCACCTGCCGATGCAGGGGATACGGGTTCGTGCCCCGGTCCGGGAAGATCCCACATGCTGCGGAGCAGCTGGGCTCATGAGCCATGGCCTCTGAGCCTGAGCGTCTGGAGCCTGTGCTCCACGATGGGAGAGGCCACAACAGTGAGAGGCCCGCGTACAGCAAAATAAACAAACAAAAAAACCTTCAAGTTAATAAAAAATGATTATTTATTAAAAAAATTTTTTTTTGTTTTACAATTTAAAAAAAATAAATTTATTTTATTTATTTATTTTTGGCTGCATTGGGTCTTCGTCGCTGAGTGCAGGCTTTCTCTAGTTGCGGCGAGTGGGGGCTACTCTTGGTTGTGGTGTGCAGGCTTCTCATTGTGGTGGCTTCTCTTGTGGAGCACGGGCTCTAGGCATGTGGGCTTCAGTAGTTGTAGTACGTGGGCTCAGTAGTTGTGGCTCATGGGCTCTAGAGCGCAGGCTCAGTAGTTGTGGCGCCCAGGCTTAGTTGCTCCACGGCATGTGGGATCTTCCTGGACCAGGGCTCGAACCTGTGTCCCCTGCATTGGCAGGTGGATTCTTAACCACTGAACCACCAGGGAAGCCCGAAAAAATGATTATTTAAAATCAGTTATTTATACGATCAGTGGATGTCTTCTCTAAATTACAGGTTCCTCTGGTGCATTATAATATTCAATTTACAAAAAATAAATTATACTAGATAAATGAACACATTCATTGTAAAGCCCTCCCCAGTCCTGAATGTATTGTAACTCCATTTTCTTCCTTGGTTTTCTTTTCTGGGCTCTGGTGGTTCTTGTATGTCTCACAGATACAGTACTCCATGGAACTGAACTGTTGCTTTGGTAGATCGCTCTGACGCATTGTTGTTCTGACAGCTCCTCGGGTGCTCTGCCAATAAATGTCACAAGAGAAGGCACTTGTCACAGCTGCACCTCCTTTGTAGTAACCTTTTGTGATCATGGTTGATGGCCAGTGGAGTTCTTTGAACACCTGTTCCCCATTGTCACGCATCAGACTCTGAATGCTGTGTACCCCTGGTACCAACGACTACCTCTAGAAATAGTCATCATGCTCTCTTGCTTCCAAGAGGCTTTATGTTGCTTAGTGGGTTACCCCCTGTCCTATCATGCATCCCAGAGTTACACACAGAAAATCACTCTGACTCCTCCCTCTTTGATTTGTTCTTCATGTTTAATTTTCTAAGATCAGCTGTCATCACGCCTACTTTTATCCCTCTGATATTATGTTCCCAAAACCCTAAAGTATTTTGAGTTGTATTACTTTCCCTTTCATATTTTTGGCAAATATATACATGTAAAATAAAAACATAATACTCCATATTAGTTGCCAGATTTCTACAAATTTCAGTATTTCATAATTGGGAGGAAACCAGAAAGTGAG
Source organism: Physeter macrocephalus (assembly GCF_002837175.3). Classification (NCBI taxonomy): domain Eukaryota; kingdom Metazoa; phylum Chordata; class Mammalia; order Artiodactyla; family Physeteridae; genus Physeter; species Physeter macrocephalus. The sequence continues at coordinate 116,888,600 of NC_041215.1, read as the reverse complement.
GTTGGAATGCAGGAAGAAAAGGGGGGAGAAGAAAGCTTATTACGTGCCTAGTATTGGGCTAGGAACTATAGTGACTAAAAAGTAGATATTATTTTCCCCATTTTACACATGTGGGAATAAAACTCAAAAGGTTAAGTAAAATGACCAAAGTGCCCTAAGTAATGGTGCTGGGATTCAAACTTATTTCCATCTTGCAACAAAATTCTTTTCTTTCTTCTATGTGATGCTATTTCTTAGCATTAGGTGAAAAACTTCTCAGGGCATGAAGGAAAATTCATAATTTGGGGAAAGTTATTTAAGCTTCCTAGTTAATGATGAGGTTGAGAAAAAATTACCATAAGGAATCATAACACTCTATGAATCTAAAATGGTTGACCAAAAGCTTTTCTAAGCCAAGGTCTGTTCCTGGAGTTTGGCTACATCCCTGCCCTTGAGATCCAACTGATCCATTCCCAAATATGTCATCAGCTCAAAATTTGTTCTCTATGTCCATTTGCCTCTGAAAACTCTGCTCAACAATTTGTGGCAGAGACTGGCTAGATAATGGCTGTTTCTTCTTCTCAGGCACGCAGCTAAACTATTCCCAACCTCCTTGCATCCAGTGACTAGTTCTTGCCAAAAGAATGTGACTGAAGGTGATATGTTAACTTCTGGTCTTAGATGCTTAAGAGTAGGTGTGCTTTCTTCACTTTTTCTCTTCCCCCATCTAGTGTGGGACACTGTCAAGATGACCTTGAAGCCACATTTTGAAGATGAAAGGTCCTAAATGATTGCATGGAGCGGGTCACCCTCCACACCAAGGCCACTTGAACAAGAAATTAACTTTTATCGTGTTAAGCCTCTGAGATTTAGGAGGTTTAGCTATAACAGTTGTAACAAAATTACTTACCCTGACTAATGTGTTGTCTCACAGCCACTTCAAATTCAACATGCTTAAAACCTCATTTGTAATCTTCTCTTTCTCTCCAGTGCCTGTTATCTTAGGGAATGGTTCTGTGTTAGGAAAAACCCAGCCTTCCCTTCTGTGTTTCTCCTTCACTCACACTACAACCACACTCACAACACTTCTGACCCCAGATGTGTGAGGGATTTTCCCCCACCAGATGATTCTCTGTGACGCCAGCTGAGTGTCCTACAATTTAATTCAATTCTGACCCTATTTACCTGGAGATAGTATCAGATTCCATAGGTTAAGGGCTCAGTTCCACAAGACTGCTCCCACCCCACTCTAGATGCCAATCACAAGTCCAGGTTATTACCTGTGCTTCTGACCGATTGGCTATAAGTCTAAGGTTCCTATAAGCTTTGGGTTCAATTTCTTTGCTACAGTGGTTCACAGAACTCAGGAAACACTTACCTACATTTACCTGTTTATTATAGGATATGCTAAAGGATACAGAGGAACAGATAAAGAGATACATAGGGAAGATCTCTGGGAGGGCCCCAAGTGCAGAGGCTTCAGTTCCCTTAGAGTTGGGGTGCCTCACTCTCCCACCCTCCCATTATGTGGGTGTGTTCGCTAACCTGGAAGCTCTCTGAGATCCATGCTATTGGGATTTTATGGAGACTTCTTCATGTAGGAATGTTCAGTTATTAACTTTATTTCCAGTCCCTTTCACCTCTCTAGAGAAGTGTGTGTGTTTGCGGAGGGATGCTGAAAATTCCAAACTTATAATTATGGTTTGGTCTTTCTGGTAACCAGCCCTCATCCAGGAGCCCACCCAGAGTGGCACCCATAGAACAAAGGATGCTCCCAGTACTCTAATCACTTAGGAATTTATAAGGGTTTTAGGAGCTCTGTGCTAGGAACTGAGAGCAGAGACCAATATACATATTTTCTTTCATTTCACAAGTTCTACTGTCCATTAAGCCAGAAATCTCAGCATCATACTTGATGGCTCCATCTTTTGTAATTTCCAATTATAACTGGTCGGCAACTACTGTTATTTAATGTATTTAAAATCTCTCCATTCTACCCCCTTCTTGCCATCACCACTGTCAATGCCTTAGTTCTAACCTTTGGTATCTCTTGCCGGGTTACCACAGAAGCTTTACAGCTAGTCTCTTTAGGTTATTTCACTTCAAACCACTCTTTCCTCTTGCTATACTATAGTTAGCTTTTAAAAAAATTCATATTTTATTTCTCTTAATCTTTTAATGACTCCTTAACATCTTCTGGATAAAATCTATGAAATTCCATTTACCTGGCACTATCATAGCCCACTTCTGTAGTGACTGATTGGAATTATTTCTTTGAGCACTAGTTGATATGATTATGGCCCAAGGTGATTAGATGAGGGATAGGAGACTGAACCAGCAGTGGACTTCTGATTAGTGTGTAGCAGCTAATGAAGTAGCCTAGTACTACAACTCTGCCCAACGGGGTTTCTCTATATTGACTTGTGACTATCAACCCAATCAGACTCTCTATCCAGTGGGTTTAAATGTGAAGCATGAGAGGAACATAAATAGTAAGAGCATCACAGATAATAGACTTATAGTGAAGTGCATCAAACGAAGGCATCTGTGAGCAAAAGCGATGAAGCCATAGAAGCTGCAGTAAACAAGATCCATGGATTGGAGAGACAGGAAAAAATTGGTGGGGAGAAGATGTAGATTTAGGCACAGTAGAATTGAAAGCTTAGGGGAGTAAAATCTAAAGTGTAGTGAATCCCCGGAGGAACAGCAGGAACAGACATGCATTTTGGAGGAGATGAGTTTTGCTAAAGTAGCCAGAATATCAATAAGCCGAGAGCCATTGTTGCAAGCTGATCAACATTCCACTTTGCTGGTGAGACCTGACGGTTTGGATTATGAGATGTTTTCTGTGTTTCTTCACTCTTCCACCTAATCTAATAAAGCCTTATCACTTGATTTAAGCTGAGTATGGCAGCTTGGTTGCGTGCAACCAGAGACGTCATGGTCCACAAGGCATCCTGACTTGCCATCTGCTTGCTTCTCCAGCTTCCTCTCCTAATACTTCCATTCACATCAGACGCTTTAAGCATGCTGGCTGCACAGCATTCCCCAATGCACTGTGCTTGGGGACACGAATTCTCCAGTGCAGCTCCTGCTGTCATGGCAGGACCCTTCATCATCGGCTGATTTTTACTCATTCTCCGAAACGTAACGGTTACAAACATCTCTTGGATGACTTGCTTGAATCCAGCATGTTTTGGATTGTATGTCTCTCCTCATACACCACACTGAGCATGACTATTTTGTTGCTATTTTATCACACTGTGTGATAATCCTCTCTTCCTCTGTCTATCTCCTCTTGAAGGCTTGCAACCCTCCTAAGGCCAGCAGCTATGTCTTGTTCACCGCTGTATGCCCAGCAACTGGATAGAGCCTGGCACATAGTAGGTGCTCAGTAGTGAGCACAGTAGGTACTTACTAAGTGATGGATTGAATACCTTCAGTTCTTCGAGCCAATGCTTGCCAGTTAATTACGATTACCAAATGTATTAGTTTGCTAGAGCAACCATAAAAAAGTAGCACAGACTGAATGGCTTAAGCAACAGAGATTTATTTTCTCACAATCTGAAGTCTGGAGGTCTGAGATCAAGGTGTCAGCAGGGTTGGTTTCTTTAGAGACTTCTCCTTAGGTTGTAGATGGTTGTCTTTTCCCTGTGTCCCTACAGGGTCTTCCCTCTGTGTGTGTATCCTAATTTCCTCTTATAAGGACAGCAATCATATTGAATTAGAGTCCATCCTATTAAACTCATTTTAAATGAATTACCTCTTTAGAGACCTTATCTCCAAATGCAGTTATATTCTAAGGTACTGGGGGTTAGGTCTTCAACAAATGAAGACACAGTTCAGCTCATAACACTAACTTACCAAATTTGGTAAGTTGTTTCCTTAGAAGCTCTGAGTTCCAGTTTAAGTGCAAAGTAGATTAAAAGCAAACTAAGAGCAGCCTAAAGCAGACCCAGTGATTACACAGAGAAGCTGCAGCTGACAATGAGGGAAAAAATAAATGAAAAATGAAAACTTATGGTAACTAGACGTATTGTGGAGATAATTTTGAAATGTATAGAAATATTGAATCACTATTTTATACACCAGGAACTAAGATAGTGTTGTAGGTCAATTATACTTCAAAAACAAACAAACAAATAAATCCATAGAAAGAGAGATCAGATTGGCAGTTAACAGAGGTGAGGAATGGGGGGAGGGGGAATTGGATGAAGATAGTCAAAATGGACACACTTGCAGTTATAAGATAAATAGTAGGGATGTGATGTACAACACGATAAATAAAATTAACACTGCTGTGTGTAATATGTGAAAGTTAAGGGAGTAAATCCTAAGAGTTCTCATCACAAGAAAAAATATTTTTTATTTCTTTAATTTTTTTTATCTGTATGAGATGATAGACTCCTACTAACTTATTGTGGTGGTCATTTCATGACGTATGTAAGTCAAACCATCATGCTGTACACCTTAAATTTATACAGTGCTATATGTCAGTTATATCTCAATATTACTGGAAGAAAAAAATGTGGCTATATATTACAGAAATAAAATAGACAAAATATTTTTATGAAATAAATAAAGACAAAAGGCCCAAACTGGACATCACATGCAAAAAAATGAATCTAGACACAGACTTTATACCTTATGCAAAAGTTGACTCAAAATGGATCATAGACCTAAATTTAAAATGCAAAACTTTATAGTTTTATAAAGTTTTATAACTCCTAGGAGGTAACACAGGAGAAAACCTAGATGACCTTGTGTATAGTGATGCCTTTTTAGATAAGACACCGAAGACATGATAATGAAAGAAATAATTGGTAAGGCTAGACTTCATTAAAATTAAAAGGTTTTGCTCTGTAAAAGACAATATTAAGAGAATTACAAGACAAGCCACAGACTAGGAGAAAATATTTGCAAAACACATATCTGATAAAGAACTGTTATCCAAAATCTACAAAGAACTCTTTAAAGTCAACAATAAGAAAAATACCAACCCAATTAAAAAATGAGCCAAAGACTTTTACAAACACCAAAGAAGACATACAGATGGCAAATAAACATATGAAAAGATGCTCCACATCATATGTCATCAGGGAAATGCAAATTAAAACAACAGTGAGATACTACTACACATCTATTAGAATGGCCAAAATTCAAACACAGGTAACATCACATGATAGTAAGGATATGAAGCAACAGGAACTCTCATTCCTTGCTGGTGGGAATACAAGCCACTTTGGAAGACAGTTTGATGGTTTCTTATAAAACTAAACATACTCTTCCCATATGATCCAGCAATCATACTCCTTGGAATTTAGGCAAAGGAGCTGAAAATGTATGTCCCTGCAAAAACCTGCACACAGATGTTTATAAGCAGCTTTATTCATAGTTGCCAAAACTTGGAAGGAACAAAGATGTTCTTCGGTAGGTAAATGGATAAATTGTGGTATATCCAGACAATGAAACACTATTCAGTGTTAAAAAGCAATGAGTTATCAAGTCATGCAAAGACACAGAGGAACCTTAAATGAACATTATTACGTGAAAGAAACCAATCTGAGAAGGCTACACACTGTGTGGTTCCAACTATATGACATTCTGGAAAAGGCATGAAGACAATAAAAGATTAGTGGAGACAATATAAAGATTAATGCTTGCCAGGCATCGGGGGGAGGGGAGGGATGAATAGATCACAGAGGATTTTTAGGGCAGTGAAAATACTCTGTATGGTATTATAATGATGGATGGATGTTATTATACCTTTGTCCAAACCCATAGAATGTACAACACAGAGAGTGAATTCTAAGGTAAACTGTGCACTTTGGGTGATGATGCTCTATCAATGTAGGTTCATCCTTGGTAAAAACGATATCATTCTGGTTAGTGATATTGATAATGGGGGACGGAGGTATGCACGTATGGCGGCTGGAGGTATAGGGGAAATCTCTATGCTTTCCTCTCAATTTCACTGTAAATCTAAATCTGTTCTGAAAAAAATGAAGTCTTTAGAAAAAAACAAAGTACAAACAAACAGAAAAACCCAAAGGCCCAGCTAGCAAAGTCCCTGGGCAACAAATATCAAGATCTCTTCCAGGCTTCCTGCATGTGGGGGCAGTAGGGTCCTTTGCCCTGCCTCCCTCATCATGGCTAATTTCTACTCATTGATGCAGAGAGATGCACATAATTACCAGAGTAGTATGAGTGCTGTTCTGAGCAGCTCTCTGAAGCTGCCAGATGCACAAGAGAGTCGGTTTGGGGCATGAGAAGAGTTAACGGGAGGTGGCAGCCTGTCTCAGATCAATTTTCAACCCCAGTCTCCTAAGATTTCTTGTAAGAACATACTATTACAAATACTGGTGATAACTCATGTGCAGTGGTGCTAAGCGGTAAATAGAGGATTCGAGAGCTTCGAGCTCTAACACCTGCTTTGCCATTGATTGACTGCATGCACCTCACTAAGCCACTTAACCTTTTTATGGCTCAGGGTCTTCTCTGTAAAAAATGATGGTCTCAGTGTCATTCATCATCAGGTTGTTGTGATACATAAGCAATTAAAAGGGCTCTGAGTATGTAAATATACCTTGGTATAGCAATGGCTATTTTCTGTTTACACACACACACACACACTACACTCATACATTACATGGCATGGGAAGGTGGGAAGGAAAAAGACCTCTCAGGATTATTCTCCGATGAAATGGTCAAATAACAAATTCATTATTAGGAGTCAGGGCCTATGCCAACTGTACCTTTAATAATTTATTTCTATGAAAAAACTCTTTCAGGTTTTATTATGTCTTTTAATATCTACCAACATAATGATAATTTTCCTAGTACTTTTTTCTTTTAACTCACTTATTCATTCATTTTGAGGCTGTTGACTCTGCTGGGTACGAGAGGAAAAGATGAAAGAGACATGGTTGTTATTTGTCTTCAAGGAGAAGAAAGATGATAACAGTTACAATCCTAAATTCTGAGTATGGGTAGAGATATATGTAAGGTAGTGCTGGCACAGAGGAAAGAAAAACACAGGCCCTAGGGGGTGAGGCAAGGGTGTGAATTTCAGCTTCCCACCACGTTTTGCTGTCGGGTTCTCATTTTTCTCCTCTGTGCCAGACACTGAGCTAAGTGAGTTCCATACATTATTTCTCATGTCTTATGGCCACCCTATGGAAAAAAAATATTTTTTTACCCTTATTTTTCAGATGAGGAAAAACAGACTCAGAGAGGTTAAATAACTTGCCTAAAATCACAAAGCTAATGAATGGCAGAGCTAGAAATCAAATCCAGCCTTATCTCTTTACGACTGCACACTATTTCTTCTCCAACAAGTTGTGTTTAAGATAGAGTTCTAAAGGTAGAAAATGTTTGTTTTTCATATCTCAGCTTCAAACAACCCCTTAATAATTTTCATGATATATTTTTTATGTTTATAAAAATATAGATGATCCAGGAAAAGGTGCTGCTTAAAAGTTCATTGTATGGGGGCTTCCCTGGTGGCGCAGTGGTTGAGAGTCCGCCTGCCGTTGCAGGGGACACGGGTTCGTGCCCTGGTCCAGGAAGATACCACATGCCGCGGAGCGGCTGGGCCCCTGAGGCATGGCCGCTGAGACTGCGTGTCCGGAGCCTGTGCTCCGCAACGGGAGAGGCCACAACAGTGACAGGCCCGCGTACCGGAAAAAAAAAAAAAAAAAAAAAAGTTCATTGTATGGAATGATCTCTATCAGCATTACTCTGGTGCCAAGAATTTGTGAGAACATGTAGCTTGCAAAAACCAAATTCAATTATGGAAAAACAAAGCAGGTGTTATCATGTTGTTTCAGTTTCTACCATAACTTAGAAAAGCTTTTCCATAGAATTTAAAATAAGCATGTTAGGAATAAAGCATATTTTTTGAGCTGTCAAAACTCCATCGATTTCTATCTGATGCTGTATCTTAAAATGGAATTCACGTGAAAGCCAAATTGAAACTTGCACTCTCACTGACCGAGCTACCCGCTTACCATTGCTCTGTTGCATGAGCATTGCTCCCTGCTGGCCAGCTGGCTAAGTGTGTGCCATTGTTCATAAGGGGAAATTGGGACGGCTGACACTGAGCACATGAGAGAGTCACAAATGGTAGAGTTTTGGAGGGCACTCAGAGAACATCTAGTCCAAAGCCCTTCATTTTAAGGCAAGGTGCTGAGGCTTAGAGTGGTAAAGTGAGTTGCCCAGTGTCACACAATTAGCTTGTGACAAGTCTCAGGGAAGAATTCAAGCCACCTGAATCCCTCTCTAGCATCCCTGCATTGGGTTGAATAGTGTCTCCCCGAAACTCATGTCCACCCAGTACTTCAGAATGTGCCTTATTTGGAAATAAGGTCTTGGCAGATGTTATCTGTTAAAATGAGTTCACACTGGATTAGGGTGGGCCCTGATCAATGATTGGGGGCTTTTATAAGATGAAAAAACAGACGCAAAGACACATAGGTGAGAAGTCAATGGAGGCAGAGGTTGAAGTGATGCATTACAAACCAAGGAACACTAAGTATTGCCAGTAACCACCAGAAGGTAGAAGAGGCAAGGAAGAATTCTATGCTAGAGCCTCTGAAGGGAGGATCACCCTGCCAACCCCTTGATTTCAAACTTCTAGTCTTCAGACCTGTGAGAGAATAAATTTCTGTTATTTTAAGCCACCCAGTTTGTGGTCAGTTATTTTAAGCCAGCTGGTTTGTATGGCAGTCCTAGGAACCAAATACAATCTCTTCTGCCTAACCATAGCTCATCTTGGGCATCCTTCTAGATGAAAAGCCCAAAGTGTACTGCCATTGCCAGTACACTTAAGAGTCCTAGCTGCAAATATGAAGGACAGCATTTTAATCTGTAAACTGACGGCTCTTACACTCACACCTGACAAACACACTTACTGTTGTTTTTGTTCCAATTAGCTGTAAATCACCTTAAATCTCATCATAGGAAGCAGTGATCTATTTAAATTGAATGTAAATATATTGCTGCTTGCTTTTATACCAAACAAATAGAACATGGACAAATTACTTACTAGGTGTTATGTGTCTTGAAATCTAGAACTGATAAGAAAGAATAGATTATTGGAGGTCAGGGTAAGAGAAGTATTGATATTCTGGGTACTAAATCATCATGGAATTGACTGTCATGTTGCAATTTTCAAAATCCTCTTTAAAAGAAATTGCCAGATACATTGTTCTGATTTTTACCAAGGTCATCGAAGGTGAAAGTAACAGAAAAAGCAATAGTTGAGCCGTTAACTCAGATGACTATATTATGGTTTATCAGAGTCTAAACTCATCTCTAGGGTGTCATCTATTTGCCTTCTTGGACATCGTAGCAATAGCTGATTACTCTTACTTTGCACTCAATCTGCAGTCACACAGGAGTAAGGTAGAGTTGAAAGCTCAGGCTCTGTGACCAGAAATGTCATTTGAGACTGAAGCACTTAGGTTTTGTTTACATGACGCATAAACAGCCAGTCAGTTAGAACTTCACATTTCAAGCCCCCTCATTCTTATACGAGAGAGAGCATATTGACTTCAAGCCCACTGCTTGTGTACTGCTGCTTGTGATCAAAGGAGAGAGAGAAGGAGGGGTAGATGCTTTGCTGTCAGGAGTGGGCTGATAGACTGAACACAAGTGCTTTTAGTGCAAAAGGTCTTTTGACATTGCTGTGTGCCCCCTGGAATGTGCACATGCTCAGAATCCAGGACAAGAGGTCATAGGGAGAAATGGGGGGGGGCACTGTCCTGATATCAAGTAGACTAAAATCAATGTTGAATGAACATTTAAATTTTATCTTATTTTTTTGTCAGTTTGGAGCAACGTGCAGACATAGCTATTGCTCTTGAGTAAGAGAAGAGGAGGGAGATGTAGAGGAAATTTTCTCCGAGCTGGTGCTGGGGTCAATGAGGTAGGGGATGGTTCACATCCTCAGTAAGGAGTTGTGAGAAAGGAGGAGTTGAGTAATATGTTTTAGGAGGAATCTGGTCAGCCTTACATCTCCTTTTGGGTCTTTTTAAAGCTTTATTAGAATTTTAAAAAATCTTTTCATATACTCGGGGGTATCAAATGCTGTTGGTGAGCATTGAGGAGGATGAAAGCATAAGGTTTTGAAGGCTTTTCTTAAGGTTATGACTATATGGCTGCCCCTTTGGTCTTTGGCTGTCCTTGACTATTCATGGTAGTCATTCTGCCATGTTTGGTATGTCCACGTAGCTGTTTATATATTTTTGCCAATGTTCCAGTTGTCAGTATCCCAGACCCTAGTATTATTTGCGCCTCTTGCATATGTGCTATAAACTAAGAAATTGGTTTGCTTTTAGTCATGTCTCCCCACTCCCAACCCCCCCCACCATTTATTGCATTATCTTTTTTGTATTGAACATTTCTTCACCTTTTTAATCAAGACCATTTTTTAAAAAGTTATACTAGGCACCAGTATCTGGGAAGAGGTTGCACAAATATGGAAATGAGGCTTTATGTTACTTTTATTTTCAAGAAGCCAGTAAAGTAGTATGTGATGCCTTGATAGTACCAATGCTGTCATACTCCAGAATTAGAATTCAAGTTAATATTTTCAGTATTTGTCATAGAGATGATTTAACATCAGGACTATAGTATAGTTTGTGTAAAATTTAACAGCCAGCATCTCAAGGTGTGTCAGATATCAAACTGTTATTCTTTGTGATGATTTTCAAACGTACAGTCGTATCAATTGTCTGTTGCCACGTAACAAACCACCCCAAAGCTTCGTACTTAAAAGAGCAATGGGTTATTATTTCTCATGTTCTGTGGATCGACTGGGCCATGGGCCTCTTCTGAGCTCACTCACAAAGTTTAAGTCAACTGTCAGCTCAGATGGTGCTGGGAGGTCTAAAAATAACCTTATTCACAAGTCTGAGATCCAGGTGCTGGCTATCAGCTGGGCCTTTTTCTCTACCGTCTCTCATAATTCATTAGCCTCGCTGGGCTTCCCCACGTGATGGTAGGAGTGTTGCAAGAGGATGAAAACAGAAGCTCTGAGGTCTCTTAAGGCTTAGCCTCGGAAGTCTCACAACATTGTTTCTGCTTCATTCTGATGGTCTAAGCAATTCATAAGGTCCACTCAGATTCAAGGGGTAGAGAAATAGACTCCACCCCTGCTTGGTGGGAGGATGAAGGAGACACATTAAAAAGGGATGTGTACAGAGGAGGATGTTGGGTTTATTATTGTGCATCTCTATCATCATTTTTTTTTGGTGGTGGGGTACGCGGACCTCTCACTGTTGTGGCCTCTCCCATTGCAGAGCACAGGCTCCGGACGCACAGGCTCAGCGGCCATGGCTCACGGGCCCAGCCGCTCCGCGGCATGTGGGATCTTCCCGGACCGGGGCACGAACCCGTGTCC
>NC_041215.1:116861231-116877199 GCF_002837175.3 Physeter macrocephalus | reverse complement strand
GCCATGGCTCTTGGCCCCAGCCGCTCCGCGGCATGTGGGATCTTCCCGGACCGGGGCACGAACCCGTGTCCCCTGCATCGGCAGGCAGATTCTCAACCACTGCGCCACCAGGGAAGCCCTCTATCATCATTTTCTAAGCCAAGTCCTTTGGGAGTTTTTATCTCTCCCTGTCTCTGTAATCTTCTTCCTACTGGGCTGAGTACTCTGGATTTAGTTTTAGGTTATAAGAGTAAATAAATTAATTTATCCTTCTATGGCAGAGACTGCTAGTTGTCATTCAAAATCCATTATTTCCTTCCTCATCAGAAATAAATACCCTATTTTTTTAGCTAGGCATATGGACCTCTGAATCCTTGACCCCAAGAAATGCTACACAAGCTCTGGACTGATTTCTTCCAGGTTTCTTGAATGTAAAAGAGAATTGCATTTCTAAATCATCTGAGCACTATTCTTTGAACACTATCTTCAGAATAAACTTCATGAATATATCTCCCTTTATTTTATAATTAGAGAGCCATTCAGAATGTACTGAACCCATCATCAAGTTGTCGTCTATTCTTCTTTTGATATCATACAGGAATGGGAAGCTCATTATCTTCTTACTTGCACTTATTCATCTATAACTTTAATACAACATTAAAATCAGTGACTTTTGGATTTTTCTAATTTTGTTAATTCAGCTATCTTTTTAATCAACATAGAAAATGAGGAGCTAGTTATTATTTTTTAAAATACTAAAACATGAAAACTAATAAAATGTAATTGGATCTAATGTTCTTACTATTTGCTCTACTTCCAGACAATTAAAAAAAACAGTTTAAGAACACTCAATTCTTTGAGAAAGTAGATCCTTTAATAGGTTAAAAAAACTTTTTTGATTACTTTTTCTGGTAGATGCAAAAAGAGATGAAAATTCAAAGTGTTATCATCTAAAAGACCAACAGCAGGAAACAAAGAGGTAAATATGGAAAACAAATAAAGAGGAATATTATGCAATCATGGAGAAGAAAACACAATAACCATTACAAGAAAGGAAATTTTTATAGCTAATGTAAAGTCATAAAATATAATATTTTTGGTATACTATGAATATATCTGTAAAAAGATATAATGGGAAGTTTGCTCCATCAGTTTAGAATTCTGTGATATTATGATAACAAAGATGAGCTTGAGATGACCTTACCCATCTGCAGAATTTACAAAGAGAGTAAACTGCTCCATGGTTTTTGGGCTCCTCTGCAAGATCAGGGATATTATAGGGTGTCAGAAAGTGGATCAGGGTGGGGAGGGGACATTGCTGAAGAGACCTTTGTGGAAATGGCTGTCCTACCTGAGTCCTCACGCCACACTTTGGAAGAGGGATATGTGGTGTGCTAGCTCCTGACTCCAAGCTTGATGAAGGGGACTAATTGAGAGCTTTGAAATATGTTTCCTGCATTTTGGGAGATATATAAGACTGATGCCTGACCTATACCTGGGAAGGGGAAGTCACTTAGGGATTAGGGACTGGAAAATAATGAGGGCAAGTGAATGGCTGACTGGCTTTGTTTTGTGGCAGAACCAAGAAAGAGCTGCTGCTTAGAAATATTTGTCAAAGAAAGAGGGGTTGAGTATTTGCCACTGCACGCTTGTGGGCTATATGAGAAAGTGAATCCATGTGGGGTTGTCTTGGGTTCTGCTTAATAGTGTTACATGGAGGTGAGGAGAACTCAATGGAAACCAAAATTCAGGAGTTAGGTGGAGGAGGTAAGCATGGAGAAAATCACAGAGTAGGACCACACCTTCTCCCCCATTCCTGGCTTCCAGACTGAAGCTAGAGAAGTGGAGAGTTGACATTAAATAAGGTTTAGAATTTTGATTAATATCTTGGACTAGACATTCTAATTAATAAGTTGAGGCTCTGTTTGTGACTTTAAGTGCCCAAATCCCTGGCTGAGTTTTCATCCAAGCACTGGGAAAGGTAACTTACACCAAAGAAGTTCAAAGAGAAGGTAAGCATCAAAAATAAAGTTGCATTTGTTCATAATCTATGTTAGCCTTGATCAATAAACTATATGCAGAACATCATCTGAAAAAAAGTGATATTTTACTTTATTTTTTTTAAGTTTTTTAAAACTAATTTATTTATTGTGTCTTCATTGCCGCACGTGGGCTTTCTCTAGTTGCGGCGAGTGGGGGCTACTCTTCCTTGCAGTGCGTGGGCTTCTCATTGCAGTGGCTTCTCTTGCTGTGGAGCACGGCCTCTAGGTGCTCAGGCTTCAGTAGTTGTGCTGCATGGGCTCAGTAGTTGTGGCTCATGGACCCTAGAGCGCAGTCTCAGTTGTGGTGCACAGGCTTAGTTGCTCCACGGCATGTGGGATCGTCCCAGACCAGGGCTTGAACCCATGTTCCCTGCATTGGCAGACTGATTCTTAACCACTGCGCCACCAGGGAAGTCCCAAAAAAGTGACATTTTAAAGCAGCTATTTCGAAAACCTCCAAACAAAGAAAAGCCTGGCTCCCAATGGCTTCACTGGAGAATTCTACCAAACATGTAAAGAATTAATACCAATCCTTCTCAAATTATTCTAAAGAGTTGAAGAGGAGGAACACTTCCAAAATCATTTCGTAAGGCTATAACCACCCTGATACCAAAGCCAGACAAAGACACCACGAGGAAAGAAAACCACAGACCAATATCCCTGATGAACATAGATGCAAAAATCCTAAACAAAATACTAGCAAACTGAATCTAATAGCACTTTAAAAGGATCATGCACCACGGCCAAGTGAGATTTATCTCTGGGATGCAAGGATGGTTCAACATATAAAAATCAATTAATATGATAGGCCCCATTAACAGAATAAAGGAGAAAAATTATATGATCATTTCAATAGATGAAGAAAAAGTGTTTGACAAAATTCATCCTTTCATGATAAAAACTCTCAACAAACTTAGGGAGAGAAGGAAATTACCCCAATGTAATAAAGACTATATATAAAAAGCCCACAGCTAACATCATACTCAACAGTAAAAACTAAAAACTTTTCCCTTAAGATCAGGAACAAGGTAAAGATGCCTACTCTTATCACTTCTATTCAGCAGAGTACTGGAAATCCTCCCCAGAGCAAGTAAGTAGGCAGGAAAAAGCAAAAAAAAAAAAAAAGCATCCAAATCAAAAGGAAGAAGTAAAATTGTCACTGCTGAGACTTCCATGGTGGTGCAGTGGTTAAGAATCCGCCTGCCAATGCAGAGGACACGGATTCAAGCCCTGTTCCGGGAAGATCCCACATGCTGCAGAGCAACTGAGCCCGTGTGCCACAGCTACTGAGCCCAAGTGCCACAACTACTGAGCCCACGTGCTGCAACAACTGAGCCTGCATGCTGAGAGCCCATGTTCTGCAACAAGAGAAGCCACCACAATGAGAAGCCCGCGCACCACAACGAAGAGTAGCTCTCGCTCGCTGCAACTAGAGAAAACCCGCGTGCAGCAATGAAGACCCAACACAGCCAAAAATAAATCAATAAATCAATAAATGAATAAATAAATAAATAAAAAGATTATTCTGGATTAAAAAAATTGTCACTGCTTACAGAGGACATGAGCATATATATGGAAAACCCTAAAGACTACCTCCCCTTCAAAATTGTTAGAACTAATAAATGCTCAGTAAATTTGCAGATACAAAATCAACATAAAAATGTCTTTGCATTTCTATACAGTAACACTGAACTATCTGCAAAGGAAATTAGGAAAGTAATCCCATTTACAATAGCACCAAAAAGAATAAAATAGTTAGGAATAAACTTAACTATTGAGATAAAACACTTGTATACTGAAAACTACAGACCACTGATGAAACAAATGAGACACAAACAAATGGAAACGTGTTGTGGATTGGAAGACTTAATATTGTTCATATGTCCATGCTACTCAAAGTGACCTACAGATTCAGTGCAATCCCTATCAAAATCCAAAGGGCATTTTTCACAGAAATAGAAAAAAAAAAATCTAAGATTTTTACAGAAGACCGTGAATAGCCAAATCAATCTCGAGAAAGAACAAAACTGGCGGCATCGCACTTTCTGATCTGAAGCTCTATTACAAAGCTATAGTAATCAAAACAATATGGTATTGACATAAAGGCAGACATATAGACCAATGGAACAGAATAGACAGCCCAGAAATAAATCCATGCATGTATGGTCAACCAATCTTCAACAAGGGTGCCAAGAATACACAATGGGAAAAGGATCATCTCTTCAACAAATGGTACTGGGAAAACTTATATCCACATGCAATGAAATTGGATCCTTATCTTATACCATACACAAAAATCAACTCAAACTGGATTAAAGTCTTACACATAAGACTCAACTGTAACCCTCCTAGAAGAAACCATAGGGGAAAAGCTTCATGACATTAGTCTTGTTCTTCATGGATATGACACTAAAAGCACAGGCAATAAAAACAAAATAAGTGGGACTACATCAAACTAAGAAGCTTCTGGACAGAAAGAAAACAATCAACAGAGTGATAATGTAATTTGTGGAATAGGAGAAAATATTTGTAAGCTATGTATCTATAAAGGGGTTAATCTCCAAAATATATAAGGCACTCCTACAACTCAATAGTAAAAATAATAATAATAATTACCTGATTTTAAAATGGGCTAAGGACTTGAATAGACGTTTTTCCAAAGAAGACATACAAGTATTCAACAGGCATATGAAAAAATGTTCAATGTCATAATCAGGGAAGTGCAAATCAAGCTACAATAAGATGCCACTTCACAATTGTCAGGATGGGTATTATCAAAAACACACAAAAGATAGTAAATGTTGGCAAGAATTTGGAAAAATTGGAACACTTGCACATTGTTGGTAGGAATGCAAAATGGCACAGCTGTTTTAGGAAACAGTGTGAAGGTTCCCCCCCAGATTAAAAGTAGAACTACCACATGATTCAGCAATTCTACTTCTGGATACTTATCCAAAAGAATTAAAATTAGAATCTCAAAGAGATATTAGCAATCCTACATTCATAACATCACTCTTCACAGTAGCCAAGATGTGGAAACAAACCTAAATGCCCATCAGCAGATAAATGGATAAAGAAAATATGGCACAGACGTACAATGGAATACTATTCAGCCTTTAAAAAGAAGAAAATTCTGCAATATGCAATAACATAAATGAACCTTGAGGACATTATGCTAAGTGAAATAAGCTAGCCATAGAAAGACAGATACTGCATGATTCTACCTATATGAGGTATCTAAAATAGTAAAATCATAGAATCAAAGAGTAAATTGGTGGTTGCCAGGGGCTGGGGGAGTGACCAATCAATGGGCATAAAGTTTCAGTCAGGCAAGGTGAAAAAGTTCGAGATCTGTTATATAACAGATATAGTTAACAATAATTCATTTCACATTTAAAAATTTATTGAGAATAGATCTCATGTTATGTGCTCTTACCACAATAAAATAAAATACAAATATGTATATAAAAAAAGAAAAAACAAGCGAACAAATAAACCCTAAAAACATCATAGCTGGGAAATAGCTTAAAGAGTTCCTTTAATATTGCGGTAGTATTATCTAAGAATGAATGAAACTCAAGGCAAGATGAGGCCTTTCATTGTACCTTCAGCATAACATATAGGGATTAAGAACCAGCCTGCCTAGGTTCAAATCCTTCCATATCATTTACTGGTTGTGTGATTTTATGCAAGACACCTAGTATTTTAAGCCTTTGTTTCCTCAGCTGTAAAATGGGGATAATGATAATTACAGCTGCCTCATAAACTTGTTGTAAGGATCAAATGAGCTCATCCATAAAATATTAAGTGTTCTATACATGTTAGCTGTTTTTGTTATGGGTCCAGGGACAGTGATGAAATGAAGCAGGACTGTCTGCTTTTCTGAGGTTGTGGTCAGAGAAGCAAAGAACATTTTCTTATAAATCAAGGGGTGTTGCAAATCTCCTAGCAAAGATTTGTGCCAGAGAAACGAGTTCCCACTAGAGTTGAACCAAGGATGACTTCCGCATCTCTCTCAAGGCTTGCCTGCCATTCGAAAGCACAGCTGTGGCTTCCAGGAACGTGATGGGTTGAAGGAGAGAACATCCTGGTCCCTTCCATACCTTGGGGAATTTTCCAGCATTGATATAGGACAGTAAGAACTCAGTTCACAGCCTCATTAGGGAGTGGAATGTTCACACAAATGACATTTTCTAAGTCATTGAGGTCTATCCATTTTTGTCCTTACATAGGTATTCCTGATGCTTCAGTTCTGAAGGGATGGTATTAGCTGCAGGTGTCGTGTAGCTTTAGCAGATGGAAGATATATTAAATTTGGCAGCCTTTTCCTTTTTTTCCTGTCTTCAGAACTTTTGATTTTATCACAGCATAAAATTCAGTCTCTCTGAGTACAGGGTTCTAAAAGGGGTTTAGACCTTAAGGGAAGTTAATCAGTGCCCTTAGATGTGGAAAGAACACCTTGGTTTCAGCTACATAACCAATTGACAAAATAAATGTTTGAAGTTCAGCTTTTCTTACTGAGTTTCCACACTGTTAATAAGTAGATGAAATACAAAAATACATCAATAGCTCAAAAGGAAAAAGCATGAAAAAGGCAGGGGAAAAATGTGGTTTCATTTCCAAATGTGCTGAATAAAAATAATTATGGATGTAAGGAGGCCAGCTTTAGGTTTTAATCATTGTTTTTCCACTATCTAATAATTTGCTATTCAGTTCCTGCTGTCATACAGCTTTTGGGTTGGGTGGCATAAGCTCACCAGGTGACCACAAGTAATCTCTTTAGTTTAAGCCTGTGGTGCATCGGAGCATGATAGGCTGGAAATTAGATGCACTATGTAAAAAAAAATTTTCTTTCATTAATATTTGGCATTTGATGCCCTGATCTGTAACCTAATGAGTAATTTTGCCATTGTTATGCTGTATGGAAACTATCATTTTGACCAGAATGTCGATACGTGGTCTTTAGATTTCATACTGGGTATTAAAAACTATGCAAGCTAGCAGTTAGAATGTGCGTGATTTTGTTCTGAATGTATATCCTTGAAAATATTGATTTAAATGATACAATATGTGCTGCTTGTACCAAATCTCTCTGCATATTGGCTGCAGTATATTTCCTTAAATCTACCAAGACATTAGCTATCAAGCAGAAGATTGCTTTCTGTGAGTGGGGGAATTATTATCACACTAAGAAAGGAGAAGAAGGGTGTCTTATCTTGTCCTAGATAATACATGAGAAAACGGGGAAATCTCTTGAGGAAAAAAAAAAGAGGAAGAAATAATAAGAACATGTATTTTTAACTGGTCTGTTCTATTTTCATGAATTCTGCTGTCAATAATATTGTGACTTGTTCAGATGTGAAAAGACAGACTGATTTTTCTGGGCTGGGGGGTCAGGAGATCCAGGTTCAACTTCTGGCTTTGCCAATATCAGTGTGACCTTGACCAAGTCACTTAGCCTCCTTTGCAGTCTGTTACTTCTCTGCAATGGAGGCTCTTGCAATTGTCAGCAATCACAAAGCCACATTTGGCCTACAGATATCTTTTGTTGACCTGTATTGTTTGTAAATTTCTCCAAGCCAAGCCAACGCTCAAAAGTTGGGAGATTTCACTTAAAAACCAGGTTTCTGCCCTCCATTCGAAAATTGGAAGTCTTAATTCCAGCCTCACATTCTTACATGGCAGAATAGACTAGAGCAGAACGGTGCCTCCAGTTCAAATGGCATCTGCTTCCCTCATTTGTCTCAGTCTTCACCACTCCCTGTTTTCACCCCAATGCAGGGACTAAATGCTAGTTCCACTTGCTATGCTTATTGTTGATTTTCTTCTAGTATGGGTATATATTTCAGTATCCACCACCATCTCTGTCTAATTTGGAAGAAATAAAAGTCAAGGCATCCACAGGTTTCAAAAATATATGGGAAGAGTACATTTCCTTTTTAAAGGCAGACTATCTCTTTGGTTTCAAGATGCTAACAAAGCATTCCTGTTGAAAGAATACGAGCCCTGCTTCACTTGTTTATGTTACTCTCTCTAGGCATTTAAATTTGTCATCCCTGGGCCATTTAGGAATAAATGCTATAATTCTATAACTTCATGAAGAAACTTCTCAAAAGATGCCTTCTTTTAAATGTCCCATTGATGTACAACAAAGAGAATTTTTCTGGGAAGATGTCTGGGTCTGATAGCCAGTAGAAGGGCTTATACACGCTGTAAAGGTTTCAAAGGAAGGGCTCTGGGGGCCAGACAGTAGCTTGCTGAACAGTTACAAGCAATTTGCATTATTTCAGGGGCCTCAGTGAGACTGCTGTGTGCTAGAGAGAATGGCTTTCCCATACCAGATTCCATTTCTTCCTGTATATTCCTTCATTTCCACAATGAACCAAAGATTTCTGTTCTTCTTGGCACTGCATTGAGCTTTTTTGGCAATCAGAGTGACCTTGAGCAGGGTGGGAAGCCGACTGAAGCAAGCCCAAGGGAAATAGCATCCCATACCCTTCCTGATAATAAATGCTGGCAAATTACTGTGTCTGTTATGTGCCAGGTGCTATACAGAGTATTTTACATACATTATCTCATTTAACCCTCATAATTAGTTTATTAGGAACATATTATTTTCCTCAATACACAGGGGGGAGTCTCAGGTGCTGGGAGGCTAAAGAGCTGCTTCAAGGTCACACAAGCAGCACTGGGGAGTTGGTCTCCCTATTGCCACAGGCTCTGCTTGAAACCACTTCACTGTATTATATCAATACAACGGCTTCAATGGTTTTAAAAAAGAAAGATCAGGGAATAAAATGAATGGTTTACTTATGCAATAACAGAAAGTATTTTCCCCCTCAAATATTGTAATATTTCTCTATAAATACACTCTTTTGTCTTCCTATAATTCATATTTGACAAAATACTTTCGTACGCATTTAGCTCTCACAACAGACTCGAGAGGCAGGCAGGCCAGGTCTTAACTGACTGCATTTTGCAAGTGAGAAAACCGAGTCCCTAGAGGTGAAGTGGCTTGCTCAAGGTCACACTGCTAAGTGTATTGAGCGATAGTTCTCATGTGCCCCGTGCTTGTCACTCCCTAGGAAGCCATGCTACCTCCTTCTTGTAGGTAGTAGGCTGATAAATTTTTATGTATGAAAGAGCCTCTCCTCTCACAAAGTGAGGAGAAATGACCTGCTTTCTATGTAAACTATTCAATATAAGATTATTTTCTTCTTTCTCAATTATTCTTTCAATATTACAACGCAGATGGTAAGAAAACAAAAATATTATTGGAAATTGGGTTATACTGATACAGCAATCTGTTCGTTTTGAACCCTCAGATTCTTCTATCTGCCCTGGGTAGACTTTTCAGACTGGCATGACATCTTTGAGAGGTGTCTGTGATGATTAAATTCTTTCGTCATAGTATCAGGGACCCCGTTTATAATTGATTAGCTCACTTAGACATGTGTTAATGAGACCAAGATGATGATGTAGCTTTGCTCATGTCCATAGATACAGATTGTCCCCGGACCTTGACTATGTTTCCCAATGGTTGTAGGAAGGACAAGAAAAGTGAGCTATTTTTTTGATACCACCAAAATTGTAAAACTCAGTGCTTTCTTTCCCAAACTCAGCATATCAAAAAGCTATGTGTTATATATGGAATCTAAAAAAATAAAAAGAGTTCTGATGAACCTAGGGGCAGGACAGGAATAAAGATGCAGACACAGAGAATGGACTTGAGGACACTGGGAGGGGGAAGGGTAAGCTGGGACAAAGTGAGAGAGTGGCATGGACATATATACACTACCAAATGTAATATAGATAGCTAGTGGGAAGCAGCCGCATAGCACAGGGAGATCAGGCTGCTTTGTGACCACCTGGGGGGGGATGGGTAGGGTGGGAGGGAGATGCAAGAGGGCGGGGATATGGGGATATATGTATACATATGGCTGATTCACTCGTTATACAGCAGAAACTAACATAACATTGTAAAGCAACTATACTCCAATAAAGATGTTAAAAAAAAAAAAACTGTAACTAGGTGTAGTTCTCTATATATTCCTACATGAACATTCATTGAGGGGGAGGCATAAAAATGCAACATTTCTCAAACTCTGTTCCATGAAATGCTAATAGATATTCTGAACAAATGAGATTACTGCCACCATGGTGACATGGAATGCCAGTCTGTTGAAGATAGGACCTGTGTTCTAGGTCTCTTCCATCTGTTGACTGTCTTTGGGTGATGTTCTATATCAGGATTCCTTGTATACAAAGGTGGTTCTCACTATCAGGTATGAGTTAAACATGCAGAAGCATGACCATGATATATATATTCTATCAGTGTTTGCTTGGTCTTAATTATCCTTGATGTGTATGTCACTGTTATTCGCAAACACCTATAGCTTTGGTGCCTGTGCATGAGACTTTTTTTATAGAAAATACTTGTATTTTCTTCTAATTCTGAACTGTAATGGAAATGTCATGTTTTTTGACATTTAGGAAACATTAACCTTGTTTTCTGAGTATAGTACTTTTATTTACCTTGGGAAAATACCCACTGTCACTACCCTGTGACTCTAGTGGTATTATCTTCATCCCCACCTTCAGGAATGGGAATGTGGCTCCAGCCTGGCCAAATGAGTGTCACGTTCTTCTGTCGAGGGGGATTGGTTCAGGAATTTCTTTATTTTCGCCAATGTGAGTCACACCAAATACTAATGTTATATAAAATATCTATCCATTCCTTCATCCTCCACTAGATCTAGACATATGAGGAAGTAAGCCTGAACCTGCTGGCAGCCATCTTGTCACCATGAAGGGCCTCAAAATGCAACCAACAAGAGAAATGCAGAACAGAGAAATGACAAAAAATCAAGTCCTCATATTGTCTGAGTCCCTTGATTCATCTAGGTCTAGATAGAGCAGGTGCCCTTGGATTTTTCAGTTAGGTGAAACTTTTGTCTGACATCAGCTGGAGCTAGTATTGTTTTGTTTTTTTGTGGTACGCGGGCCTCTCACTGTTGTGGCCTCTCCCTTTGCGGAGCACAGGCTCCAGACGCGCAGGCTCAGCGGCCATGGCTCACGGGCCCAGCCGCTCCGCGGCATATGGGATCTTCCCAGACCCGGGCGCGAACCCGGTTCCCCTGCATCGGCAGGCGGATGCGCAACCACTGCGCCACCAGGGAAGCCCTGGAGCTAGTTTTTTGTTATTTGCAACTGAGCAGGTGCTCACCAAAGCAACCAGGGAAAATAAGGAAGCTAAAGGCAGAGGGCAGAGCGCATCTATAGTATTAAAGCCTGTAGAGTCCCATGAGTTTGCTCTAGGGCCCCAAGGCCCCATTCAATTCTCCTTTTATTAATGTAAGTATATGAATGACAGTGTTACACCCAGGAAGTCTGCTTATAGAGTACATGTTGGCTGTGTGGTTTAGTGGAAGGGGCATGGGCTTTGGGCAGGAAAGAGTGGTGAAAATAAGTGCTACAATTTTCCAACTATGTGACCCAATGATAAGTTTCTAAGCCTCAGTCTCATCTGTACAAGGACAGCTGGGAAGATTAAATGAGATTACATGTGTACAGTAATTGACCTAGATGCCCAATAAATGTCTATTTCACAGACAAATTTACCTTTTACAGCTTTGCTTTCATCTAACCTACTCATCTTATAGTGCATAAAACAATGCCTACTTTACCCATTCTTGCCTTAAATTATTCATTAATTTTAGTCTCCAATGAATTTCTATGAATAACCTTAGTTTTTCCATTGAAATTTCACATACATACCCATGAGATGCAAAGTAAAGAGTCTACAAGCTTTTGGGGGGGGCAGGACTTAAGCTTTGAAACCTTTCTTCTCCCAAGAGATTTCCAGGAATGTAATGCAGCTTAGAACATGTCCGGTCTGGACAGTGTCATCTTCTGCACCCTGGGAGGATTACTGAGACATTTGTACGAACAGTAAAAATTATTGAGAAATCATTGAAGTAACCTTTAAAAATTCTCTTGGGGAAAAAGATGGTTTGTAATCAAGAACATACATTTCATAAATGACCTTAGACAAAATTAAATTTTTAAAAAAAGAATTAAAGTATAGTTGATTTACAGTAATATATTAATTTTAGGTGTACAATGTGGTGATTCAATATTTTTAGATTATACTCCATTTAAAGTACTATAAAATAATGTCTATATTTCCCTGTGCTGTACAATACATCCTTGTAGCTTATTTATTTTCTACATGGTAGTTGGTGCCTAGTCTGAATCTGCCCCAGGACGTGCTCACTTATCTCAGCAGGGGCTACGAACTGAGGTTCTATTATTTCTGCTTGCTTATTCTTTGAAAGACAAATACTTTTGTTTTCCTATAGGGGGTCTTTCAAACAACTTTAGGCATTTTCTGTTGAAGTCCCTGAAACAATAGTGGAAGTCAATATTTTCCAGTTCTAAGAATTAAAGGAATATGTCACAGATATTATCATTTGGGATTAGATTGTTCTTTACCTGCTGGTGTTTTAAGTGTAATTATAGATGATTTAAGTATCTAGGACTGTCAGAGGCATGGAGGAACGATGATTGAGAAATATCAAGTGGTGTGGGAGCAAGGAGAAGAAAATAAAGAAACTCACAGAACTTTTTTTGTGTGTGTGTGGTACGCGGGCCTCTCACTCTTGTGGCCTCTCCCGTTGCGGAGCACAGGCTCCGGACGCACAGGCTCAGCGGCCGTGGCTCATGGGCTCAGCCGCTCCGCGGCATGTGGGATCTTCCTGGAGCGGGGCACGAGCCCGTGTCCCCTGCATCGGCAGGCGGATTCTCAACCACTGCGCCACCAGGCCAGGGAAGCCCAGAACTTTTAAAATAGACTTTCCAATCTGTATCTCCTTAGTTTCCTGGGCTCTAATCTTTAATTCCTATTTTTATTTTATTATTGTGTGAGTAGAGAGCAGGAAGTAGGGCAAACATCTATTTGACCCACCAATTCCTAACAGTCTGTCAATCCTTTGTATAACCAGACACCAATAAAGACATTAAACACATTAAATTACAAGTACATGAAATCAGTCTTTGCAGCTGTGCTCAGACTAGTGGACATAATAGTTCAAAGATTCTGTAGAAGGGAAAGCATAAGGATCAGTAGATTTCCCCCTATTGGTTACTTATAATTAGTTCTTTCCAATATAGCCAAAGTGACAAAGTTCTGTTTGCTTTTTTCTCCCTCTAGGCACTCTTTGGCAGATTTTTGCTATAATTTTCTTTGAGCATAGTGCAATAACAATTCATTGCCTATTTTTGTTTGCTTGCCTAGATTTCCCTTAAAGCTGGAGGTTTCTTGAAGGTAGGGACTAATCTTGGTCACCATTGCATTTATAGCAGTTCCAGCAACACAGCTGGTATGTGGTGGGTACTCAATAAATAAGTGTTGACTGAGTGAAGGAGGGCAATAAATACTTGCTAAACTGAATTGAGCACAGAAGAGTTGATATTTTAATTTTCTTGTGCTGCAGGATATATTCATCATGACAATAACAATATGTGCCACTAGATAGATATGGATGCTAAAAAGGAATTCTCATCAGCCATTTTTCAACATTTCACTAAAAAATGTTGGCATCTCTTCTCCCAAGAATTACTTTGAAATGGGTTCCTTGTTTCCCTCCTCCTTTCATCCCTTCCTTCCTTCCTTCCTTCCTTCAAGTTGGCCCTGGGGCATGGTGTTTCCCAAATCTATTAACATGCCAGATCCCCTAATCTTTAATAAATATTGTCATTAACATTCTAACCACAATTTTTACTTGTAGGTGCACAAGTACTTACAAAATCACAAATAGCCTTAAGAATCATTTGATTGGCACTCAACACCCAGTGGCATATAAAAACAAATTAAATTCTATAAAATACTTGTCATAAAAATGTACAAGCATTCCTGTTAAATAAAAACAAACCAACAAATACCTGTGGGATATCACACAGAATATGTTATTTCTTTAGTTTAAAACATGGGTCCCCTGAGAGTAGCAAAGCTGTGTTGTAGTCCTGGCTCTTTCTGCTTAGTCTTCGATTTCACCTTCACTTGCCATCCTTGGGTTTTTCTTCAAGTGCAAAATCAAAGATTTATATCAAATAATTTCCAAGGTCTCTTTCAGTTTTAAAATTCTATTTTTCTATGATTTTCAATTTTCTCTAGAAAGTAACTGGGGAAAAATTTGTTTATAGAGTCTGCTGTCCAACCCTCTTCTTAGAACTATATTTATTCTATAATGGGTCTTTACCTGTATGCACACTGTCACCATATTGTTTTACATATATTAATAGTTTCTCTGAGGACTTAGATGTAACATCACTTTGCTCCTTGCATTTTTTTTTTAAGTCAAACCCTGTTTAAAGGTATTAGAGTTTCTTTTCCCTCTAAAGGATTTAGCGCTAAGTTCCTTGGATGCTTGAAGAATGCTGAGACATAGGGAAAATCAGCTCCATTTCTATTCTTTACAACCATGCTACAAAGAAAAGTAGTCATATCACGAGTATTCATTTCCTAATAACTTCCAAGGTGATATTTTGCTTTCAGTTTTCTCTGAGGAAACAGACATCTCAAATGCTATTACATTTTCTTTTCATACTCCCATATACATTGTACCCATGATACTTTAAGAGCTTTTAGTGAGGAAGTATGACTCTGAAGCAGACCCACTTCTCATGTAGGGTTGTAGTTGACTGCATTGGTTACATTGGAGCTAACTGGTCATTCCTGACTCTTTGATAGCATCGTTAGCACAAAATGTATGGGGTTTTCTTAGCTTTACCGTATTTTGTGTACTTTTCATCATTGGGTAATTCACTAGTAAAATGCAATCATTTGATGTTTTGTAATAATTACAGTAACACAGATAGTTTAAAAATGGTTATATTTTGTGCTGAAAATATTTATTAAAATTTTGTTTATTTAAAATATTTAAAGCAAGATCTGAAAGTGTCTTTCAATAAAAAGAACATGCTTCTTTGGTAATACTTTTAAGTCAAAAAAAATTGGATACCTTTAATGAAGTTTAACTTGGTAACATTAAGTTTTAAAAAGCTCATATCTTCAACATCTAAGAAGGGGTTTGTATGCCACCAAAATAATACAGCTTCTAAAAAGTCCAAAAGTTTTATTGCTAAGTCAGCAACCATGTACTCTGTCTGTTGGTTTGTCAAATGGAGCAGTTTCCTCCTCTGAGGCTTCCTTCAGATTTCTGAATCTCTGGGCCCCCTTCTCTTCTACTACAAATTCTTGTTCTTAGTGTTTGGCATTAATCTGAGTAACAAAATTACCCACTTTATATTCTTTTCATTTTATCACTTTCATTTTTTTTTTTAATTTTTTCTTATAGTTTTATTGAGATATATTTGATGTACAGCACTGTATAAGTTTAAGGTGGACAGCATAATGATTTGTCACACATACAGCATGAATTGATTATCACAATAAGTTTCGTGAACACCCATTATCTCATATAGATAAAAAATTAACGAAATAAAATTTTCCTGTGATGAGAACTCTTAGAATTCACTCTCTTAACTTTCATATATAACATACAGCAGTGTTAATTATATTTTCATGATGTACACTATATCCCTAGTACAAACTGGAAGTTTGTACCTTTGACTGCCTTCACCCAATTCCCTCTCCTCCCAACCCCACCTCTGGTAACCACAAAGCTGATCTTTTTTTCTATGAGTTTGTTTGTTTTTGAAGTATAATTGACCTAAAACATTATGTTACACAACATAGTGATTTGGTATTTCTATACATTTCAAACTGATGACCACTGTAAGTCTTGTTATGTCTGTTACTATACAAAGATCTTACACAATTATTGATGATATTCCCCATACTGTACATTTCATACTTGTGAATTACTTATTTTGCAACTTGAATTTTGTACCCTTAATCTCCCTCACCTATTTCTTTCTTCTCCT
>NC_041215.1:116763022-116861218 GCF_002837175.3 Physeter macrocephalus | reverse complement strand
AAATAAGTACTACAGATGCCTACAGAGCTGGGTTTTTAATCTCACTAAATACCCAGAAACTCAGAAAAGATTTGGAGCAGAAACAATCAAATGTAAATACCCTACCACATCCACCAAGAGCTTAGGGGTAGGGAAAACTGGCTTTCATTTCACTAAAAAGGTAAAAGACAAAAGTTATTTTCTACATACCTTGAAAAAAGTGTTTATAGATAACTTATCTTGAAAACCAAATCAACCATAATTCTATAATCTCAGATAAAATAAATGTGTAGGATATTTTGTGAATCTCTCATTCAACTTGTAAAACTTTGTTTTTTGTCATTTAAAGAACACTTTAAAAAGGTACCAATATGTCTCTTCCATATGTAGTTTTTAATAGCTTTTAATCCTTCTGTTATTGAAAAAAGTGGCATTGTGAAATTAAAACAGGTAGATTTTTATGGTGTGGGGAAGGAAAAATAATTTTCCCTCTACCCTTCTACATTCTTGGCTGAGACATGCCCTGTAACAAAAGAGAGATTAAGAGGAGAAAAACAGATTTAATTTAACTTTGTACATGGGGTGAGCCCAAAGATAAGAGACCTTCCGACAGTCAGGCTATTGAGGTTTACATGCCATCCTGAGCTAAGGAGAAGGAAGTAGGGGTCTGGGACTTCAAAAGGGAAGAAAACAATTCACAGAAATATGGGAAGAGCAAATGTTTGGTAAACTACCATGCCATGCATTTAAGTCTATTTTTAAATTTTTTCTTACAGTTTTATTGAGATATATTTGATGTACAGCACTGTATAAGTTTAAGGTGGACAGCATAATGATTTGTCACACATACAGCATGAATTGATTATCACAATAAGTTTCGTGAACACCCATTATCTCATATAGATAAAAAATTAACGAAATAAAATTTTCCTGTGATGAGAACTCTTAGAATTCACTCTCTTAACTTTCATATATAACATACAGCAGTGTTAATTATATTTTCATGATGTACATTATATCCCTAGTACAAACTGGAAGTTTGTACCTTTGACTGCCTTCACCCAATTCCCTCTCCTCCCAACCCCACCTCTGGTAACCACAAAGCTGATCTTTTTTTCTATGAGTTTGTTTGTTTTTGAAGTATAATTGACCTAAAACATTATGTTACACAACATAGTGATTTGGTATTTCTATACATTTCAAACTGATGACCACTGTAAGTCTTGTTATGTCTGTTACTATACAAAGATCTTACACAATTATTGATGATATTCCCCATACTGTACATTTCATACTTGTGAATTACTTATTTTGCAACTTGAATTTTGTACCCTTAATCTCCCTCACCTATTTCTTTCTTCTCCTCTCACCCCTTTCATCAGGCAACCACCTGTTTATTTATTTATTTTTTATTTTTTATTTTTTTTTAACATCTTTATTGGAGTATAACTGTTTTACAATAGTGTGTTAGTTTCTCCTTTACAACAAAGTGAATCAGTTATACATATACATATGTTCCCATATCTCTTCCCTCTTGTGTCTCCCTCCCTATCCCACCCCTCTCATGGTCACAAAGCACAGAGGCGATCTCCCTGTGCTATGCGGCAGCTGACAAAGTTTTGAGCAGATCACTCTGATTCCTCGGTGGAGAACAATGGGAAAGAGCCAGCGCTGCTGGGAGACGCCCTTCTGTGTCTGATGAGAAGTGAGTGTAGCTGTGACTCAGGTGGTGAGGCTACGGGCAGGAGTGGATGCATTAGATCTCTAAGGTCCTGGGAGTTTCAAAAGTATGTGAAAAGACAAAGGAAAGTCATTTGATGAGTAATGGAAGAAATACTGAAGAGAAACTGGGACCGATTAGGATTTTCTTTTGGTACGTGGCATGAAGCCTAGTTTTTAATGTGAGGTTTCTAATCTCTAATGCACAAGAGGCAAAATGTTATAATCCAATTTAGGAAACCTGGAAAAAAATATCTAACTCAAATCAGTTTATATCCAGCAACCTATTATACTGAGAAATTAAGATGGATGTTCTTTTTAGACAGTTAATTTTAAATATCTTATATCATTAGGCCAAGGAAGATATATTGTTGTATTTGTAGCAATAGTTTAATTGGAATACTTAATCAGAATTCCAGATCCTTTTTTTGGAATTCTTTTCTTACAGCGTGATACTAGGATACAATTGGTGAAATTACTCTTATTTGACCCATAACGTTAAGTAAAGTGCAGAGCTGAGAAGCCTGTATAAATTGGTCTACAGGGTGCTGACATGTGTTCTCCATGCCATCTAAGTTGTTTAGAGTTTTGTTAATTAAGCCACAGTAAGAATAGCAGCAACAACAAAATGACTTGTGCTTTGGGGGTTTTTTCCTAAGTGTAAAGACATTTTTTCTTAATAAAAAAGTGTGTGCTGCGGCTGACAAGTCATCACTCAGTTCCTGCACTGTGCCTTTAAGAAGACTATCTTTCTTTTCTTTCTTTCTTTCTTTCTTTCTCTTTTCTTTCTTTCTTCCTTTCTCTTTCTCTCTCTCTTTCTTCCTCCCTCCCTTCCTTCCTTTCTTTCTTGTTTTTTTTTTCTTTCTTTTGTTAAGACATGGAACTGATTCCAGGACTGTCAGGGGGACGATGGGCATGTTCTATTTCTTTCTAGAAAACTCCAAGGTCATCCTCTCTTTTCCAGGCTTTAATTTAAAATGTGTCTGTTGAAAACATAAGCTGTTTTATTATTTCTTCTTTTTTGTCTTTTTTACATTTTTTTTTGGCTGCACCGTACAGCTTGTGGGATTTTAGTTCCCCGACCAAGGATCAAACCTGGACCCCCGGCAGCGAGAGCGAAGAGTCCTAACCACTGGACTGACCGGGAATTCCCTTTTTCGTCATTTTTGAAATGCACATATTGTCATCCTCCCCGCCCCTCCCGTCTCCCGCCCACAGCAGATTGCTTTTGCTATTTGGGGTCTTTTGTGTTTCCATACAAATTGTGAAATTTTTTTTTCTAGTTCTGTAAAAAATGCTAGTGGTAGTTTGATAGGGATTGCATTGAATCTGTAGATTGCTTTGGGTAGTAGAGTCATTTTCACAATGTTGATTCTTCCAATCCAAGAACATGGTATATTTCTCCACCTATTTGTATCATCTTTAATTTCTTTCATCAGTGTCTTATAGTTTTCTGCATACAAGTCTTTTGTCTCCTTAGGTAGGTTTATTCCTAGATATTTTATTTTTGAAATATAAATTTTCTTTCCCTGCTGATCTTCAGAAAATCTCTTTTAAAATTCTACTAGTCAGCTAAATCTTTTAAGTTAGTAAGTTAGAAATGTTTTAATATCCTCAGCTGGAAAACACAATTAGATAATCCATTATTAAATGTCCTATTTCTATTTTATGGTAAATAATAACCACAGCACTATGGAAGGTGAAGAGTCCTTGGAATCAGAATCATCTGAATTTGAAAGCTAAATACATCACTTACTGGGTATCTGGCGCATTATTTCACATCCCTAAACCTAATTTCCCTCATTTACATGAGGTAAAATTAAAAAAAAGAGGTAAAAGCTCATAATGTGTTATTAAGAATAGAAATAATTTGTGTAAACTATCTAGCAAAATGGCTAAGATGTAGTAGGTACTCATTATTTATTGAGTCACAACCATTTGGCAGTTATTGAGAGGGCAAAATGGATATTACTATTTTAATTTGTTTAACTATGAATTGCTTAGCACTGTTGTGACAGGTAGAGATTGTACAAGTGTGGGTTTCTGTTGAAAAATACAAGTTATGAAATTAAACTATGCTTTTCCAGTTATGTCCAAGGTAGAGTAATTGAGAAGATTTACACCCCCACTAGAAATCTTGAAAAACAAATACAATATGTGAAACAATCATTTTCAAGACACTGGATATTGGGCAAAGAAGGACAGTTATCCCTGAAAAAAGGGAAGCAAATAAGGGGAGTTCTATGATTGCCCTATGTTTCTACCTTGGGAATTTCTAGTTCATAGTTCTGGGTGGTGAAACCCAGGTGACTCCCAGTGTTGAGGAAACAGAGCTAAGGTTTTGTGGAGAGCAAGGCACCTTGAGTTTGCAGGACAGAGTACTGGTGAGAGGACAGCTGCCCAGAGACAGAACTCCAGAGACCTGCAGATGGTTTCCCTCAAGCATTCAGCTGAGTACTGATCAGCATATGCATGTGAGGAAACTACCCAAGGCAGGGAAAGAACTAACAGGGAGTAGGGCTGGGAAAAGTACCATCCCCACCAGCCAGACTGAAAAATCATATGATTAGCAGGGTATTGAGTCCAGTAGTCAATAATTTTTACCTTAGTAGGGAAATAATTAGTCCTGGACTAAGCACTGCTCTAGTCCTGCTGAACAATTCTTAAAAGCCAGATGTAAAAGGAAGAAAATATTTCCAAGTAACTTAACTTTGTACTGCAGCAAATCGCAAAAATATTTGTAGAAGTGCAAAATGTCCAGCACTTAACAAAGTAAAATTTACAATGCCTGACATTTCAATAACAAGAGAAAGAAATACAAAAAGGATCTAGAGCTAACACCTATTAGAATAATCAGGAAAAAATAAGTTATAACTTTTTTCCATATATTAAAAAAAAGTTGAAGCCAGGAATGCAAAACCAAAACCAACAACAAAAAAATCTACCCTCTAGAGATGAAAAGTACGAAGTGCGAATATACTAGATATGGTTATTGTCAGATTAGATAATGCAGAAGAAAAGATCAGTAAGTTTTAAGACGTTAACAGTAGAAGCTATACAAAATGAAAATCAAACGGAATGGAGAATCAGGAAAAGTGAATAGAGCATGATGTGTGAAACAATTTTTGGCAGCCTAATACATGTTTAATTCGGGTTCATAAAGGTAGGGAACAGAAAAAAATATTTGAAAAAATAAAGGCTGAAATTTTTCCAAATTTGGACGAAACTATAAATCCACAGAATTATTGAAGCACAAGCATAAGAAACTAAGAAAACTATGTCACGATATATAATAATCACATTGCACAAAAACAGTGGTAAAGAGAAAATCTTAAAAGTGGTGAGGGGGCGGGGTTGGAGGGAAACATGTTCACAGAAATAAAGATAACAGCTGACAGCTTGTCCGAACAAAAAATGCAAGGGAAAATACAGTGGAGCAACATCTTCAAAGTACTGGAAAAAAAACCCCAAAACTCATCAACCAAGAATTCTATAGACCACTAATGATGATCAGATTGGATTAAAAAGCAACACCCAATCTTATTCTGCTTACAAGAAAAGGACTTCAAATATACAAACAGAAATAGATAAAAGTAGAATGACAGAACAAGATAGAGCATCTAACACTAAGCAAAAGGAAGCTGGATTAGCTATATTAATATCAGCACAAAGTAGATTACTGAGTGAAGAATATAAAGGCATGAAGAATGTCATTTAATAATTAGAAAGAAGTCAATTTGTGAAGAGGTCATAATAAATCCTAAATATTGATACACATAATAAAAGAGTTTCAAAGTATATGTTACAAAGCTGATAAAACTGCTAGAAGAAATAGACAAGTCCAAGTATAGTCAGAGGTTTCAATACCCCTCTCTCAATAATTAATAGAACAAACTAGACAGAATAGCAATAAGAATATGAAAGACTTAATACTATCAATCAACTTGGCTTAATTAATAGCTATAGAATCCATACTCAAAAACAGCAGAATATATATTCTTTACAGGCACACATGGAATATTTCCAAGATAGAATGTATTCTTGGCCATAAAACAGGTCTCATTAAAAATTTAAAAAATTGAGTAATAAACACATGTTCTTTCATCTTTGTGAAATTAAATCTGAAATCAATAACATAGATACCTGGGAAATATCCAATATTTGGAAACAAATTAACACATTCTAGATAACCTATGATTCAGAGAAAAAATTAAAAAGAACATCAAGAAGTATTCTAAATTTAATAAATGTGTGAACACAACATATGAAAATTGGCAGGTGATGCTAAAGTAGAACTTGGGGTGTTTACAGAAACACCTGTATTAGGAAAGGAGAAAGGAATCAAATTTATTATGTCAGATCCTACCTTAAGAAATTAGAAAAAGAAAAGCAAATTAAACCCAAAGTAAGTAGAAGAAAGGAAACAATGAGTAGAACAGTTATCAATGAAATATAAGAGAGGAAATATTAGAGACTATCAATGAACCCCAAAGTTGGTTTTTTGAGAAAATAAAATTGATAAACATTTAACTAGACTAATCAGAAAAAAAGTAGAAAGGATAAATTATCAATATCAGAAATAAGAAAGATTAAATACCCTACAGAATTTGAAGATATTAAAGAATTCTAAAGGAATATTGACAATCTTATGATTACAAATTCAGAAACTTAGATGAAATGGTATATTCCTTGAAGACACAAATTTCCAATGATAACTCAAGATGAAATAACCCAATCACCCTACATCTATTAAATAAATTTGTGTTAAAAACCTTTCCACAGAGAAACCTGCAGCTCATAAAACTCCTTAAGTCATTGGTGAATTCTGCCAAACATATAAGGGAAAATTAATACTAATTCTACACAAACTTTTCCAGAAAATTAAAAAGAGAGACTATTTTCCTAACTCATTCTATGTGGTAAGCAATACATTGATACCCAAACCTAACAAAGACATTATAAGAACAGAAATCTACAGATTAATATGCCTCATAAACTTATATAAAAAAATTTAAACACAAATTTAGCAAATAAAATCCAACAACATTTAAAAAGGATAGTACTTCATGACCAAATGAAGTTTATCTTAGAAATGGAAGGTTGGCTTAATATTTAAAAATAATCAGTGTAATTCACTATATTTATAATTATGAAAGAAAATCCAATGATCATCTCTATAGATACTGAAAAACTCTTAACAAAACTCCGTCTCCATCCCTGATAAAATCTCTTGGCAAAGTAGGAATAGAAAGGGAGTTCCTCAGACTGATATAGGCATCTGTGAAATAGCTACAGGTATAAGCACATTTAATTGGGAAAGACTGAATGAGTTTTATTCCATATCTGAAAAGCACAAGGATGTATGGTTTTAGCACTTCTATTCAATACCGTATAAGATATTCTAGCAAGTGTAATAAGATAGAAAAAGAGAACTAAAAGACATTCAGATTGGTAAGAAAGGAATGGAACTGCCTGTCTTTGCTGGTAATGTGCTTGTCTATGTAGAAATTCCAATGGAATCTACAATACAAAAAAACAAAAAACTAAAACTAGATTTAATAATTGAGTTTAACAATGTTTCAGGATCCAAAATCCATATACAACTATCAATTTTATTTCTATATGTTAGCAAAAGATTTTAAAAAATGTATACTAACTACAGTAGCATTAAAAAAATAAAATACTTTGGAATAAAACTGACCAAAACACTGCCGAGAGAAATTAAAGAACTAAATAAATAGACATAATCATGTTCATAAATTGGGAGACTCAATACTGATAAAATGTCAATTCTCCTCAAATTGATGTAAAATATTCAACGTAATGCCAATCAAAACAGACTTTTTCTTTTGTAGAAACTGATAAACTGATACTAAAATTCAGAAAGAAATGCAAAGGAACTAGAATAGCCAAAATAACCTTAGTGGAACAGAATGGAGAGTTCAGAAATAGATGAAAATGTATATAGGCATAAATAGACAACTGATTTTCAGCAAATGTACAAATACAGTTCAGTGGAGAAAAAATAGTCTTTTTAACAAATGGTATTAAAACAACTGGATATCCATATTAAAAAAAAATTCAATTCCTTGCATCATATTCACAGTATAATGCAAAATGAATCATCATCCTAAATGTCAAATCTAAAATATTTCTAGTAGAAAACAGGAAAAATGCTTTTGACTCTGGGTTAGGCCAAGATTTCTTCGTTACAACAGTAAAAGCAAAATTTATAAAAGAAAACTCTGATAAATTGGAATTTGTCATAATTAAAAACTTTTGCTCTTCAAATGACACTGTTAAGGGGATGAAAAGACATACCACAGACTGGAAGAAAATATTTGCAAATCGTATGTCTAATAAAGAACTTGTCTCTAGAACATATAAAGAACTCTGGAAATTCAATAATACAGAAACAAAAACCTAACTTTAAAAAATTGGCAAATGATTTGAACAGACATTTCTCTAAAGCAGATATACAGATGGAAAATTAGCATATGAAAAGATGCTCAACATCACTAGCCATTAGAAAAATGCAATTTAAAACCATAATAGAATAATAATACACTTCTATTAGAGTAGCCAAAATTAAACAGGACTGATGATCCCAAGCACTGGTGACAGGTACAGGAATTGGCTTCTCGCACATTTTTGATGGAAATTTCAAATAATACAGCCACTCTGAAATAGTTTGCCATTAAAGAAAAAATAGTGAAATATACACATACCATATGATCTAGTATTCCACTTGTAGGTATTTTCACAACAGAAAATAAAGCATATATCCATAAAAAGACTTGTGCGAGAATGTTTGACAGCTTTATTTGTAATAATCAAAAACTGGAAACAGTCCAATGTCCATCAACAAGTGAATGGATAAATTATATGGTGGTATATCTATATAATTGAGTACCATTCGGAAATAAAGAAGGAATGAACTAGGATACACGCTACATGGATGAATTTCAAAATAATCATGCTGAATGAAAATTCAGACAAGAGAGTACATATTGGACAATTACATGTATACCAAGTTCTAA
Organism: Physeter macrocephalus; assembly: GCF_002837175.3. NCBI lineage: Eukaryota > Metazoa > Chordata > Mammalia > Artiodactyla > Physeteridae > Physeter > Physeter macrocephalus. The sequence continues at coordinate 116,852,480 of NC_041215.1, read as the reverse complement.
GAAATTCAAATTTATGTATAATGACAGAAAGCAGAACAGAGGTTGCCTGGGATGGGATGGGGCAGAGAACAGCTAAAGGGAAGGATTACAAAGGAACATGAGGAAAGTTTTGGGAGTGATAGGTATGGGCACTTTCCCGACTATAATAATAGTTTCACAGGTATACATCTGTCGAAACATCAAATTGTACACTTAAAAAATGTGGAGTTCATTTTATGTCAGTTAGACCTTGACACAGCTATTTAAAGGGATTAAAATATTCTTAAATATACTTATGACTTATAAAATGTTAATTGTTATCATAACTTAAATTCAGAAAATAATTTACTTGAAACAATCACTTCATAGTAGAAAGTGTCTCACGTTGCCTTTCCTTTCATGACCGTGCCTTCCTTAGTGACTTTTGCTGCCTTTAAAAATCAGTTGAATTTCGTTCTCAATGATCATGACTTTGTTATTAAGAAATCTCTTTGGGTGTGACCATTCTTGACAGCTTACCTTGAATATCATCTTCCTGGTATGTCCCACCTACATCACTTCGAGGACCTGGGGGACCTGCATTTGCCCCTATTGGGGTTTACCATTCCTGGATCCTCTCCAACCTAAGTGCCCTTGCTTTGACTCCAGGGCATTTTGTGTCTAACCCTTCCTTTCCAGCCTTGTCTTACTTCTTGTCCTGGTATACCATTATCTCCGATACCACTGACTAACAGTTATTCACCTTTTACTCCCCTAGCTTCCCCCAACACACACATCCTTTATTTGAAAGAGAACAGACTCTCTAACAGACACCTGCGAAGTCCATGGTTCTCAAACTTTAAGCATCAGAATCACCTAGAAGGCTTGTTAAGGCACAGAATGTTGGGTCCCACTCCCAGAATTTCTGATTCTGTAGATTTGGGATGGGCTCAGAAATGTGCATTTCTGACTGGTTTCTAGATAATGGTGATGTTGCTGGCCCAGGGCTACTTTGAGAACAACTGGTTAGACGCTATGGCTTTGAAGTTGGATAGAGCATGGTTCAAATCCCAGCTGTATATCTGACGGTAATTTATATACTTTAGTCTCAGTTTTCTCCCCTGCAATAAATGAAAGCTAGTGCTACTCTTAGTAGTTAGGTTAATTATTATTATTAGATCAGTCATTGAGGAAACATATGAAAAAGGCAACTATTTCCCTCAACCATCAGCAGACATGTCGGTTCATTTCAACCTCCCAGTGTTCATGGCTCCCTCTCTCATCCTAAAGGCACCTGTGTCAGGCGTTCTCTCTTTCTCTGGTCCAGTACCTTCCTACGGTTTCCCTGTTATCCCGGGTTTACTCTTCCGCACATTTAAACCAACTGGGCCTATGTTTGATGATCTAGTCATCTGATAAACCCAAGAAAAATATATGTAACTTAATTGGTGTCATTAATACCTGATGTACTAGCTATTTTTCTCAAGTTTTTAGTGACATTCAATATGAAAATTTTAAAAATAAAAGAAATTATGAGCATGAAATTATGTATGAATGTGCATGCGGACATGTACGTTGGCGGGCTAGAAGTGGCACTATTTTTGATGGGTTGAACAGCTTTCAGTACATCTCAGATGACATTGCATGGTGGCTGATTACTTCACTGAGCTTAGGGACCTGACAATTGCATTTACTGGGAGTTAAAACAGAATCCAGTTAAGTTTTTTGCCATCCACCTGGCTTGAGAGGCTCGCGTGCCCTCCTCTACACTACAAAGGAAGTTTTCTTCCTTTGCTGCTGCTTACTGTCATCTATCTCCATTCTTAAAGAAATCATCAAATCAAATCAAAGCGGGTAGGATAAAACAGACACTGAGAATCCCACATCTTAAACACAGGCCGTCAGCCCCTAGTTCCCTGCATCTTACCTCTGTTTTAAATCCCAACACAGAAAGTTGGAGTGAGCAGGCTTTTAAGATTTGGCTACAACACTGCCAACTATTTTGTTATTTAATGTTGGAAACTAACTGAGCTTAGCCTTCCAGAAGGCAGGTATGTTGCTTTATGGACCTTTCTGCAGAATGCATAAAAGTGATGGGTGAAAGGAGGAGAGGACTCAGGCCTGGCTAGTTACTACCCTGACCAGCAGCAGCATTTATGGCTGCTCTTTGCCATCACCTTGTACAAACGAAGCTAGTGTAAGCAAAATAAGTATGCATGCAGGAACTTCCCGTTTCCTTTTTCTCAATTGAGGGGCATCCAACCATAAATATGTTTCAAAGGAGGTTTAATATTTCTGATAGTTTGATTTGAAGCAGCTCAGAGCTACATTTAAACATCAGAGGTCTTACTGCGAGGGCTTCCCACCTCAGCCTCAGCCATCCTTAGAGAGTTTCCCAATCACTGTATGCCAGAAAAGATATTGGTTAGCAAGTTTCCTTTGTCCCTGTTTTATGCCGTATTTCTGATATCTTTTTCGGTTGCACAGTTTGATTTCTAAAATTAAATATTAGCCCCTGCAATCAGTTCTCCCTCTGCCTTGATATCAAGTCCCATTTTCCGACTCTGTTTACCAAATACTGACAAATCACATATTCAGTCAATGCTCGAGGCTTCCTTAACTTGTAAATAGTCCAATCCCTATTGTTAGATGAAATATATCATTGTAGATAATACTGGCTAAAGCATTACATTAATTTTGCACTGAAGTGACTCATACGTTACATGCAGTCATTTCTTAAGAAACAGAAGCTTTAGGTGTCCCTAGCAAGGTTATAAAGCAGTAAAATATCAAGCTGACTCAGTTTCCCCTGGAAATCAGTTTGTCTCTACTAGATCACCTTGATATGCCTCCTATCAGTATATGTACCACTAATTCTAGTGGTAAATTAAAGCAAACTTAATTAGGAAAAAATCTGATAAGCACCCTCCTTCCCACCACACAATGCCTCCCAAGCTCTCCATTTGAAAGCTCTTCTCTGTGAAATAGAAGACTGAGACTTTTCAAAAGCGAAGCTAAAAGAACTCAAAGAATCAATTTTCATATTTAATTTTGGCTCTTCCAGAGGCACAATACAGGTGTGCATTCATTCATTTATTCACAAACATATATTTGCACCTACAATGTGTTGTAGGTAGTAGGAATACAACAGTGAACAAAAGAGACAAAAATCTTTGCACGAACTTTGTACTTCTGTGAGCAGAGGAGACAAGCAACTAAATAAGTAAAATATATACTATTCAGGTGGCAGTAGGTGTGACAGAGAACTAAAAATCAGAGGCCAGGACTGGGAAGTGGTGACTTGGGGTCACCACTTGGTTACCTCTCAGCTCATTGCACCATATGGAGATCAGAGTCCCGGGGATGAGGGGTGACTTGGTGGTCCTGGCTCCTGGTGGGGTCTGAGCTAAGCAGGGAGAAATCAGTCCTATGTGTCTCAAGCCCGACGAGGAGGATGAGGCTGTGACTGCTGGGCAGGAAGGTGTTAGGATCTTTTCAAGAGGACCCAGAATTCTGGATCCCGTCTTTACCAGCGACGTGGGATGTAGAATCCCAAGAAGTTTGGTCTTATCTGTAAGAAAGGGAATCTGTGCCTCAGAGACGAGTTAGATGCTGTTAGATGCTCTTGCTTCAGACCTCTGAAACTTTTGAGGAAGATAGAACAATACCTTCCTCGAGGCCTCCCAGGCTCATCTTGCCCAGTGCTTTAGAAGACATTCAAATTCAAAGCAGCTCAAGGAACACAGTTTGCATGGCAACCTTGTTTTGTTTTTGTCTGACTGCACAAGGTTTACATTAGTAATTAGTGAAGGGGAAAAGGGGTGCTGGTGGATGGACATGGCTTTTCCTGCATCTGAAAAGCCTGAGTTTCTACATGGCAAAGACATGAGGTAAAGGAGGGAACACAACTTTCTAACGCGTCTACCTCAGGAGGGAGGTTTGGATGAAGGGAAACTCTGCCTTACCTTGTGCCTTCATCATCGGTAGTGACCCATTGGTCCCTGGGTGCCTCTGAGAGCTACACGGATGCCTGGACTGTGTGAACAAGAGCTTGGGGGCCATTATGGAACGGCAGCTGTATATCCCTGACATGAGCAGCTGTGTTGCTCCCTCAGGGAGGCTCTCCCATGGCCAACGACTCAAGCCTCCCTTAGATAAGACTTGGCAAGACCAAATGCCTTGGCTTTCCCGTCAGACCCCACCCCATTCAATTCACTCTTAGAATCAAATCCAACTCCTAAGGATTGTATAGATGAAGCTAGTGTAAGCAAAATAAGTATGCATGCAAGAACTTCCCATTTTCCTTTTCTCATTTGAGGGGCATCCAACTATAAATATGTTAGTGATCCCAGTTGCCCTTTAGCCATCATCCACAGTTCAGAGGTGTTTTATTAGAGATTACTGTATACAATCCTAGAAGTCAGCACTATTCTATAAAAACATAGTTGAAGAGAGGCTCAAGAATAAGAGAGAAGGTGGGGTTAAGAATAGAAATGCATGGGCACTTTGGGGAGATTTATTCAACCCTCTGCCAACCTACTGTTTTTGAACCAGATTATCTGTGGGATTATCTGAATGTGTAAGAATGAGACATTCAGTACATGTGTGTGCATTACCCTTCTTCGGGGCCCGTAGGCTCCCTTTGGGGTGGTGCGCTGAACATCAGAGTAGTACATGGCACTTGAAGGAGTGAGGTCTACTTCTTAACAAGTCTCTTCTCAACTACGAGTGTGTGCTTTGTGGGAGGACCAGAACCAACATTCTAGATGATTACATAGGGAAAAAATAGTCCCTAAGCATTTTCTATATGTTGAGGAGAAAAAAGAGAAAAGTTCTCATTTTTGCAGATGTTGGCCTTCTTCCCTTCATTTTCTGAAGGACTGGGGGGCCCCGATAATTAAGTAGAGATGCATTTAGCAGGAAATGAATGTGGCATTAATTTTCATTGTGTCAACTTTGTAAAATAATCTTTTTGAAATCTAATTTGCTGATGAATTGAGAGGGAATCCTGTTGGTTTAAGACAACATAAATAAAAATATTTCCTTTCATACTTTGGAGGAAGCTTTATGAAAGCAATAGGAAATTGTGGCTCATTAAAATAGCTATTTATAATTACTCTGTTTTGACATCTACTTTATACAAATATGATAATTCTGACTTTCAGTTATGAAGTCAATGAAATGCAGGCTTTGAAACTGCCCTTCATAGGGTATGCTTTCATCACAAATTATTTCAGGGGGTCTGTAGCCAATGGATATGTGCAAGTGCCAGAAAATTTTTCATCTTCAGTGTGTTTGTTTAATGTCTGTGTTTCATTTGTTACTAATTGTCTCCCTAAGAGGAAGTGAGAAAATATCAAATTAAGGTGAAAGACTTGCATCTAATTTTCAAACTTAAAAGGCTGATTTTGCAAAATAGCTTCATGAAAATGTAAATGCATAGACTTAAGTGAATATTTTAACAATTACCCTAATAGGTACATAAAATGGGCAATGATGTTTTCCAAATTCTTTACAAAGAATCTCACAGTTAAAGGATTTGAAAGTCAAGTGGTAGAATTATTAGTTGGTTAATTAACTATGGAGTACAAATTATAACAAGGAATCAGTGCAATTTCTACTAAGTGGCAAGTCATTGATTATTAAATCATAAAAATAGAAAAATTTTTACATTATCTTTTTAAAGAATTTTTCTATTTTCTCCTTTAAATAGTAATTTTTTTTTTGCGGTACGTGGGCCTCTCACTGTTGTAGCCTCGCGTTACGGAGTCTGTTTCGGACGCGCAGGCTCAGCGGCCATGGCTCACGGGCCCAGCCGCTCCGCGGCACGTGGAATCTTCCCGGACCGGGGCACAAACCCGTGTCCCCTGCATCGGCAGGCAGACTCTCAACCACTGCGCCACCAGGCGCCACCAGGGAAGCCCCCTAAACAGTAATTTTAAATCACAGGGATGATGCAGATTTGTTGTAGGAAATTTAGAAACTAGGGGCTAGCAAAGGGAAAAAAGGTAAAAATCATTCATTAGCCTACTACTATTCAGAATTATGTGCCATTAACATTTTGAAGTATTTTCTTCCAGTGTTTTTCTATACATACATTTTCTTTTTAACAAAATTATTTTAAAAATAGTGCTTTCTGGCCTACTAGTTTAATTTAATAATATACTCTGAACATGAATTTTTGTTTGTTTGTTTTTTGTGGAGATGTCCTTAAGTTTTTTTCCATGACATCATTTGTAATAATTTTTTAGTAGTTAGTCCATGTAGATATACTATGGGTTTTTAAACAACCTCCTTATTGTCAAATATTTAGGTTTCAGGTTTTCCAAGGTTTTGCTGTTATAAACAGCTCTGTAATAAATACCTCTCTATATAACATGTTTATATTCTTATCTGATTATTTATTTTTGATCAATTTCTGGAAGGCACATTGCTGGATCAAAGGTCCACACACTTTTACTGCCCTTCAGAGAAGATATGTTGGTTTACACTCTCATCAGTAGTGCTTGAGAGTGCCTGTTGCATCTTACCTTTCCAAAGTTAATTTAGTAAGAAATTTAGGGATAAAATTATATGTTATCTAATTTGAATTTGAATTTTGCCTTTTATAAATTCTTTATTTGCATTTATGTTTAGGAAGACCATCCTGATCCTAAGAGTAAGCTAATGTTTACGTTAAAAACAAATCCCTTTAGGATCTCATTGTTTAGATTTAGATCTTTAATCCAACTGATAGTTACTTTTGTATAATGGGTAATACAGGAATGTAATTTCACTTTTATAAAAAATGATTAACCTTTATTTTTAGAATAACACATTCTTTCATCAGATACTTGGATGTCACCTTAATTGTATGCTAAATTGTGATACAAATGTGATTTACTTTCTGATTTTCTGTTCTATTTATCGATTTATTTTTGTTCCACTATCACACTGTTTAAAACTATTATACCTTTGCATATTATTTTAATATATCTGGTAGATTGAATTCCCCAAACTTACCAAGTACATTCTTTTTTTTAAAAAAAATTTATTTATTTGTTGTTTGTTTGTTTTTTGTGGAGATGTCCTTAAGTTTTTTTCCATGACATCATCTGTAATAATTTTTTAGTAGTTAGTCCATGTAGATATACTATGGTTTTTTAAACAACCTCCTTATTGTCAAATATTTAGGTTTCAGGTTTTCCAAGGTTTTGCTGTTATAAACAGCTCTGTAATAAATACCTCTCTATATAACATGTTTATATTCTTATCTGATTATTTATTTTTGATCAATTTCTGGAAGGCACATTGCTGGATCAAAGGTCCACACACTTTTACTGCCCTTCAGAGAAGATATGTTGGTTTACACTCTCATCAGTAGTGCTTGAGAGTGCCTGTTGCATCTTACCTTTCCAAAGTTAATTTAGTAAGAAATTTAGGGATAAAATTATATGTTATCTAATTTGAATTTGAATTTTGCCTTTTATAAATTCTTTATTTGCATTTATGTTTAGGAAGACCATCCTGATCCTAAGAGTAAGCTAATGTTTACGTTAAAAACAAATCCCTTTAGGATCTCATTGTTTAGATTTAGATCTTTAATCCAACTGATAGTTACTTTTGTATAATGGGTAATACAGGAATGTAATTTCACTTTTATAAAAAATGATTAACCTTTATTTTTAGAATAACACATTCTTTCATCAGATACTTGGATGTCACCTTAATTGTATGCTAAATTGTGATACAAATGTGATTTACTTTCTGATTTTCTGTTCTATTTATCGATTTATTTTTGTTCCACTATCACACTGTTTAAAACTATTATACCTTTGCATATTATTTTAATATATCTGGTAGATTGAATTCCCCAAACTTACCAAGTACATTCTTTTTTTAAAAAAAATTTATTTATTTGTTTATTTTTGGCTGCATTTGGTCTTCGTTGCTGCATGGGGGCTTTCTCTACTTCCGGTGAGCGGGGGCTACTCTTCGTTGTGGTGCATGTGCTTCTCATTGTGGTGGCTTTTCCTGTTGTGGAGCTCCAGCTCTAGGCGCGCACGGGCTTCAGTAGCTGTGGCACATGGGCTCACCAGTTAGTTGTGGCGCACGGGCCTAGCTGCCCCGTGGCATGTTGGATCTTCCTGGACCAGGGATCGAACCCGCGTCTCCTGCACTGGCAGGCAGATTCCCAGCCACTGCACCACCACGGAAGCCCACCAAGTACATTCTTTTTCATGTATTTAAATTTTCCAACTTTTGCCAACTTACAAAAGAAAATTACATTATATATATCTGGTAGATTGAATTCCCCAAACTTACCAAGTACATTCTTTTTTTAAAAAAAATTTATTTATTTGTTTATTTTTGGCTGCATTTGGTCTTCGTTGCTGCATGGGGGCTTTCTCTACTTCCGGTGAGCGGGGGCTACTCTTCGTTGTGGTGCATGTGCTTCTCATTGTGGTGGCTTTTCCTGTTGTGGAGCTCCAGCTCTAGGCGCGCACGGGCTTCAGTAGCTGTGGCACATGGGCTCACCAGTTAGTTGTGGCGCACGGGCCTAGCTGCCCCGTGGCATGTTGGATCTTCCTGGACCAGGGATCGAACCCACGTCCCCTGCACTGGCAGGCAGATTCCCAGCCACTGCGCCACCACGGAAGCCCACCAAGTACATTCTTTTTCATGTATTTAAATTTTCCAACTTTTGCCAACTTACAAAAGAAAATTACATTATATGGAAAATTTGATAGATTTCCATTTATCATTAGAAAAATAGCATTCTAACAAATTTCAGCTTTCACATTTAGAAATCAGTTATGGCTCCTTACTATTTAAAAAATTAGTTCTTAGTAACGTTTTGTGACTTTTTAATCTCTCTCTCTATATGTATATCCTCCACACATTAATATCTATTTTAATGTTTTTAAGTAGCCTATTATCTGTTGATTCTGAGTAGATTTCTATTAGTTTCACAGTTTTGAGCCATTTGAAATTAGTTTAAAATGTATTATATGAGATGAAAAACATAAAGGTAAATAGAAGCTAATAAAATTATAAATCAATAAAAATATTTGAGTATTTAAAGAAAGAAATTATCTCTTTTTTGACTATCAACTAATAGAATGTTTCTTTTTCATGTATTTAAATTTTCCAACTTTTGCCAACTTACAAAAGAAAATTACATTATATGGAAAATTTGATAGATTTCCATTTATCATTAGAAAAATAGCATTCTAACAAATTTCAGCTTTCACATTTAGAAATCAGTTATGGCTCCTTACTATTTAAAAAATTAGTTCTTAGTAACGTTTTGTGACTTTTTAATCTCTCTCTCTATATGTATATCCTCCACACATTAATATCTATTTTAATGTTTTTAAGTAGCCTATTATCTGTTGATTCTGAGTAGATTTCTATTAGTTTCACAGTTTTGAGCCATTTGAAATTAGTTTAAAATGTATTATATGAGATGAAAAACATAAAGGTAAATAGAAGCTAATAAAATTATAAATCAATAAAAATATTTGAGTATTTAAAGAAAGAAATTATCTCTTTTTTGACTATCAACTAATAGAATGTTAAAAAGAAATTTAAATCTATAGTTATTTTTTACAAATTTTCTGATTATTCTTTATTAGTAGTAAACCTGAAGTACAACATAGAAGATGAACAACATTATTTGTCATTTCACACATCTGTAAATAGAAGTGGGATTGCTGAGATAAAAGATATATGTACTTTAATTTTGACATATATTGTCACATTAACGTTTTGTGACTTTTTAATCTCTCTCTCTATATGTATATCCTCCACACATTAATATCTATTTTAATGTTTTTAAGTAGCCTATTATCTGTTGATTCTGAGTAGATTTCTATTAGTTTCACAGTTTTGAGCCATTTGAAATTAGTTTAAAATGTATTATATGAGATGAAAAACATAAAGGTAAATAGAAGCTAATAAAATTATAAATCAATAAAAATATTTGAGTATTTAAAGAAAGAAATTCTCTTTTTTGACTATCAACTAATAGAATCTTAAAAAGAAATTTAAATCTATAGTTATTTTTTACAAATTTTCTGATTATTCTTTATTAGTAGTAAACCTGAAGTACAACATAGAAGCTGAACAACATTATTTGTCATTTCACACATCTGTAAATAGAAGTGGAATTGCTGAGATAAAAGATATATGTACTTTAATTTTGACATATATTGTCAAATTTCCTTCCATGGGGATTGTACCAATTCATACATTCACCAGTGATGTGAAAGACTGCCTGTTTTACCACAGATATCAACAACAAAGTAGATTATTAAATTATAGGATATTTGGCCAATCCACAAGTAAAAAAACTGGCATCAAATTTTAATTTGCATTTTCCGTTTAGCAATTTTTTGTATGTTTTAGGAAATTTTGTTTTTTGTGGAATAACTTTTGAAGTTCTTTGCCCATTTTTAAGATTGAGTTGTTGATCTTTTTCCTTATTAGTTTCAAAGAGATCTTTATCTATGAGAGACATTAACCCTTTGCGATATAAGATTATTTTTCCCTTAGTTTTTTGTTTACAGTGGTGTTTTGTTTGCTTTGTGGAGATTTTTTTGTTTGTTTTTAAAATCTAGCCACTTCAGGATTAAAAATCAAATGTCTAGGTTTTCTTGTACTGTTTGGGAAAATAGCTTATATTTAAATCTTTGTTGAATTGAAAGTTTTCTTGAATTATGAAATAATGTAGGACTTTTAAATTATTATTATTATTTTTTACACGGGCCTCTCACTGTTGTGGCCTCTCCCGTTGCGGAGCACAGGCTCTGGACGCGCAGGCTCAGCGGCCATGGCTCACGGGCCTAGCCTCTCCGCGGCATGCGGGATCTTCCCGGACCGGGGCACGAACCCGTGTCCCTTGCATCGGCAGGCGGACTCTCAACCACTGCGCCACCAGGGAAGCCCTAAAATTATTTTTTTCAGACAACTATCCAGTTGTCCCAACACCATTTCTTCTACAAATTAACTTTCCCCCATTGATTTGAAATGCTATTTTATCTATCATGTATCAATTTTCATATGTATGTTAGGTCTGTTTATGAAGTTTCTTATATTCCATTGATATCTCTGCATCATGTTCCAATGCCACAATTTTATTTTCATAATATATGTACCTATCCGTATATATATATATAAATATATATATATATCGAGAGAGAGAGAGAGCGAGCTCTATATTCTCATTTTGTACCCTGCTATATTTCTAAATTTTCGTTATAGCAGTTTTTAGTCTATAGTCTTGGGTTTTTCAAGTATACTCACATATAATATGCAAATGGTAGTAGTTTTGGCTCCCAATTTTTCTCCTCTGAATTCTTTCTTTTCTAATTATACTAGCTAGTTCATATCTACAATCTGAAATTTTGAGTAATAGTGGACAGCCTTGTCTTATTCCTGACTTTATCAAGAATGCCTTTAATGTGTACCTATTAAGCATGATTCTGTCTTTTGGGGCTGAGGTAAATATATTTTATATCCACTTAGTCTTATTTTATCAAGAATTTTAGCCATCTTTATATATGTGTGTGTATATTTATATAGAAATAATATGATTTTCTCTTGAATTTAGTAATAAGATAAATTATATTAATATAGAGTTCCTAATTTTGAACTATCTTTGTAAACTCCACTTTGTCAGAATGCACAATTATTTTAACCTACTGCTAAATTCTGTTTGCTAACACAAATATACAATCCCTTTCCCACAGTCTCTGAAAACCCAATGTCTTTTCACAATTTTGATACCAAAACTCAGCTGAGATTAAAACCTGACCTGAGACGATGGGAGACTCTATATTTATTCCATCTCCTTAGTATAATTATCATATATTTTGTGGCAGAAGGGTTCATGTGACTGATTGAAGAATGCTGCTCTAGACCCATTGGGTGATATAACATATGATCAGGGATTTTGTATTTCAATAGATCCCTTTTACTTTTTCTTAGTTTGTAATCTTTGGTTTGTATCGGTATTGTACTTCAGAAAAAAACTGTTCTTGTCTCTCCTCTGGAAGAGTTTAAATGACATTAGAATTATCTTTTCTTTAAAGGTTTGATAGAACCTTTTAACTTATAAAAAATAGTTTTTTGAAAATTCATTCAGTAAAGAGGCCCATGAAATAAAAAGTCAAAGTTCTTTGCTTCTACCTTCTCACTTCTACTCGTTAGTTACTCTTCTGATCACTGGATAACTGCTAAAAATTTGGCATGTATTCTTACAGAACTTTCCCTATGCTACATACAAACATAATAAAGAAGGGTTTAAAAAATAAAAAGCAAATTTGTTAGTGAGGTTGAATAATTTTTTATATTTTTTGAACATTTCTATTTTGTTTGCGAACTGCCTGTTTGTGTACTTTTCTGCTGTTTTTATTATCAATCTGTAATGATTTAATATTTTAAAGAGATTAACTCTTGTCTCCCCTACTTTTACCTTTACATTTTTATTCCCTATAAGTAATCATTGAATCATTGTTAATATTCCATTGTGTATCCACACTTGGTTCTTTTCCTATGTACATATAAATGTAATATCTATCTATTTAAAATTATATATAAGTTAAAAATAAAAATGTCTTATATATCCCTTAAAATGTACAAATTATATATAGAACACATTATTATGTATAAAATATTTGTAGTCTACTATACACTCCTTGCTTATTTTACACAGCGGTGAAAAATGTTAGTAGGATCTTTTTAAAGGCTGCAATATATTTTCACTACTCCATTGAAGTATTATTACATTTTTCCGACCTTTATGCACTTAAAATGCAGTGGAAATTTAGTGTATGAATGTGGGACAAAGTACAAAAAGTAGAACTGCTGACTTTAAATTTCTTAAAAGTTGTTCCAACATTTTCTCAACTCTTAGTATCTTTGCTGATTTGAGGTATCATCAATCTCAAATTATGATCAATGCAATATTAGTATCTCATTGTTTTAATTTCAATCACCCTGATCCCTTGTGAGGTTAAGTGTATTTTCATATATTTATTAGACATTTGGTTTTCTTCTCTGAATTTTCTTTGTATACCCTTTGCCTATTTTCTTCCCTGTGGAATTATTTTTCTCTCTTATTTATTTCAAGGGGCTCTTTGTATATTATATGTGTCAACACAAAGCAGCGTTTTACCCAAGCACCTTTAGAAGGCGTTGGATGGCTCTAAAGTCCTGTCTCTTATTTGTGCACTTCCCATCCCTTTGCTGTCTTCTTTCCATTTACCTTTTGGCTAGTCTATTTCCTTCTTTATTTGTATCACTACTAAACTGGAAGAGAGTAAGGGATATGAAATTAAATATTTGAACAGGGCTTATGACAACTTCAGTTTAGTTGAAAAGGATATGTAAACTCCTCACTTAATGTGCATGGACGATTTTGTGGGTGATTCCTCTCTATTTCAATTTTTCATGAAGTGACTTTTTTTCCGAACCATGAATAATGACTGACTATATATTCTGACGAAAACAGAGAACTCACTGACATACTGACAGATGAAATGTGAAAAAAAAAAATGCAGTTAGTCATTTGGATGATCTAATGATCAAATATTTCACTAGTTAAATGAATGGTCAGTTACTGAATATTTGAAATATTTACATGACACTCCAAAATAGAAATATTTTCTTTAAGTAGGTGCTGTGCTAACCTATTTTTCATATTATAAAAGCAGAAAACCATAAAGAATATTAATTCCCATGGAAAGGACTGGAGCTGAAATATAGGCCAAAGTAACACAGTCTTGGAGGAAGAAAAACAATCTAGAAATGTTAAATCTTTCAGGAAGGCATTTGAATTGCTAGCTCATGAAGATGTATAGAGAAGGAAGAAGCAGATGCTTAATAAAATTGTTGAAAACAATAAATTCCTATATCAATCACCATAATCCTCCCCCAATAAAAAATTACTTTCCTCCTTCTCCTCCTGTTTTGTGTATGCCCAGCCATTCACATCTTTCCTTAACGTTTCTATTGTATTTTATTCAGATTAAATTAATAGACTTTTCTTGGTGCTAAACTAACTTTAATAAGAATGGAGTATTTTTAATGGCTTGGCTATATTTATTGATAACCACTGGAAAATCTTGCTTGAGGTAACCATTGAGACCAATAAATTAAAAATTTTCTTTCTTTTTTTTTACATTAGAGAAAAATTTTAGAAGTATAAGTCTTTATATTTATTCTTACAAATTATATTATGGAAATAAAGAGGCTATCATTATCTAGGGATCAGATTACCTTGCACTTTATAATATTAAAAATACTTATTTGTAAGGGCAATTGTTACATTTTTATTGGTAAACTATTGTTTTCTGGGAAAAATTCATATACCTACATATATATCATGTACTTCCTTTTTTTTTTCTTGCTCTAATCTGAGAACAAAGATTTTGATATTAGCTGAATACTGTTTGTGGTAGATTCTATTGCTTTAAACTTTCATTTTATATCTTTAATGTCTCTTGCTCTTGGCAAATTATAATTCAGGAAGGCAGAAAAATCAATCTTAGTATGAAGAAAGAGTTTGGCAGCCAAGATAGTCCGCATTTGTGCAAACTAAATTTTTTCAACATTTATGAAGATTTAAGAAAATATAGAAAATATTATAGGACTGTTTACAAATTAGGATCTATTGCCTGTACCTTGAATCCTCAGGGTAGATGTTTATCTTCCTGTTGTTTTTTTTTTTTTCAAAATCTAAGAAAATAGTACAATGCTTTAAAAGTAGTTTACACTATACTGGGCAAATGAATCTTGTCATTTAGAATCAGATAGTCTTATCATGTGTTGGAAATTTAAGAAATTGTTCTAGTTATATTCTGTCAGAGTAAACATCTATTTCCCCCCTGGCTCTTCTGCACATGGGTCATCTGTTTCTGTTTTCTGAACTAAGAATGAGAGTCAGCAAGCATTGCGGCTCAGTCTGCTCACTCAAAAATACTGGTACGTGGTCATAAGGATTCTCCAGCAGTCCTCAATATGCTCTTCTTTGACAATGATTATACTTTACTTTTGGGGCATAAGTGACTAATTAGTGGCGTTTAATAATAAAAAAGATAACATGTCATAATGTTATATTACATCCAGAATTAGTCTTTGGGCTAATTTTAATTCAGGTTAATTTTCCTTATTTAAAAAAGAAAAGAGGTTGCTTGGAAATGGCAAAAGGGAACAGAAGTGATTGTTTTGTAGTGCTTCATGAACAAAAAATTGGAAAACCTAACTAATATATTTTGTTCTCTCAACATATGTTTTTCAGGAATACTAATGGGTTACTAATTAATTACCTAATTAATCGAACAATTAAAGTTCATTCATTACATATTTTTGTACAAAGAGAGTTTCATTCTAGGACAGATTTCTACTCTGGCATGTGACAGAAACAGGATAATCTTGGGTGACATAAAATTCAGTGTAACTAGTTTGTAGTGGCTGATTTAACATTTGACATAGACATCAACTCTGGATATACTATTGGTTTGGGTGGGGAGTACCTAGAATGACGTGCCAGATGCATGTGTAAAACCTGTATTCTAAATATACAGTCTAGCATGCTTTAATTCTCTGAGTATTCTGAGTATGTCCAGATGAGAGTTTTTAACTTTCAGTATAGTTTTGTTTACCCTAAATGTGTAACATAGCCAACCAGGGCCTTCCAGGGAAGACAAGATCCTCAAGGACCTGTTTAGACAGTTGATTCTAGAAAAAAATGGTCTTTAGTCAAAGACTTGTCAATCCTATTTTTAAAGATTGATTAGGTAGCTGATTTTTTCTTCCTTCTGTCCTTGGAGAAAATGAAAAATAACAGGTGCTCTTCTACTTTAGACTAACCATTCATATACTTTACGACAGTTAGGTCTCCCTGGAGCCTTCTCTTTTCCAGGACAAATTATGCAAACTCCTTCAGTCTGTCCTCATAGGTCCTATTTTTCAACCATTAAATCATCTTATTTTTCTTCCCTGTATCTTTTCCAGTTTCTTCAATATCCTTTTAAAAATATAAAGTCTTAAATTTGATATCTTTGCATATATTAGATCGGCCTGAACTTCAGGAGGATATTTATCTCCACCTTCTAAGTCAGAGATATGCTCACTATGACACACGTCAGTTGGGTGAGAGGGATAAGAAGAAAAAGAGAAGCCAGGTGTGCAGTAATATTAGACTCGAGAGATTTACACAATCAGAAATAATAAAAACTGTGCATGAAGAAATGTCATAAGGGTTCTTTATAAGTCATTTGAGAAGATACCAAAACACTACAAGTATTATAAAAACAATCAGAGTTGCTTGTGTTTTTTCTTTGGCTAAATAACCTGATACCTCTTTTCACTAATAATAATTCTGCAAGAGAAAAAGATTAGTAGGTGATCTCACATAATGCCAAATTCTGGACCAAAAAAAATGTGTAATAGAGAAGATGAGAGCTGCTAATTCAAGGAAAGGCATATAGGGATTCAGCATTACAGTGACCTCAGCTTAATTAAGAGCTAGAACTACTTTTTCAAGCATATATTAATGCCAAGTGGGGGCATTTGTGGAATGTTACACAGTGAAGCTTTATTGTTTGGTTGGCATATGACCAGTAGCAAGAGTGTGATTTTGACTTTGCTGATATGCTGTCCTGGGTTAATGGCATTGCATTGTCTTCTCTGCAGCCTCACTTGGATTTTGGGTGATTGGCATGCCATAGTCATTTCAACCTCTCCATCCTATGAGGGCCAAAAGGAACCCATAAATTTATAAGCCAAGATCCCCTCTATAGCAATTACTCTGAGAGCAGATTTCCATTGTAATAAAAACCTAGAATAAAAGCCCTAAACTTTCTAGTCTTCCTTATTTCAACTTCAGTGTATGAGTAATTGGATTCTGTAATTCTTTGATAACTTTAAGCCTAAAGTCTTATCTATGCCCAAAGCAAAATACCTGGCATTTATCCTACTCTCTATCCTGGGTTATGCACTAGGAACCGCTTCATAGCCTCCACAAGAGAGAAATTCAGTCACTATAAAAAGATGGTACTGCGTTCTTTCCAAAATTCTCCGTATAGATCAACAATAAATAATAGGGACCACAACAAAGTCAGCTTATAAGAGCTTTAATTCTCCAGATGGAAAGCTTCACGATTCACCCATTGCTGGCTTATTTTCACTTTAAGATGGGATAAAAATATTAATTGGCCATGCCCACATTGAAAAACCACAGGCAGATCTTAGAGGGCTTTTGCATTGAATGGTGTGCAGTGGTGGAATATCTGTATTTTGCACTAACCCCTCTTTGAAAGCTAATGCAGTATGGTCTTACCATTTTTGCAGACAGGACAACATTGTTCTGGTTCATAGACTGGGTTGACACACTCAGGAACTGCGCAGTCTGCTACAACACAGTGAACTTCATTGCTGGGCTCACAGCGACACCATTCACATGGAGAGGGCTAGGAACAAATCTAAAATTAGCCCCTTTTCTCCTATAACTTAATGCTTGCACATTCATATGCTGTCAGAAGACAAAACATCAGTGTTTATATTGGCTTTACTGTATTAACTCCATTTACCATGTGTATGATCACTCTTCCCCCATGGAAGGCCACCTGGACATCCAAGCAAAGGTGGGTTGCCATGTGCAGCTCAGGTTGCCATGAGCAACCAGAGTGCTCATGTATGACTTTTCTTATGTCTTATGTTCCTAGTTTTCAAAGAAAGGTTTGGACAACAAATATGTCACCTCCTGGTTTGGTTTCCAGATGCACTTATTGCTCTGCCTTCCTCTGGTAAACAGGAATGACACTGGAGCATGTGAAATAAGTTTTTGCCATTTTTCATTTTATTTCCTAAGAAAGAAAAGGATTACTGAGAAACAAGAAAATAGTAAATGGAGATCCGTACCCTTGGTAGAAACTCCTTTTCAAGCTAACCTAGACTCTAAAGGGCATTTTTTTCCAATGCGAATTTTAGAGGAGATTGCATTTGGGACCCAAACATCCAGGTACTGCCTCTTGAATGATTTAGTGAATACCTTTCATCTTGCCTGCTTGCTTTTATGAATGGACTAAAATTGATTGACTTAAAAAGTCACTATTTAAGAGTCAGAGACTCTAAAAATGGAATTGAACAGTGATGAATTGAGAGAAAAAAATTAAAAATCAGAAAATTTTCGTCTTCACAGTACTTACCAACCAAGAATGAGTTTGGGGTTTTGTGTTTCCTTTCTAGAAACTTTCTATACCACAAATAATCTAAAGCAGTGGCCACTCTGTGACTATCTCATCCTTTATACTTTCTAGGTTTCCCTTCTCATAAAACAGAAATTGAGAATTCTGGAATGAGAACTTAGAGGTCTCAGAAGTTATACAGGTCTATACTTCTCAAAACAAGCAATTTGTTCCTGGAAAATTCTGTCTCCAATTCTGTGCCACAGGGCCACAGTGCCTCACTTCAAAATTGTGTTAATTAAAGTCCACAGCCTTTATCTCAGTGATTACTGTCCATAATGCCTTCCAGCTCTTGTTTCTTCATGAGCTTGACAGTTTGGGTAATATCAATGTTTCTTGACTCAGGTGGTCTGTGAGAGTGGAAGCTTTTCAAACTAATTATTTTTAAATTAATTTTCTCTTTGCTTTCTGCTTGAAGAATGATGGTCTAGCTTTCAATGAACTATTTTACTTTCAAATTTAGTAGAAACAAGAGAATTAGCCATAGAATCTGTGGAAGAAATATTGCTATTTCTTAGCATGGTCAGTAAGTTTATTGAAGAGTATAGTTAAGCTCTTTACCATGTGGTTGAGTTGTGTTAAGTATTCCAGAAAAATCTACTGGATCATCCCAAGGGCGGGAAGTTGCCTGAAGCTCCCTCCACTGAAAACCTCAGTAAATTAAGGAAAAAGTTTGCTACCACAACACATTATTTGACGAAGGAAAGTTTGAGTGAGGAAACAGCGTGAGAAATGGATATTCAAGCTGCTATACTGCCTCTTATTTTGCAAGTCCCATTGTGATATCTTAAATTCCCAAGCAAAATTGTCAGAGGTGTCTCCCTGTTCTTGATTAGTTGCAAAGAAGTATTTTTGCACAGCCTTCTGAAGTACAGCAAGGACTTGGCCTGCATTTATTGCTAACATGAGAGAAAAAGGGAGTAGCTCATATTGTTTCTGCACCTTGCTCTTCCACAGCTGTGATTGTTCTTGCTGCTTCCCTTCTAGCTGAAGGAGGGGCTGATCTATGCAACTCTAGTGGACTGATTTTGGCACTAAAACTCCCAAAGAGCCCCTAGATTTTCCAATGCAAAATGTCGACCTCAAAGTAACTGTGGTCCTTGAGAAAGATTTGTTGGATTATTCGATTCCCATCACAGACTGAGGAAGAACACCATTCTGACTCAAACGATGTTTTTGAACATTATTAACTACTGGGTATCATGCTAGAGCAATTTACTTATATCAACTTACTTATTTTTCATAATAACCCTATGAAAGAAGATTTGTTATTATCTCCATCTCACAGATAAGGAAATAGTCTGAGAGAGGTTCAATAGCTTTCCCAGGTCCTGTACGCAGTAGGAGAAAGGGCAGAATTTGAATCCAGGCATCCTAACTGCTATATGGTACTGCCACGTGATAGCAAGCATGGCTATTCTGTGCACTCCCATCTGAGTAGTTTAGTGTCCAATGTGTTGTACACTTCTTCAGGCAGACCAGATCCATAGGAATAACCATTAGCAGCTGAATGATTGATTTATAGAGGTTAGATACTTCCTGTTAAAGAGAATTTCACTAACTAGGGTAGTTAGTGCATAGATTATTATGGAGCTGTAGAGCTTTTAAACTTTTTGCAAATGTGAGTTCGTAGAAAATTGTAATAGGCTGAAGTTAGGTTGCCATGAGGCTCATGTTCTTAGGGACTTTGGCACCTTCAAGTCTTGCAACCTGGTAGCTACACTCATGGTAGTTATCTGGGAGAAGCAATAACAGATAATGGTCCAGTAAAGACTCCGGGGCCTCTGCCTGAAATCAGTGGAGGCCGGATGTGTATACACTGGAGTCCTGAGAAATACTCTGAAGAAGAACTAAGACGATAAGCCTTAGTGATAAAAGGATGCCAGAGTTTTAAAAGGGATTTTGAGTAATGAGAAACATAAATTAGCATCATCAAAAACTCTAGAAATAATAAATGCTGGAGAGGGTGTGGAGAAAAGGGAACCCTCTTGCACTGCTGGTGGGAATGTAAATTGATACAGCCACTATGGAGAACAGTATGGAGGTTCCTTATTCTCTGGAAAGGTTAAGCCAAGGGCTTTGACAGGGGGTGCCAGGCCCAGCTGAGGGAAATCGAGTCTATATTTACAGAATACTGGAAGCAGAGACCCCCCAGTCCCCCCAACTCAGCTCCCACAACAAAGGCAGCCAGAAACATCCTTCAGCCAGATTGGAAGGCTCCTCTCTAGAGAAAGTAAAACAATTCCAGAAGCACATAAATGTATGAACCTAGGAGAGGGTCCCCAACAACTAGCCTATCCAAACTATCTCATGTAGCTCAAAATTGACAGGACTCGGGAGGGGGAAGGGTAAGCTGTGGTGAAGTGAGAGAGTGGCAGGGACATATATGCACTACCAAATGTAAATTAGATAGCTAGTGGGAAGCTGCCGCATAGCACAGGGAGATCACCTCTGTGCTTTGTGACCATGAGAGGGGTGGGATAGGGAGGGTGGGAGGGAGGGAGACACGAGGGAAGAGATATGGGAACATATGTATATGTATAACTGATTCACTTTGTTGTAAAGGAGAAACTAACACACTATTGTAAAACAGTTATACTCCAATAAAGATGTTAAAAAAAAAAAAAAAAAGAAAAATTATAGACTATCACCCTAGCCATTGGCAACTTCTAATCAATCCTTCCCTGAACCTGGCTTTATTCATATACCAGTCTCTCTCTTCCTGGCCCAGAATCTCTTGTCAGAAACATGTTATTTCCTCTTTTGTTATCATTCAGTTGTTTTTAGAAAGAATGCCTCTGTTACAGCCTATTTCTTCTCATCTCAAGCCTCTGTGTGCCTGCCTCCACCACTCCAAACACTCTATCAAATTTAATCTACTGACCTCACACTAAAGCCCCCTCCGTCCTCTCCAGCCTCGCCAAGTCTCTTTCCTTTCAGAAACTGGCCAGTTTGCACATCATTGTTTTCTTGCCTCGCTTGACTTCCTCTACCACCCCTGCTTCCCACTGTGCTTCTAAAAAGGTGTTGCTTATACAGCCAGAAGTTCCTAGGGGTGAGCAGGGAGCTACTTTGACATTAACATTACTGTAAAAATCCTTCACATTTATTTACATTACCGTAAAAACCCTTCCCACCTTACAGCATAAAACTCTGAAAGGTTTGATGCTTTGAATAAATCTTTACATCTTAAGTACTGAGCTGGTTACAAATTTCCTTTTATCAGGCTCTTGAATGTGATAGCTATAGATTAAATCTGAAAATATGGCCTGTAAAACGAAAGATTAAACAATAAAGCTATCCTTAGAGGAACAGAGAACACTGGAACAAGTACTTGAGAAAAAATTATTCCTACTAGCTTTTTTTTTTTTTTTTGAAGAACATGTGAAATTATGACCAGTACATGGCTTTTTGTCAGTTAGAGATCTGGTCAGTAAGATGATTAAATGACACCATCCTAAAATTTTATACGTGGAAAATCTTTTTCTAAGAAATCTCACAGAGCATTTTATTTCAGTGAAAGCTTTGAAAAATAAAGTAACATTCAATATATATACAAACATTAACAAATAATTAACATTATTTTAAATTATTTGTTAACAATTAACAAACTATTTGTTAACAAATTTGTTAAAAAGTTATTAATGTTAATACAAACATTAACAAATAAATAATTATTTGTTAATGTTTGTATAAGGTGATCTGAATATTATATGTCTGTTATGAATCTGTATGCCTTTAGCTTAGTGTTTTTTGAATATCTAACGTGGGACTCTGTTTAAGCAAAAACCATATATTTTATCTGTAGTTCTCACTGTCACTGAATATATTTGCATGGCAAATCCAAATGCTGTCCCAGCTGTTCCTAAAGTTCAAGGGGTTTCCTGCTAGATACATATTTATCTTAAAATTAATAGAATAAAACAAGGCTCTTTCTAAAATATTGGTTTAGGTGACTAGAATTCAAATCTTCCTCCTTGGTATTAGAATGGAGACATGGCAATACACATCCTTTAAACTATGGTTCACTTCTGAAGACCTTGAAGCTGAAATGCCAATGCCACTGACTGTGACTTTTGAGAATTCTAGGAGAATTGGAATTCCAGAATCCCAGAATCCAGGAAACAGTAGAATGCTCCGCAATTTAAAAATGCAAAAAAGTAGCCTGAGAACTCGTAACTTAGATTAGATGTTTATAGAAAATACACCCTTGTACTCTGAATACAATGAGACTTACTTATCCATACCTGAGGAGAGGCTGGATGTTTGGTCCACACAGTAATACCTCGTGACATTGTTATTTATGTGATGGCTGTTACTGGCATTTTGCATGTAGGGTGCCTGGGAGGAAATGGCCACAGTCTGTAAGGTTTGTTATACAAATTCAAACCTCAAAGTGACAAGGGACATGGCAGTGTTCAGCTTACTATTTTAATTTGGTAAGGTTTAAGATAACAACACTCTTACAAGTTAAGGAATTCTAAATTAGGAAAAACTGAAAAAAAATTTTTCATTTTGTTGGCTTCGTTTCAGTGGCTGTGGTATCATGGTTAAAAGCAAGTTCTCTATAGCCTTAGGACTTGAATTCTAGTCTCAGATGCTTTACTTTAGTTGTGAATCCTGGGAAAATTACATAGCCTTTCTGTGCATTAGTTTCTTAATTTATAAAACAAAAGAATAACAATATTACCGGCCTCACAGAGTTACTGGGAAGCACATAAAATATGTAAGAAATATAACATTATTATCATAATTCACTTGCATACTTAGCTAGTGATGGCTTTCTGAAAAATAATTCAAAAAATATAAAATTGGAAGGACACAACTGTATTTAAAGAATACTCAGGTTATTTCTTTTATTCAAAGTAGTATATGATTGCAGAGGTGGTTGCAATAAAGTTTTAAAGGACTTGGTTTGGTGGGGAGATTTGTGAACTAATAGAATTAATCATGTCAGAAACACACTGAAGAAAAATTCTTATTAGAAGCCTCTAGATAATGAGTAATTGTGAATGGTTAAAATGACCATTATAAATCACTCAGAAAAAAAAGGCAACAAACCTATTTTCTTTTCTTGAAGTCTCATCATTTAGGTGTCAACTCAAATGCCCTCTCTCCGGGGAGCTCTTACACGACTATTCCTCCGTCATCTTTCTCCAACACATTGCCCATTCAGTGCTCTCGTCAGTTTATGAAATTACCTTATTGGTTTGCTTATATTTGTTTATTTTTATCTGCCTTCCCCATAGTTTATAAGCTCCTTATAGTATACTGTTCTTGGCTGTATTCTTGGCACCAAGAAGATATCTTAGTACATAATAGATACTCAAGAAATCTTTGTTAACATATACGTAATTAATTATGCATATTCTATGTTTTCTTATTTGTTAAACCATACCTCTGGGCAGTTTCACCTGTGTTTATCATACATGGACAGGATTGTGATTCAATAAGATGTTTGCATTTTACTTAAATGTTGTAAAGGGCACTTTGAGGGGGAAAGGTTTCTGATTATGAGTCATGAAATAAATATTTGGGTTTCGGCATTATGGCAATGACAATAAACTTACTTTCCATAGGTAATTTGAAATTCCTTGAATATCCATCATGTGGATCACCAGTTAAGTCAATTTTCAAGCACTCCACTGACTAGACTAGCAGTTGATGATTACAGACTTTTACTGCACTAGAAAATACCATGATAACTAAGATGAGAATACATGTAGAGGTATTGTTAAAGGGTCTAAGAAAAAGCTAGCCTCATTTTATAAAGTGTGTCAAGTTTAATGGTTACTTATTAAACAAAATGATTTTAGTATATTATAAAATATTTTTCAGAAAGAAGCCCTGATTTTTTTTTTATTGGAGTATAGTTGCTTTACAATGTTGTGTTAGTTTCTGCTGTACATTGAAGTGAATCAGCTATATGAAAACCTATATCCCCTCCCTCCTGGACCTCCCTCCCCCACCCCATCCACCCATCTAGGTCATCACAGAGCACCGAGCTGAGCTCCCCGTGCTATACAGCAGGTTCCCACTAGCTCTCTATTTTACACATGGTAGTGTACTGATGTCAAACCTAATCTGCGAGTTCATTCCTCCCTCCCCTTCCCACCCTGTGTCCACACTTCCGTTCTCTATGTCTGCATTTCTATTCCTGTCCTGCCCTGATTTTAAACATGTCCTTTTTCCTAAAGGATGAGTTAAAGTACAAAATCCAACAAAACACATGCTGAATACTCTGAGAAACAAAACTTGATTCCTAGAACGTCCTCTGTGAATATTGTTGAAGATTGAATGGATGGATACATAAATGGATAGGATATATTCTTTTTTTTAACATCTTTATTGGAGTATAATTGCTTTACAATGGTGTGTTAGCTTCTGCTGTATAACAAAGTGAATCAGCTATATGTATACGTATATATCCCCATATCTCCTCCCTCTTGCGTCTCCCTCCCACCCTCCCTATCCCACCCCTCTAGGTGGTCACAAAGCACTGAGCTGATCTCCCTGTGCTATGCGGCTGCTTCCCACTAGCTATCTATTTTATATTTGGTAGTGTATATATGTCCATGCCACTCTCTCACTTCGTCCCAGCTTACCCTTCCCCCTCCCCGTGTCCTCAAACCATTCTCTATGTCTGCATCTTTATTGATAGGATATATTCTAAGTGCCAAGTTTTAGCACAGTAACTATATCAATGGCTTTCCTTCTGTCCAAGTGATAGTGGGCCTTGGAGCCACGTGGCACTCCATTTCTTTGATAACAGGCAAAAATTTTCAGAGAGAACATAGCGCAGACTGCTTTTCCAAAAACTTCTTATTAAACAACTATTTAAAATCTGATCTCTACCAAGGAAATGATTCTGCTTTAAGAAGCACTCTTCTCTTAGAGATAATTTATGGCATAAATTTCATCACTTTATGGAACAAATCTCATTACTTTCAGACTCTATGAGAAATTTGGAAGACTCTATTTCAAAGTTGCTGATGCCTGTCGGAAATCTCACTGTTCATTAAAATATACATTAAAGTACAGAGTACAAGAGTGTTTAACATCCACTGCCAATCCTGTAGCCAGTAACTTGCATGTGGCAGATGTCACCTAATAATCAATGGGTCCAATGGATTTTAACCAAAATTCACAATCATCTGAAATAAGACCCATTGTGTCCCTGATTAAAATGCCCCACATTGTACTATGTCTAATGGGATTGTGGTGACCTCTTCAGTGATCTGTCCTATTGATTGGAGCATATTTGAAACACTGAGGTTTTAAGTCTAATCAATGTATGGGCATAGAGCTGGAACTTCTTTATGAATTTCAATACTGCTGAAGCAAATAAAAAAACAGATGCATAGATTTTTTTTTTTATATAATCACCTCCATTGGTCAGCAAATGTGTATGATTGTATCATTTGAGTAACAAGTTAAGTAGTAGATGTGCTTTCTGAGAAGTTGGTATTTTGATAATATATGCTGGAATATTATTTCTAGGGTGTCTGTCAAAAACTACTTCATGCTTGTTGAAAACACAAACATTTTAGTCAAGCAGTTGTAAAGAGTGCACATAGCTTTGCCCATGTAGATACAGTAAACTAGGTAGGTAATAAACTAAAATTCAGAAATGATATAAATTTTAAAAATTATTTATTCAGCATATTTATTAAATGTGTATTATACACAAGATAATATATATAAGGTATACTAAGATGAACTCCATAGCTAGCCTTCCCTCAATAAATGGCAATAGTGACAATCTAGATGTCTATAAAAATAAGTTTTGAGTTTTTAAATCAATTGATTATAAGAATAACTGATGGTACTATTATAATGGAAGACAATTATTAAATTTAATCCTTCTACTCATTTGCATTTACTCTGAGCTAATGTAAAACACAAGAATATTGCAAAAACAGTTGATGAAATACCCAGTCTAAAATTATTATCAAGTACAGAAAGTTTACTCATTCCTGAAAACTCATCATTATAGTCGCAACACAACAATGACATATTAATGGGGTTTTTTTTCTCTAAAATATTTTCTTCTAAAAATTATTTTAATATATTTTGGCATTTGTTTTAAGGACAGGCAACTCTACAATTATATATTGCCTATTCTGATAAACTGATGGTATATAGAACCATTTTTTTAATCTGAGTATTTTCAAGGAGTTTTATGACAATAAAATATAGCTTTTTCTGAAAAATGAAGACCAGCATAGAGAAAAATAAAATATAGATAAGGAGAAGGTAAGCAAAAACCACTCTTCAGTTGCAATCACAGATGTATTTTTTTAAATAGGCAAATGCACACTTAAGAAATATCAGTGTGTATTTAAGAGGAAAATAAAGGATGTTTTAGTTGCCTCTAAGATCTTCAAAGGAGAAGCCAAAGGTGTAGACAAAGGCTAGCAGATTCAAGATAAAGATTTTGATAAAGTATTGATATCACACCTATACTTGTGAAATAGCCTAGAAAAGCAGCAGTCTCTAGTTCTTCACTGATACTCTGGATTGACAATTGCTTTTAGTACAAAGGTCTTTGACAAGGAACTGAATATTTCAAGTACAGCCTGTATGTCTCCATGCTAAGGAAGTTCCATTTATTACCCATGTATGCAACAAGGGAAAAGTGAGCAACTGCATAACTTCAAAACTTTCCTGGGGCTTCCCTGGTGGTGCAATGGTTGAGAGTCCGCCTGCCGATGCAGGGGACACGGGTTCGTGCCCCGGTCCGGGAGGATCCCACATGCTGCGGAGCGGCTGGGCCCGTGCCTGCGCGTCCGGAACCTGTGCTCCGCAACGGGAGAGGCCACAACAGTGAGAGGCCCGCGTACCGCAGAAAAAACAAAAAAACAAAACAAACAAAACAAAACAACAACAAAAAACTTTCCTGTTGACACTGTGAAGGACAGATTGTTGATATCAGTTAAAAGCCTGTCATCTACAACAGCATTAAAGTAAGGTCATGTGTGGGTGGGGGAGAATACATCACCGTGAGAATTCTACAATGTGAAAGTTCACGTAAGAGACAAATATGATCAGTTCTATTCTACAGGAAACACTGAGCGAAGGTGATAACAGAGAGGACCATAAACTCTAGCCTTCTAGCCTTGCATGGATGATACTGAATTCACGGCTTTTCAGGGTCTGCGGGATGGGAGTTATAGGCACTCCTATACAAAAATCTATTTGTATTGGGAATGCCAATCAGATTATTACTTAACAAATCTTTTCTTCATTTTCCATTTACTAGTAATATTCTTTTCCATGTTATAAATAGAGAGTAATTAAAAATAAAGTGCTTTATAATTGCTAATATTAAAATATTTTCTTTTAAGTCCAAACAGCAATTTCCTACTGTATTTTATACTACACTATTTGACGCTTAATTCATAGCTTACACCTTCTTCCACAAAAATATATTGGGATGGCTTATGGGCAATAATATGAAGGAATATTGTAATTGAAAATTACAATAGTGTAATTGAAAATTACAATAGTGTAATTGAAAAAATATTGAGTAATTTCTTGATAAACTTTCTGACTTTAGTGTGTATCTTTTGTGCAAGTAAAGCAGAAGCAGTCAAAACTTTGTAGCCGTGTATAAAAACTGTTAGTGCTACGGACCAATGGAATTCAGCTATCGGATAATGTGGAGAAGGCACATTTGGAGCTCAAGTCCTGCCATCAAACACTGTTGTATTACCTTGGACAGGTTATTTAAACCCACTTGACACTGGGTTTTCTTATTTGTAAGATGGAGTTAATAATAACATAATATTAAGAGAGCTCTAATTTTCCTCATTGGATTCTTATGAGACAAAAAGGAAATAATGTAATATTTGAAGGAGCTTGTAAATTATGCAGCATTTGGGTAAATGACTGTCATTGTCATCATAACTTTCAACTTGACCAGTGGTATTTTTTTTTTAATTTTAATTTCCCTTTGTTCATTTTCAGTGGCTGTGTATTTCTCAAAAAGTATATTGATCATAAATTATTTTTATTACATTATCACATAATCATTTCCAATATGAATTATTTGAGATATTAAATTTGTAAAGAATATATATTTTAGTTTTGAGAGCAATCTGTGTTACATCTCTAAAATGTAGCAATGTTTGCACTCAGATTGTGTTTAGACTAAGAATGACATTGGACAACATTTTTTCGATAGTTAATTAGATTCTTATTTACAGCGATGAAACTTCAATCTTTAATCAGAGTCTTGCCAAAAACAGATTTGCAACAGGGTAACTTGAGCTCACATTTTTTGGAGTCCTGATTAAAGTATCTTCTAGTTTCAATGTGAAAGGCCTAGAGTCTCATTAACAAAAGAAAAATTCTCTGTGATTGTCCTTTTTCTCCCTAAGGAAGTTTTCTAAATCTCAGCAGTCAAAGGTTTGCTATTTTAGCAGACTTTTATTTTTAATGTTGGAA
The DNA here is from genome assembly GCF_002837175.3 of Physeter macrocephalus. Classification (NCBI taxonomy): domain Eukaryota; kingdom Metazoa; phylum Chordata; class Mammalia; order Artiodactyla; family Physeteridae; genus Physeter; species Physeter macrocephalus. Next base: position 116,823,840 of record NC_041215.1, on the reverse strand, counting down.
AAAAATTAAAGTTAGACTGAACAATTTTAATTTTTTCTCTGTCCTATTTAACATACAGTGAAAATAAGTGGAGTTTCAGGGAGCTGGGCTGTCCTCTCCTCATACAGAAATAGGACTTAATTTGGTAACCACTGGGAGTTTCTACAATGACTGTGGTATTTCTAAGGCCGCAAAAAAGCACTTTCAAGGCCCACGTTTTCTTTGTTGTTGCTTTTAATTTGTGTTTTCCTGATGCAGAAATTTAAAATGAAAACAATAACTAAATTTGCAAAAATATTCCTGGTCAATCCTTACTGCATTCAGAATGTAGGTTATTTTTTTGGTGTTTTTTAAAAAATAAATAGTAATGCACCTTAGATGCACCCTTCTTTATTGCCCTGGGAGTTTTTTAAGTGAAGCCAATTGAGCCATGTAAAACGTGGAGCAGGCAAAGAATTTCCCTCATGTTAGCAGTGTACTACATTTCCGTCAGAAAGATATGAGACTTAACGTGAAATATTTCAGAGTTATAATTGAACAGGTATTCCAGAATATAGGATGTGCACACTCAAGTGAAAAATAAGCCATCTCTCTCACATTTCTTTCATAATGTCCATAGTATACTCATGGAATCTGGGCAGGTGTAATGGAGCGTTAGAATTAGAGTCAGAAGCCTCCCTTCCTGTTTATAAAATGAGTATAAAAATATCTTAGAACTAAATCATTCAATGAAGGAACAAAGATGCAAAATATTTCATAAAATTGTCAACAATTATTTGTATTTCCCTCAGGCACAAATCTGGTTGTGTCACTTCCCTGACTCAAGCCATTTGGTAATTTTCCACTTGGTCCAGGCTTTGCCCCAAGCTCCTGAACCTGGCATCCACATTGTGAGCGGGTGCCACACTCTCTTATCTCTCACTTTTTATCTTCTCTATACCCTCTGCTCTGGCCACTTGGGTTAACTCACTTTTATCTGAACACGTTTTCCATTGACTTTTGCCAATTTTCCTGTTTTGTCTAAAATGTTTTCAGTGCACTGAAATCCTCACTCTTTGGCTAAGCTCTTCAGACTGAATTATTTCTTTCTTCATATGAGTTCCTAGAGCAATCAGCCCATGCCTTCTGCTATTAGTGGTACCTGTGTTATTCATTTTGATAGACTAGGCATACCTTGAGGGTCTTATACATTTTTGTACACCCCCCCACCAAGACCTATCACCTCTCTACATGTCAGAGACATTTAGGACATCTAATGGAATCAAACCATGGATTATATAAGTTGACTTGAAAAGATGTTAGTGAACTTAGTAATAAGTGAGCAGACAATATACATATTTTCATTTATTAATATAAGAAATATATCTATTATATTACACTAAATGAAACATACCTACTTGTCACACTGTCAAAGGAGAGCAGATGAGATATCAAAATATAAGACATTTTTATCATCTTTGCTTATCTATTTCATCCGAGAATGTCATCTTTGCTTATCTATTTCCATCCAAGTAAGTGGAAAGTTATTAAATTATTATACATCAATGCAAAGAGCAAAGCCGTACTCCTTGGAGAAAAATGTGCTGAGACTTAATGTGTCTGCTGTTAAGTATGTATAATACATTTAAAATAGGCAAATTTAGATGCCTTTGAAGATTTACACACGTGGAAAGACATCCCTGAGACCACCTACAAATGAAGTAAAACCTATACCTAACAGTACCCAAAGAATTTGTAACTTTGAAGAATGCGGGTTACATGAAAGTACAATTTGAGGGAAGTAGAAAGGGAAGAAGAAGAATTTGATTCTAGATCAGAAGTTGGCAAACTTTTTCTACAGAAAACCAGGCAGTAAATATTTTTGACCTATTTGGGTCATATAATCTCTGGAGCAACTACTCAGGGCTGGATTGCAGCCTGAAAGTCACTATGCACAATACGTAATGAATAACCATTGCTATTTTCCAATAAAACTGTACTTATAAAAACAGGTGGTGAGCTGAATTTGGCTAATGGATTGTAGTGTGCTGATCCCTGTCTTAGATTTTTGGTTATATGTAACTGGCATCATCATTATTATTTTGAATAAGTCATTGTCCATTTAAAATGTTTTATGTAACACAAATTAATAAATTACCATAAATAAGCACATTAACTACAATTTTGGAAACTTTAAAAAGGACCAGGCAATAAAAGATAAGCTGAGATATATAGATTTTTATCATTAACTGCCCATCAGAGTCAGATAAAGGAATAAAGGATGATCTTGGTCATTAACAAAATACTTCTTAAACTGTTCCATTGAACGCTTATGAACTTTAAGATGTTAATAGATGTTCAGAGAAAAAGTATTCTGTTACATAAATCTCTGAAATACTGGACTTAAATACAGGTAAGTAGTAATAGTAGTAAAAATGTCAGATAACTTTTATGAATCCCTTATTGTGTTCCAAGTAGTTTTTACTATTATCTCTAATTTAGAGATGTCTGCACTAAGACATAAGAGGTAAAGTAATGTGTGCCTAGGTCACTTAGCTGGTAAGTGGTAGAACCTACTGTAAAATACAGTTTTCACCATACTGTTGAGCTCTTAGCTGTTGAACTGTGTACATACTGACTCTCAAAGCTTTAAAAAATGTTCAAGCACTATTAGTATATATTAATATATACATTCAAGCACTGCACATTTCCAAGAGATAGTAAAGGATGCATCATTTCTCAAATTTACTTGATCATGAAAAAAAAAATCCTCACTAAAATTCCAGCTGATCATTAGAATAATCTGGGAAACTTTAGAAAAATATAAATTTAAATCATTTCAGTTGGCATTGTTGGCATTGAAGAGAGAGAGGTCAAGGGATGTGAATTTTTGCAGCATTCTTGCCTTAGATGATACTGATCATATGCCAGTTTAGGGATATCCCTTTGTTCTAATGCCATGCAACTAGAGATTTTTGTACACTCCATCCATTTTTCATACTCCATTCCTGTCATGTAGTGAGAGGTGGGAGTTTGCAGAATGAAAAATGTCAAGAACACAGGTCCTCAGTTCCTAAAATCAACTATATGGCAAGAGTAGCTAATTTAGTTCCTTTGTTACTTCCTAGTATAGTCTCCGTGAAAGTAAATAGGTAGTGTTTAATATATTATAATTTTATTTTGGCCTATATTGTTTGGTTTAATTACAGAATTTTTCATTTTTAGACAAAGGATCCTCTTTTTATTAGAGCCTTTGTAAACTTAGGCTCCTTTTGCAAATTGTCCTCTATCTGTGTCAAAGACAGATTTTAGATATGGCAATATTTTATTGTTCTTGTCTACTTGTAACTCTGGGTTGTCATGGAGCTAGGTCCTGATATCACATTTCTATAGACAATTGGATGAAATAAATGTTTGCATCCAATGTATTTACTGGAAAGGAAGATGCAAGTGAGCATTAAACCTGAAGGCTTAAAATGTAGGTAAAAGACCACAGGAAAGAAATATATTTATATTGCCTTTGCAAATAGTAAGCTATGCCAGCCATTGTGGTGTTTTTATTAAGTTTCTGTTGGTCTTTGTTTTATCATCTGTAAAATAAGTTCAAAGTTCTTTTCCATATGCAAAATTCTGTTAGCTCTTAAGAGTAGGAAGGACTTAGATTTTAAAAAAAACAACAACCCATAATGCTTGCCTTTTATAAATAGAACTTGTATAAACTCAGATGCTAGAAATCCAATCCCATGCCAAGAAATAACAATCATAGTCAAGGGGCAATATTAAAACAAAATGATTTCAAAATCCCAACCAAGTAATGTTTAATTAAAAAAAAAACTTTTGAGCAGTCAGAATTGTTAATTATAAATTGATATGCAATACTTTAATTTTCAAATTCCCAATACTATTAATTCTTCAGAAGACATATGATGACATTATTGTAGCCATCCTATAGATAGAAGGATTAAAATTCTTTGAGTTTTGTTCATGGTCTCATGACGTAATAGGGAGGAAATTAAGAGTTGTGTTCAGTGGATTTGTATCCACTTTAAACAGATTTATACAGTCATAAAATAATATCATCTAAAAGCTTTTTCAGGACATAAATGAATGTTTTTGTCACTTTAGTACTTTATTCACTCTTTTCGTGGTGTCATTAAATTCTTGCAAAGATGGCTTTATTGTGATGTGCTGTATGGCAGGCTGGAAGCAAGGAAATCAACACTGGTGATATGTGAGACTGTTACTGATTACTGATGCTAATAAGTGGTGATTAAGAGTCCAAAGTACAGACTCTAAAATAAGCCTTTGGTCATTATTAATTGGGGACTGGCTTGAGAAAGATCACCTGGATAAGCAAACCCACTGATCACTTCAGATCGCCTCTAGTTATTTGTTTCAAGCTCTTCCTCGGAAGCTTGGCAAAATACAACTAAAAAAATAGACCAATAGTTTTTTCTTGTGCTGTCCTTCGTAAAACACACTGCCTGATATATAAGTCAAGCTATAGGAAAACAAAACAAAACAAAAATATTGTCAGGGAGAATAAGGAGGAGGAGAAAAAGATTTTCTTAAAGTGAGAACATTTCACAGCTGCCTCAGATTTCACACACATACACATACAACGCATGTATGAGCAATTTCAATTTAGACTGTATAGATTATAGATTAATACACAAATTTTGCATAAAATATGTAGACCTAATTTATGAAATAAGATATGAGACAGAAGAAAACATGCTTGTTAGGATCACACCATTGACTAATTCTGTGTTTTGTTGAGTAAAACCACAATGAAAAATAAGCACATTTCTGACATATTCAGAATCTTGTACAGTTGGAAAGTTTGGAGGGGAGAATACCAGGTCACTCTCTTTTCAGCTTCATCTTCTCACAGTATTGGAGAGTCAGTAAGGAATGGACAGCAAAGTCTACACACAGCTCATGACTGACCTCAAGTCTGAGGTAGTCACTAGCAGTGATAAGCTCCGCAAATCTCAGATGTGGCCGCAGATCAAACACCAATCTCCTGGTGTGCCCAGGGAACAGAAGCCCATACACAAGTCTCTGTAGTCATGCTTATCACCCAGTTATCACCATTAACGGCAGCATCTTGCCATATGAAGGACAGCGATAAAAATCAGTGGGTGAGTCTATATATAACTAATCAAAGGGCCAGCTGACCATCAAGTCTCTTAAAATGTAAAGCAAGTGACTTTTTCAGACTATTTCATCCCTTCAGGGGTTAACTTGGAAGCCATTTATTCCTACAATTCTAATCCCTCATTTTAAAAAGTGTTGAGGGTCATTTCCAGTTCTCATCGGGGCTTTTGAAAAATTATTTCAAAAATCTGGTCTATTTTCTAGATTTCATGTTGTTTTGTAGAATTAAAACATGTCAAGTGAGCACACTATAAAAAGAAAGAGAAAGGTTTGAGGAACTTTATAAAGTTTTAACAAAACTGACTTCTAATCTTTGAAACTGGTCAGACATTATACAAATTGAGCAGAGGCTCCCTAGTTATTTACAAAGATGGACGTTCCCCATTGAGAATTATCCACTTTGAGCTTGTTTGTTGTACAGGCTGAGGGCTGAGCTTCAGAGGAGCAACCGGCATTACTGATTAAGATTACTTAATCTCTGTTATTTTGTAGATACTTGAAAGGAGAAGCCATTCTTGAATTCACTCAAAGGCAGTTTCAATATTAAAAACTACAGCATGTTCCACAAAACAAAAACTGCATTTTGCAGAGTCAGTGATTGTGGAATTAGTCTTTTCAATCTCCCAACAAAGACCTCAATTATCGTTGTTGTATGAAATTGTGATGTTTTCTAGGACTTTCTTTGGATGAAATTTTACAAATACCCCTGTTTGTTCCATTAATCATTTGTTGAGAACTTGTATATCCTCTCTTGGGAAAAATATCTTTAAAAATCCCACCCATATTCTTAAAATTCACCCATTTCTCTGTTATTAAAATAAATACAGAGGGTCAAAAAATAAAAAAAATAAAATAAAAAACAAAAAAAACCCCTTCCAGTTGTTAGGATGAAACTTTCACTGCCTTGCCTCTCGTATTTCAGCAGGACATAACACATTTGATTCCATTTGGTGGCATTAAAATACATACATACATACAATCTTCATACCTCTGGAAAGATGCATTCTGTACCCCTCTGTCCAGTACAAACATCTTAGTTTCTGTGCCTCTCATAGAAACTGGTGCCATGGCAGATGAGTGGGTGGGGTACAATAAGTTGTATTTCTGCAAAGTGTTAACTATTAGTCCCCTCAATTGAGATTTCTTTAGAGCCCCCCATTTTTTCCTGTTCTTTCACATATTTGGTTATCAGTTCCTAGAATGTGTTACTTTCCATTCTTTCTCTGTATTAAAACAAACAGACATAAAAAAACCCACAAAACTCCCAGTCCTAAATTCAAAAATCCTTTCTACTCACTTTTACAGATTTAATGTTACATTTAATGTCCATTAATGTTAATTGGACATTAATGATGGGGGCATAGATTAATGAGAAAGTTGGGAAACCTGTCTTCCTATGAATGTACCCATTGAAGAGCAAGTTAGTTCTAAACCTTAGTTGGCATTGACATTTTTTATGGGTGTGATGATTTGGCAGAATACTCTGAGTGATTAATTTTCTGTCCTCTTTGCTGCTTTCCTCAAGATTTAAATGTTAAATCCAAAATTCAGGGCAAAAACTAGGCAGCTTACCACAGCATGAAAACATGTTTTTTTTTTTAAAAAAGCAATACCATACTTACAAAATGTGCAAAATGAGAAAATAATCACACTGAACCTATTAAAAATAAAAACCAGAAACCTGATCAACTGTCAAGTGTCTGAAATAAAACTAAAACAGTATAAGTTTTAAAGTATAAAAAGATCCAAAATGGCTAATTCTAGCTGAGTGAGAGTTATAAAAATACTGAGCAAAATAAGAAATTATTTCTCCATTTAAGAAACTCAGCATGAGATAGTTATCACAGAGCCAAAGCTGATAGAACCTACATTTCCAATCAAGTTTTTCTGTAGGAAATGCTATTGTAATTTATTATTTATACTTCTTATTTCTCAAAAAGTAGGTTCCAGTGTCATTTTGCCTGAGTACACATAAAAGAAAGATGAGAAAACCTACTATACAATGACCTTTAACTTAATATAATATTACCAGAACACTGGAAAATTTAGAGTTTTCAAAAAGGGTAGAGAGAAATCCATTTTCAAAGCTTGCATCAATAAGTGTTGAAAAAACCCCAACGTTTATAAATAACATTATTTTTTCCATCAGGTGACAAATGTATATCAATTTTTTTAAACCACATTAAATGTTTATTTCTTACTGAGGTATAGTTGATGTACAATGTTATAAGTTTCAGGTGTACAACGTAGTGATTTACATTTAAATTTAGTGATCAGAAAAGACTAAAGTAGGGACTTCAGTATGTTTTTGTAACTGTGTAGAGTGAGACCACACAACTAAAACACTGGATGGTCATTACAACACTTGGGATGGAGATGCAATCCAAGATGAGTATCAGTTAGGAAGGGGTAGGGCGAAGGAGTAGAAAGTAGAAGCAGCATGGAAATATGTGCTTTATGAACAATGCATGTCATCTTTAGGGGTCCAAAGAGCACTCTTTACCTGAAGCTTGAATGCTTCTCTAATTAAAATGGAGAGGTCAACACATAAACCGAAATTAAGGCATTTTAAAGGAACTCTTTTTATTCTATGTGTTCAGTTATAACCTGACTCATTTTGTTCACCAAAGTATATTAAATGCCTGTTATGTGGTTTATATGGGGCTGGGGTTGGGAACAGAGGAGAAAAAAGAAAACACCGTCCCTAGCCTCAAAGGGTTCACTGTCCAGTGGGAGAGACAGGTCCTTTCACTTTATATTATCGCAGTGTGACAGAGGTGGTAAAGGTGGTGAAGAGTTTATATTCTGAAGCCAGGATGGCTGGGTTTGAATCCTAGTTCTTCTACTTTAGATATGGTGTTGGGAAAGCTGCTTACACTTTGGTGCTTCAGTTTTCTTGTCTGTAAAACAGTGCTAAGAAGAGTGTAACCTCATAGTGTTATTATGAAATGTGCTATAATACATATAACGGCCTAATGGTGTCTGGCTATGATTATTGTCCTTGTTATAATGGTGTGAGATGCAGCCCAGGATACAGAAGTAGGACAGTCAAGAGAGGGCTTTGCAGCTGAGATGAGATTTAAATGGAATTCTGAAGCAGTCTAGTAAGACTTACACAGGTGTGTATAAATGGTGAAAAAGTATGGGACAGCACGTGCAAGCACACAGGGAAGAGAAGTCACTGAGAGTTTGAGATACTTGGAGAGGTTGATGAGTAGAATCTAGACTATACTAGGGAATTTAGATTTTTATCCTCACGACGGCCCTGAATGTTTTTGTCCTTTGCATGCTGGTCATCTCATTCTTTGTTTACTGCAACAGTCCCACCTCCCCAGCCATTAATATCTCTTCACCTCTATTCAGTTATATACTTGGCTATAAAGTCATCTTGTTTAAAAAACATATTTAACTAGGTCATCTCTATGTATAACAACCTGCATTTTGTCCCTTGTTATTCTTTAGACTGAATCTAAATATTTTGGCCCGGTACTCAAGTTCCTCTTTCCACGTTCCAAAAATGCTATGCAAATTTACCTCTCTCTCCTTATAATGGCATTTTAGTAAGATCCAGCTTCCTGTTATTCTCATCTCCCTCTTCTTGCAGATTTTATTCATCCCAATCTCTGATTTTGCTCAAGCAGTTTCCTCTTTGGAACTTTAATCTCCCTGGATAAATTTTAATTTTTTAAGAACAGGCTCATCTGTGACCATCCTGAGGAAAAAGTTTGTCTGACCAAACCTCACACCATGTTGATAAGCTTCTGGCACCACAATCCCTTGGTGTGGACCTTCACAGTCACATACTTTAGACTTCCTTTTCCCCACTTCTCTCTCCACATTGTTCATGCCTTCCTTGTAGGTGGAGATTTTGCCTTCTAGATACCTTACTTTCTAATGTATGTACAGTACATCTACAGTATCTTATATATCAAAAAGCCCAATAAATGCTTGTTGGATGAATATATAACATGTAAAAATATCTTGTAATACAAGCTTCTTAATAACATGCCAAGATTATTATGTGAAAGTTGCATACAGCTTTAAAGATCAGCTTACAAGAGGCAAGAAACTAAATTAGAAGAGAATCAGATGGCTGATACTTACTTAGGCGTACATAGGTCAGATAGATAACTAGAACATTTAAAAAAAAGGTGTTGGAATTCTTTCACTTGAGTGACTTTTAAAATCGAGCTTCTGTCATAAAAATGTAGGTGAAGACATGGAGGAATGGAGAATTTAGAGTAAATCCCTGGATATTAGAGTTTAGAAGGAGTGAAACAACCATTTGTTCAATATCTATTGTGTATTGGTCATCACAAGACTGCTAACTTCATATAAATTATCTCACAAAATCTTTCCAACATCTCCTCCCATCAGAAGTAATGATCATGATGGCCATTTTGTAGTGAATGCTACTGTGGCTCCAAAAGTTTAAGGACTCTTTCCAAAATCTTACATCTAAGTGATGAATTTGGGATATGAATCCAGGTCTTTCTGACTCTAGAGCCAAAGTGCTTTGACATAGGCTTTCTTGTTTGAATGTATTTAGAAATAGGTTAAATAACTTGACAATTTTGACAGGTAGCAAACTTTCTTGGTCTCAGTTTTTCATTCTTATTAATGATCTCTATAGCTCTTAAAACTAAATCCTTGGGGAAAAAGTGGCATCTGTTTTCTTTTTTTAAATCACATTGATTTAAAATCAATGATATTGAAAGTCAGGGAAAAAGTTGTACATATCAATGGATTAAATATTAACTATAGCAGGGACAGATAGTTGGAGTAAAGGAATTACTAACTTGATATGTCTTTATTGTTTGACATGGTAAAATAATTATTACCTTTGAAATAAAATAAAATCTAATAAAAACAGGGAAAACTATAGCATTTTAAGTGGTGAGCTAAGTTAAACAGTATCTTTTCTTCTTTTATATAATTTGGTAATCAATATCACATTTTATCTGGGGTACTTTTTGCTTGGGCTAGGCTATCTGAAAATGTCTTTTTGCATTCTACTGTAGATAAATATGCATGTTAGAGGAGAGTGACATGATTCTAGAACCACGTCTAGAGTCAATCACGTGTTGAGTATTTGCATTTACTTTTGTTACCCTAAAAGTAAAAGTAGCCAATATCAAGATGTGTCCAATATGGTAAAGACCAGAAAGGCATTAATAAATATGATACTCAACTATTATTTGATGTCAATAATGGTAATTTTACTAGGCTCTCAAGCCTCTTCTCAATATTGTGGAACAAAGTATCATAATATGTGAAAAAAAAGTCTAGAATAACACTTATGTGTAAGAAAGTTGAATATGATAATTATCATTAAAATTTCTCTCGTGTCCTGAGAAATCTAGTTAAAATAAATGGGTTCCTTGGGTAAATTAGAACTGGTTTGAGCCCATAACTTGGACTAGACCAAATGCTATGAATTGCCAATACACAGGAAGTACTCTGATCATGATCAGTTTAAACCTTTTTCCACGTATTGACTCCTTCCACCATTTGATTCTTGTAAAGAAGGAAGTTGGGTCAGTGCTAATAACTGAACATTTCTTCTCTCAAACAGAAACAGTCTCACTGAAAACTAGCTATCTCTTCTTTTGCCTACAAGATTCTGAGCACCTTGTCACAGAACTTGGTTAGGTGAAATGAAAATCTTTATATCAAGCCATCAGTATGACAGAAACTCCAAGGCACAAACTGCCATTACATTTCAGGACATGTTGATATATTAATTTATACCTTAAGGGTTCATACCTGGCTGTAGGAAACGCTAATTAAAACTAGCCATTAGAGAAAAGAGACTCCAAGAAGAGATAAAAGTGAATTCCAAGTTACTTGAAAATATGACACAAGCATAAAAGAAAGACTAAGAAATACCATGGAGGCTGAAAGGCTGAAAAATTAGTCTTTTTTTTTTTTTTTTTTTACCACCTTTTACAAGGGACTATGATAAAAATTCAGTTCTCTCTGGGGTCCTGTAAGTAAAAAAAAAAAAAAATCTAATGAGCAGAGAACAGAATGGGGACCATGCTCTACAACAAGTAAGTCCAATGTATATTCTTAATATAAAGACCACAGCTCAGAAGTGTGTCTCTGTAGCACTTGCATTTCCATACACTAAATAGATAATTCTAGACTATAATTAAATGGCTCCAACTACAGGCTAATAAGCCACACACACACCCACCCAAAAACTCACAAAATTTAAACATTAACTTAATGGACACATAGCCTTTAAACAAAGTTGTTTCCTTCAGAAAACATATTTTGTTATAACACCAAAGAAATGTTTAAGGGCAAAAATAAAAGATGGTAACATGCTCCAAATACTTCTGAAGGAAAAAGTTATTGTGAAACCCTACAGATACTGATCAACAAACCAATTACCTATCTGTTGACCACACTGGTACTTATGCTAACGGGAGTCATATTTTTGTAAATCAAAGAGAAATTTAAAACTGTGTTTTTCCAACTGTAATTTTAATGTAGTAATCTAAATATGTAGTGTAAAAAGTTAGTATTCAATAAATAAAAAGGGTAACTCATACCTTGAATTCCTCCAAGATTTTGTAATTTTTCCCATGATATTCACAAGAGTTTTTCACTTCTTTGCACTCAGGACAGCATCCATTGTGTTCCACTTTAGTACACTTTGGGTGAATTTTAGGGCATTCTGGCTGGTCACAAACAGGTCCATCCAGAGCACAGACACATGGACAGTTGGAATGCCCTGGGAAAAATCGTTCTCCCAACTTGTATACAAAGCCGCTGTCATCCACACACCCTTTCCCTCGATAGTCATCAAAAATCAGATTGTCATTACTGGAAGTCTGGTCACCTTCATCAGCAGGATAGTCTTCATGACTGATGGCAGCAGAGGTGACCAATCCGGGGATGACCAACAGAAGTATGCAAGCTTCATGAATATGAAGAGCCATCCCCCTCCTCAAAGGATTCTGGATGTTCTCCTAATATTAGATATACTCAGCTCCTTCCATGAGAATACAAGAGGGGTAGGCTGAAAAATGAATATTTAAAAAGAATAATTTGACATATATAAAGAGAATATAGATTCATTTAAACCAATGCTCTTAACATGTTTATTTGAGATCTATTTGGAAGCTACTAAGACCTCAAATCGACTAAGTTCGTGCAACTATCTACACTTTATTATGAAGTTTGGAGGGTTGATCCTTGGCAATATATGCATTAAAATTGTCCTTTATGGACTTATTTCGCCTAGGAATCTTCAGCTTAAATTTACCTTCTGAATTTCAAAGGTCTAGCTTTGTCTAAATTGTAAGAAGTGGTTTTACCGAGACTCAAAGGGTGATCTTACTAATAGTTACAAATAACTCGAGAATATTTGAATTCACGTTCTCTTTGAATTCACTGATTAAACTAATGAGTGACAGAATGTATATATGTTACAATCGTCTGAAAGAAAACTCAAGAGATTAGTGAGAAGACATTCTACTTCTAAAAGAAAGGGAAGAAACCAACAGCTGAATGTAAATTATCATTGGATGCAGCTACTACAAAGGTCTTCCTACTTCTTTACGCCCATAATTGGAGAACAGTGGTCTCAATATAGGTGACTTGTTTAAGTGAACATGAATCTGGATTTTGAAACATGGTTAAGAAGGAAAATAGCACAACTATTCCACAGTGAATAAAAGAAAGAAAACTTTAAATAAGAAAATGCCAGGTATTGAAAAGGATTTGTTAAAAATTTATTTGTGTTATTGTCCACGCCTTTATTTTACTCAGGAAGTAAGCTCCTAGTGGGCAGGAAAGATGTATCTGTAAATTATTTTTACAGCAACTTGACTCTAATATTCATGTAATAAATACTACTTGAATTAATTACTTCAATATAAAATAAATGACATTCACACACTCTTGAAAACATAACTCTTTTTTGACATGCCAAAGATACTTGCACTTAGGCAATTTGCACAAAAATGCCAGTGTAACTGTTTACTGAAGTTTCTTAAAAATAATAGGGTGTTGCCAATTCATAGAAAATATGCCTTATTAATTTGGTGTTATTGACTCTTGTACACTTCACTTAGTGCTTGGTGGGGAGTGTTGGCAGTGGGCTCTTATTTAAATTATCAGAGTGACTAACTCATACAAAGCCTTGGGAAAACTGACTTTAGGGAGTAACAGATAAGAAAAGTGTAAAATAGTTCATTTGCCTATTTAAACGATGCTGGCTTTATGCCAATATTGCTAAAATTGTAAATAGGACATTTTCAGATCATTTATAAATGTTATTTGTTGGTTTATTTTCAGATTATAATAGCAATGATAAACCATCGATTTTTAGTCTAACATACGCAGATAATTTTAAATAAGATAAAGATAGCATTAGAAAACTTCAAGAACTATTATACTTGCATTTTAAGTTAGATATCAAATTCTAGTAATAGTAAAATGGAAGGGAGTATATTCATGACCTCCTTTAAGAGGAAACTGCTCTCTAATATTAGAATTCCTTTTGGGTAGGTAATGATAAAGGAGATGGATTTCTTTTAAAATATGTCAAAAACAGTGAGTCATGACAGAACAAAAAAAAATGCAAACCTATAATTCTTGAGAAGCTGGGAGCTCCCTTTGACAAAGCATTTTTTCCCTTAAATTACTACAGAGCCCACAAACATAATACAAGCTTCTGAAAAAGCATAATTTTCCAATTAAAGCATGCATTTCCCACATATTTAGAAGGTTTATCTTAGAAGAAAAAGGAGCTATTGTGCTTTCTTATAGTTTTCTAGTAGTATCTGTCAATACATGCAAGATAAGCCGTATGAAATACACATATCATTCTGTTTCAAAAGGACATAGAAAATGATCTTTTTGTAAGCTACAGGTAGGCATTCATGTGTCAGGTTAGGGTGAAATTAAAGGTAAAAATAGGGACGTAATACCTACTTTATATAAACATTAAGCATGCTTTTATTGTATGAAATATATTTTAAAATCTGCATGGAGAAAACAAGGTCTTCTTTTCAGTATAAGAAAGTTATTTTTTTCAAGAGCATTCTTCTTAATTAAGCTACTCTAGTGCAGTTTAATATTTAAGAGAAGAAACATTAGAGAAATCAAAGTGTTTATCTGAAGATTTTTTAATAAGTAAGCAAACATTGCTAAACTGAGGATCACTTCCCAGCTAAACTTTCCCCCCACCCCATATTGCTACATATGGTTATAAACGACTGCATCTATTTCTTTGAGAAAACAAACATAACTCATGTCATGAGATACACTTACCTAATCACTCTGGAGGTTAAATGGTGGTGGTGGGAGTCATTGACCAATACAAACTAAAAGATCAGGTATGTTTTAGAAAAGCAGTTTCTTTTTAATTATCCAAAGAATACATTTTCAGGCTTGAATTAAAGGCAATCCATTCTACCTCCCATTTCAAAACACAGTCAAGAAGCAGTCTCCCGCCCTTCCAGAGAGAAACACTGCAGACACACATAAGAAATATGCTTTGGATCTGTCTTCAGAATTCAAAGCAAGAAGCAATGCTGGTCCTGTTCCAATCCAGACCCCAGTAGCAGAATCATGTTGAACTTATTTTTAGCCTTTTCCCAGATCCTTCTATGAAATTTCCCGACTGATTACGCCTCCTCCACACATGAGTTCACTTACACAGTGTTTGATATGGCAGTAGAGGTGATTTGGCTAGGCTCTGAGGATCAAAATCAGCAACAGCATGCTGTAGCTTAAAGCCCACTCCGCTGGCAATACCGTCAGCATCATCCACGATATGTTGCTTGAATCCCCTCTTAAATACCAGAAAATACTAACTGTGGACGTGAAGGAAAGGAGCAACTTTAGCTGGGTTTCTGCATCACTGAGAACAGTTTGCGGACTGCTGATTTGTAGCTCATTCCGCCGGCAGCTGGGAATTCCTCAGCACCACGGACAGCGCCAACAACTGGCTTCTGAGCTGAGCTCGGTCGAAATACGAGCTGCTCCTTTGGACCAGGCTAGAGCGTTCTCTAAGCAGCCGCACTTTATACAGTGGATGCATGCATTGGAAGGGGAAAAGGCATTTTACGTGCAAGATACTTACTTGCATTGAGATTACGATTTTTTTTTTCTTTTCATTTTTTATTGTAATTATACTTAATGCATTCTCCCATGGGCTTCAGAGATGAAAGTTCTGGAAGAGCCTAGCATTTAGACTTAAGCCATCTGCAGTCTCTGATTATTATTAACAGATAAAGTGTAGTCATTGTTAAAGAATCTGTGAAAATGTATGCTCCCAATTCTACTTGACCCTTTGCTTACAGAAAGTCTTTCCCTGTGCTACATGATTAAACTTCAGGTCTTCCTGCAGTTTAGATTTGATTTTTTTTTTAAAAAGTAGCCTGGTTCTCCTGCAGTTTGTTTTGTAACATTCAAAATCAATCTCCTGTAATTCATCTAGTCTGTCATTAGGCGTCATTGTAAAGCTATTTCTTCCAAACTGCTAGCAAAGATGCTCTGTCTCGAAATTCTTATCAGAAGGAGAAAGAAAAAGACCCAGACACAAATAAATGAGCAGAAAGTTATTTTTTTTTTATTGGTAACAGTAATGAGCACTAAAATCCATGTCCAAAGCATGTTTTAAAGCAAATTGTAAATGTTACCTGCTGGCATATTTAACCAGATATTTACTGGTTTGGGACTATCTATACAAGGCATTTTCAAGCCTTAAAGGGGATGCCCTCCGCAGTGGGATATGCTGACCGTCAAGACCACGTTCGAATGGTGCCGTCGGAGTCTCCAGAAAACAGAGTCTCTCCGTCATGAGAAAATACGACCGTGTGAGCCTCACTCTCGTGGCCCATCAGTTTGTGGATCTGCCCTGATTTAAGATCCAGCAAATGGATAACTCCATTGCCACTCGCCTGAGCTAAAACTTGACCTGACAGAGAGAAGGAGGGAGAGAGGGAGGGAGGGAGAAAGAGGGAGAGAGAATGAATATCAAAGTTTTATTTCAAGCAGTCACAGTTTATAAGCAACAGAATATACAGTTTTGTTTCAACTGTAATTCAGATTCATTTTACGTTAGATGTCAGTCATTAAATATGAACTAACTCCTGGCTGTATAGGAAATAATTCCAGTTAAAATTAAGATATGCCAATGAGTAGATTATGAAATTTTAAAATGCTGTATCTACTTTATATGCAGAGGTCATCAAATGCCCTGCTAGTCTCCTTATATTTGGGATTAATAATTTTGAGAAGATGAGATTGAAAGCAATGAAGCAATGAAGCTTTCATTTTTCAAGTGAATTATTTCTGAAAAAAGTGTTAAAAAATAGGATTCAAAATGTAAGGCAAAGACATATATATATATGTACATATATACATATATACACATACACATATATACATATATACACACGGTAATTTATAACAAATTTGTTTATTATACTTAAATTTGTTTAGTATACTACATCACTACTTAGAACTAATAATATACATTTATACTTTAAAAATTGTGGTACTCATTAGTGCAACAAATGGCTTTTGGAGTTGAAGTGAAAATAAATACCTCCATTTCAAAGATGTCTTAGGTTTTTTTACTCTAATTTAAAATTCAAAATTCTGTTAAACTAAAATTTTGTGTCATAAGAGAGCTAAATACAGCACAGAGTATTCTCATAATATTTATACCATATATTTGTGAGTTAATAATTTCCTTAAAGTGAAAAACATATCAGCAATCACATTCTAATCTAATACTTTTTTATTAAAGAAGTCCAGCAGCAAACTATCAGGGAATTTGGAGGTAAGTAAAAACAACAGAATATGTCTACATAAGTATGTGGGTTAAATAAATGACTTTAGTACTTTCACTGGGATTATCTAATCATACTTAGAAGGCATATAATATTATCATTCCAGTAATGCCATTTAAAATTCATTAAACTCTTTCAACACATTAGATACTAGATTTAGTACCTAACATATATACTGATAATTCCATATAATCCTTACAATATCTAATGATAAAGAAAATAATATTAATAACTCCATTATATAGGTGAAGAGAGAGAGTCCTGGAAAGGCTAAGTAACTTGCTTAAGATGACACCCTAGATACGGAGAGATCTAGCATTTAATCACAAGCACTTTGAATCCAGAGCCTGGGGTTTTAGTCATTTTTTCCACATCCAGCACAGTATTTTTATCAGTGATGCCTTCTTGACAGATGTTAAGTAGGTGATATATTGTTAAAATAGAATTTTTCCATTCCATAATAAAAATTCAATAATAATATTGCCATAAAAGTCACAGTCAAATATTTAATCAAGAATTATAACCCAAATTGCCATGAATATCTCAAAAACAGAAAAGTTATAAAAGTGAAGTTAATCATGATAAATATGGCCTATTTGCAAACCTTTATATCTACTGAGCTTCTTCATCTAGAACAAAGCCTGACACAGCAAAGATCCTTAGGATGGATTAGAGTGTCCAAAGCAGCAGATGTGAATATTTATTATAAAGCCCCTTCTACTAAGTCTTTGCCGACAGAGGCATTACATATGGATTCCACTTCCAGCCACACATTGTAGGCAATTGTTGTTTGTGACTTTCCTAAGAATCAAATAACTTTTTTCTTGTATTCTTCATACAACAACTAGGAAGGTGGTAAATATCATTTTCTATTTTTGAAAACAAAACCAAACAGACTCAAAGCCTGTAAAGAAAAAGGAAAGAATTTAGCTTTTAAACCATTATCTTTTGTTGGAGTCAAATCTGTAAAAAATTTTAATTGGAAGTATTTATGAAAGTTCTCGGTAATTCCTGAAAGCTTGTTCATAGAGAAGATGATAATATTGGAATTTAATGATAGGATTATCTAATTCAGCAGCACCGTGCGTCAGGTATCTAAAAAATGTGTCTTTGTTAGAACAGATTTGAGTCAGCAAGTTTATGGTGAGGTTTTCAGGTTTACTTGAACTCATTTTCAGAAGGCTGTAAGATTGTGTGTGTGTGTGTGTGTGTGTGTGTACATATACATAAAATCATGTTCATCTCTAAAGTATATTGGATTATTACATGGCATATAATGTCTGACCCCAAAATTAGTTTTACAGGGAACTGAGATGCTGAACTCTTTCTAGGTTAGAAGATTTTCAAAATTATTTACCAGGATGTGTCAGTTACTACATTAGTATCTGTTGGTGTGAGAGACAGAGAGGTGGCACTCTCAAAAGAAAAAAATCACAGTATGACTATTGGTGACATCTCTACAAAGCAGAGTATTTAGAGACGTGCATAGTTATCTTTCTATATATCCTGATGATTGGCAATAAAAAGTAAACTACAATATGAATCATTTGTCATACCAATGTCACAGTCTTAATGACAAATTTCGGAAGAATACAAGATGTACCTACATCAAACTTGGTCAATGGAATTAAAATATGGTAGACATGAAATTTTAAATAGTACTATGAGGATTTATGAAAACTTGTACCAACAATGTTCATGTTAAAGTGAATAAGCCTCTTTCAAAATAGAAATATAATTTATTTATTTCACATTTTAAAATTTTATAACATTTTAATAAAATATTTAACCATTATAACATTTTAATAAAATTGTCTCCTAACATGCAATTCCTGAATAGATTTAAAATGTCATTTAGCATGGTATTTTAAGAATAATTATACTAAATTATAAATGCACATATTCCACAAATATCACATGGATTTAAAGTATATTATTAAAAAACATAGAATATAGTTTGCCAACACTGATTTAAAAATAAAATAGCCAAATTGGTTCATAAAGGTATTAAAAAATATAAATATCTCAACATGTATTAAGCAAAAAAGAAGCAAGTCATTTTTTACATAACATCTAAGTTATCAGGATTCCCAAACTTTTACAGAATGGGAAGAAAGTAGGCAGCCTGGGAAGAAGATTGATATAATTTTATAACTGCTATTCTTTTATATAAATCAGTAAATATCAATAATGAGTGATTATGACTGTCTTGATCCACACATCTCTGAAAAACTTAATACTTGTTTTTATCCATCAAGACTTCAGAATAATTTCTTGGTTAAATCAGTATCTTGTTTGCTGACCAATGAGTTTGAATGAGGATAACATGTATTACTATCCATTTTACTCTATTGGATTAATTTGCTAACTTCTTTTTACTCTATTGGATTAATTTGCTAACTTCTTTTGGCTAAAGCACTAAATTTCACCTTCACTCAAAGTATTGCTCTGCTATTGGATGAGCGAACAAACCTTTAAAAATTAGTGTTTCTCTCAAATTTTAGTTCTAAATTAACTTATAATTTACTTAACATGATAGAGCGTCTTTATACTCTGTTTTAAAAAGTAATGTTTTGAAAAATGTAGGTTTAATAATATCTTGAGCAAAGCAGTCTCAATTGGATTTGGTATAAAACTTCAATGTTTGAATCTCTTGAAGTTTATAAAATGAATTAACCCATGGAGATTGAGTGGTAACATTTTGTCTGGGTATATGTAATCACTTTGGATGAACCAACAAAAACTGGAAACTCATTGCTTGCTAACAAACTGTGCAAATGAAATCTTGGCACTTTTTCAAACTAAAGAATTTAAAATTAATTTCAGATACTTACATGTGAAAATTCAATTTGAGAGTATACACCTAAAATATCCAGGAGTTACCTGAATCTTTTAACACTTACCTCCTAACCTAGACAAATTCTTCTTAAGTTTAGGAATTCTGCATATTACCTACTACTGAAATATTTTTGACACTAACTATGAAACTTGACATAATCAGTAATGAGTACATGCTTGTTGCAGGAGGAGTTGTGGTAATGATGTAAATAGTAGTATAATATTGATTTTTTTTTTTTTTGAAAAGAAAGGATATGAGTTGCTTTGTCTTTCAGGTCTGCTAGAATGAGTTCACAGTAGCCATCGTTTATTGAGCATCTAGAGCTCCACTGGTTACCTCACATGTTCTGCACTCAATCCGAACAGGTAGATATTCTCCCTTTTTAGCTAATGAAGAAAGAGACTCAGAGAAGGTCAAGCTGGGATTTGAATTGAAATATTTATTATTCAAAAAGTCTTGCTTCTTTTACTGGCTTTAAAATTTCTTTCATAAATTACAACTCAGATAAGTGTGACACTTGGGGCTTCTCTTTGAGGGCCACTGAATTTCCAAAGTAAATAGGCTCAAATTTAATGCTCATATTAACACTGAAGAAAAGAATTATGGGATTGATTTTACGACTTTGTGAAACTCTGAAACTAAAACATCCATGGTCTTCACATATCAATTAATTATTTTTTTAATTTTTACTTTATATTGGCGTATAGTTGATTTACTATGTTGTATTGTTTCAGGTGTACAGCTAAGTGATTTAATTATGCATATACATATATCCATTCTTTTTCAGATTATTTTCCCATATAGGTTATTACAGAATACTGAGTAAACTTCCCTGTGCTATACAGTAGGTCCTTGTTGAGTATCTATTTTATATATAGTAGTGTGTAATGTTAATCCAAAACTCCTAATTTATCCCTCCCCCACCTTTTCCCCTTTGTTAACCATGTTTGTTACCAAAGTCTGTTTCTGTTTGTGAGGAAGTTCATTTGTATCATTTTCTTCTTTAGATTCCATATATAAGTGATATCATATGATATTTGGCTTTCTCTGTCTGACTTACTTCACTTAGTATGATAATCTCTAGGTCCATCCATGTTGCTGCAAATGGCATTATTTCATTTTTTTAATGGCTGAGTAATGTTCCATTGTATATATGTAACACATCTTCTTTATCCATTCCTCTGTTGATGGACATTTAGGTTGCTTCTATGTCCTGGCTATTGTAAATAGTGCTGCAGTGAACATTGGGGTGCATGTATCTTTTAGAATGATGGTTTTTCTCTGGATATATGCCCAGGAGTGGGACTGCTGGATTATATGGTAGTTCTATTCTTAGTTTTTTAATGAACTTCCATACTGTTCTCCATAGTGGTTGTACCAATTTACATTCCCACCAAAAGTGTAGGAGGGTTGCCTTTTCTCCATACCCTCTCCAGCATTTATATTTGTAGGCTTTTTGATGATGGCCATCCTGACTGGTGTGAGGCGATACCTCATTGTCATTTTGATTTGCATTTCTAATAATTAGTGATGTTGAGCATCTTTTCTTGTGCTTTTTGGCCATCTGTACGCCTTCTTTGGAGAAATGTCTATTTAGATCTTCTGACCATTTTTTTTGATACTGAGCTGCATGAGCTGTCTGTACATTTTGGAGATTAATCCCTTGTTGGTCATTTTGTTTGCAAATATTGATATTTTTTCTCACATTCTGTGGGTTGTCTTTTCACTTTGTTTATGATTTCCTTTGCTGTGCAAAAGCTTTTACACTTAATCAGGTTCCATTGGTTTATCTTTGTTTTTATTTTCATTACCCTAAGTGGTGAATCCAAAAAGATATTGCTGCAATTTATGTCAAAGAGTGTTCTCCCTATGTTTTCCTCTAAGAGCTTTATAGTATCCAGCCTTACATTATAGTATCCAGCCTTACATTTAGGTCTTTAATCCATTTTGAGTTTATTTTTGTGTATGGTGTTAGAAAATATTCTAATTTCATTCTTTTACATGTAGCTATCCAGTTTTCCCAGCACCACTTATTGAAGAGACTGTCTTGATTACTGTAGCTTTGTAGTATAGTCTGAAGTCAGGGCATTTGATTCCTCCAGCTCCGTTTTCTTTTCTCAGGATTGCTTTAGCTATTTGGGGTCTTTTGTGTTTCCATACAAACTGTAAAATTTTTTGTTCTAATTCTGTGAAAAATGCCATTGGTAATTTGATAGGGATTGCATTGAATCTGTAGTTTGCTTTGGGAAGTATGGTCATTTTGAAAATATTGATTCTTCCAACCCAAAAACATGGTATCTCTCTCCATCTGTTTGTGTCATCTTTGATTTCTTTCATCAGTACTTTATAGTTTTCTGAGTACAGGTCTTTTACCTTCTTAGGTAGGTTTATTCCTAGGTATTGGGTTGGCCCAAAAGTTCATTTGGTTAGTGAATACATTGTTCAATAAAATTCTTGGTGAAAATGAAAAATGTCTTTTACTTAAAACCAAACGAACTTTTTGGCCAAGCCAATACGTTCTTTCTGATGTGTGGGCAAATGGGATTGTTTCCTTAATTTCTCTTTCTGATCATTCTTTGTTAGTGTATAGGAATGCAAGACATTTCTGTGTATTAATTTTGTATCCTGCAACTTCACCAAATTCATTGATGAGCTCTAGTAGTTTTCTGGTAGCATCTTTAGGATTTTCTATGTATAGTATCATGTTATCTGCAAACAAACAGTGACATTTTTACTTCTGCTTTTCCAATTTGGATTTCTTTCATTTCTTTTTCTTCTTTGAATGCCATTGCTAGGACTTCCAAAACTATGGTTAAGAAAAGTGGCGAGAGTGGATATCCTTGCCTTTTCCTGATCTTAGGGGAAATGCTTTCAGTTTTTCACCATTGAGAATGATGTTTGCTGTGGGTTTGTCATATGTGGCCTTTATTATATTGAGGTAGGTTCCCTCTATGCCTACGTTGTGGAGAGGTTTTTTTTCTATCATAAATGGGTGTTGAATTTTGTCAAAAGCTTTTTCTGCATCTACTGAGATGATCATATGGTTTTTATTCTTCAATTTGTTAATGTGGTGTACCACATTGATTTGCATATATTGAAGAATCCTTGCATCCCTGGGATAAATCCCACTTGATCACAGTGTATGATCCTTTTAACGTGTTGTTGGATTCTGTTTGCTAGTATTTTGTTCAGGATTTTTGCATCTATGTTCATCAGTGATATTATCCTGTAATTTTCTTTTTTGGTGCTATCTTTGTCTGTTTTTGGTATCAGGGTGATGGTGGCCTCATACAATGAGCTTGGGAGTGTTCCTTCCTCTGCAATTTTTTGGACGAGTTTCAAGATAGGTGTTAACTCTCAGCAGACTGGTGCCTGCTTGCAGGTCCCCTAGCTGCAGCGATGGCAGCTCGCCCACGCCCCAGGACAGTGGGGGCAGCCACTCGAGCCCACTTGCGGGTCTCTTAGTGGTGGCGGCAGCCTGTGCCCACCCTGGAGCTCAGTATGGCAGTGGTGGCTTGCGCCTGCCCCCAGAGCCCTGAAAGCACATGCGCGCAGGGAAAGAAGCTCCTATGGTGGTCCTGCCCCTCTCCTCATGTGCCCCCCAACAATAGTACCTTGCCTCTCTGGCAGGCCCAGGCTTCTTCCAAGTGACCTTCAGTTGCTACACTCCAGCCTCTTCAGGCTGTCGCCATGCAGCCAACCCTGGTGCTCTCCGTGGGTCTGACCACTGAAACCTGAATTTCAGCACCCAACCCCTGCCCGCACCAGCAGACGAGTGGTCTCAGGTTGCAGAGTGCAGGGTGGTGGTACTGACCTTCTGTGCAGGTCACTCTCCATTTTGCCCTCTGCACATCGGTTGCCGTGCTCTCCTCTGAGGCTCCAAAGCTCCCTCTCCGTCCAGACATATCTCCCCGCCAGTGAGGAGCCTTCCCGGGGGAAGGAACCTTTCCTCTTTCACAGCTCCCTCCTTGAGGCACAGGTGCCCTCCCGATTTCTTTCTTTTTTTTTTTTTTTTTGGTCCTACCTGGGTACGTGGCTGGTTCCTTGCCCTTTACGAAGTTTGAGGTCTTCTGCCAGCGTTCAGTAGGTGTTCTGTGCGAATCGTTCCACTTGTAGATGTATTTTTGCTGTATTTGTGGAAGTGAGCTCCATGTTCTACTCCTCCGTCATCTCCCACATATATCAATTAATTCTTAAAAGCACACATTCTAGTGTATATATTGTACCTACTAAAAAACTACAAACTCATGTTACATCTCTTCCCACATCTCCAGCAAAATTATTTGTCTAGTTCTTCCGTTTCAATTTTGAATACTATATTCTGTTTTTCAGAGTCCAAACTGCAGTGGCAATCATTTCACACCTTTTCTCCCTCTCCATCCTTAACCCAACTTTTATCCATTTTTCTTTGCTACTTTTCTATATTTTTCCCATTTCCAACTGTTATGTTTACTATATTGAAGTGCTTATTTTTAAGATGTCAGGACCACTGAAAAGATAACCCCAAGTGATTTTTGGTTACAATTTCTTTACTTTTAAATCTATCTACATTAATTCTTAAAGCTTTCTTCAATTATGCCACTCCCATCCTAAAATACCATAAATTTGAATAGAACAACAACAAAAACAGCAGGAACGGTGACAACAAAGAGACCCCTTACAACTCTTGACATTCTCAGGTTTTGTTTTTTTAGATCTAATTACGTCACTTTAAAAATACACAACTGAAATGAAGTGACTCGCCCAAGGTAAGAAATTGGCATATTCATGGCAATTGTAGAACTTGGTTAAAATCAGATCTTTGACTTCCAAATCAGTGCTCCTTTTACTGTTTCCTTCTGACACTGAAAATGTCGTAGTATCTTAGCATGGCTTTTAAACCCCCTTCACTAATACAGATCTGCATGTACTCACCCCAGTACACTCTTACACGAACCCTGTGTTCTCCATCAAAAATTGCCATCATTTCTTGAGTGTATTTTTTCGCTTCCCCACCTTTGAATTATTGCTCCTATTATCCCTCTGGTAGAATATTTTTCTTAGCTATCTTCATGGTCCCTTACCTTATCTTCCTGAGAAAAGTCAACCCATTGATTAAATCCCAGTTCGAAATGATTTTCTTCACCAAGGTGGGTACAAGGCAATTCTAGTGGGGAAGATCTTCCTCTTCTGAGCATTTATTGCATTTTATTCACACATTCATATGGTAATAAGATGCCATAAATTATAGTTAACTATTTATCTTGCCTTCTTAACTTTGTAATTACTCAGGAACAGAGTCGTGTCATATATTTTTGCTTTCACCCCAGTTTAGCACCTAGACTGCTGTAGTCAGTACTCAGTTATAACAGTAACAGTTTTCTCAACTACCTTTTTTTGTCCTTTTTATCTGTCAAACACCTTTCTAAACACTTTACACACATTATCTCATTTTATCCTTACAGCAGCCCTATGGGGTGAATATATACCTGCACTATCCATGATAGCAGCCCCTACTCACATATGGCTACTGACTGAGCATTTGAAATGCAGCTGGTGCAAACTGAAATGTGCTATCATTGTAAAATGCTCACCAGATTTTAAAGACTGACTTAGTATGAAAAAATAATGTAAAATTTTACATTAATAATTTTATATCAATTACATATCACAATAATACTAATTTGGATGCATTGTATTAAATTTAAATTTTTTTTAAAATTAGGTTCACATTATGTTTCTACTGGACGGTGCTGGCACACACTCTGCTTCATGCAGGAGGAAAATGAGACAGATAAAAGCAACTTCCCCAATGCCACGCAGCTTATAAGTGGTGGAATCTGGAAATGAGGACTATCTGACTCCAGAGCTAATGCTCTTATCCTCCATGTCATGCCTAATACCTCCAGATGAATTTTTATTGATTGGCTCAATGTTGTCTTTCCCACTGTGATTAAGCTGCCCTCACTAAAATGTAACATGAGTCAGAGTAAATATCTCTTGGGTGTGCAGCTCCAGTTTCCAGCTGAATCTATGCTTGCTCCTAAGAATACTTTAAGATTCGTTTCTATTTAAATACAAGAAATATTTCAAAAATTTCATTTCTGTGGTTACCTTAATGGTACTTATTGACTCCAAGAATCTTACTGTACAGTTAGTTAGCTTCCTGGGAATATATGAGAGACTTGAAAGCAGGTTTATCCTTTTAGAGCTCATAGAGCCCAGCCACGTACCCAAGATTCAATAGAGCCTTAGTGAGGAGAAAGATAGATACCTCCACATCTTTGGCAAGTGTTTTATATTAAGATGTTATAAAATTTATTTTATTTTTGCTCTAGGGGAAACAAACCAGAATATATCATCCTTCTGATGCTATGCTTTCAACATTGACTAACATTTCCTCAGATTCACTCAAATAGTATTTTTGAATATAGTGAACATAGTTTATCCAATTCCTTACACTAATTGTTCATGAAAACACTTCTTGTTTTGTTGAAAGATTTCAGCTTAATTTCGCATAAGAGATTCCTTCAGAATTAAAAAAGAAAAATTAAATTTAGATAATTAAAGTAAAATTATCTAAAGTTGAGATATTGGGACTTGACTATATGATAATTCATATTCCCTGAAATTCCAAATGAAAATCATGAAATGAATGAAACCTTTCAATAACTAAAAATTGGTGGTCAAGTTTTAAGGAGGTAATGGTTTAGTGACACTTTCCACAGTAGCTTATACAGTGGCCAAAATAATGCCATTTTATAACGGAACATTCAGATAAGGAAAATAGGTAGTATAAGGTTATGAAATTTACTAAGTCATGTTGACAGGAATCTTTGGCTTTTTCGTTATAATTCACACTAGTTAATGTATCAAGACTTAGAAGTTGAGCTTCCTTGGAAAAGCCCTTAATCTAATAATATTTACCCAATGAATCAATTGTTTGGATCAAGGATGAATAGAGTTCTATTTAATGAGACTCATTAAATGCTATATCTGTTGAAACTGTACACTTATTGTTAGACAATTAA
The DNA here is from genome assembly GCF_002837175.3 of Physeter macrocephalus. Taxonomy (NCBI): domain Eukaryota; kingdom Metazoa; phylum Chordata; class Mammalia; order Artiodactyla; family Physeteridae; genus Physeter; species Physeter macrocephalus. The sequence continues at coordinate 116,797,054 of NC_041215.1, read as the reverse complement.
TTTAGAAGACATACTTTTCTTATTACTCTGTCTATACACTTAACACATATATTAACAAAAAGGTCACAATGTCCACTTACATGTTTGATCATGTTACCAAAATATAACTTGCCAGCGATATGAGTCAACAGTTGACTAAAACTATGCAGTTTTCTATTGTTTATACCACCAGGAATAGCATCATTCTGGATTAAATGCATGTGTCTGCATGAATTCTGTTATAAGAAATAGAAGCAGACTCAAAAAAGCTTAAATTTTAAGATTACAAATAATGAAAATGTGAATGAAAAACATCATTACATTTCTCATTAAATTCAGTAATTTCTCATGATTATTCATGCTTTGATTAAATTTCAAGCAATATGTTCCCCCAAAGAAAAACACCCATTTTACATTTCATTCAAATTAGTCTCATACACAGATCACAGGATATTTGTTTATCACAGATATACATGAAGTCTAAAACAGTTGTATGCCATATATGAAATAACAGAGTGGAGAAGGGAGGCTTTGATCAATAAGGAAATGATTTTTATACACATCTGAACCAATTTGAAGCAATTCTCCCGATCAATATAGATAGGCAGAAATGCTTCTCAGCATTTATTACCTGTGGAGAGCATTATTGATTAATTGTATTGATTTTTAGAATGCATGTGGAGAGGCATCTGTTGTTTCTTTAAAATATGCCTCAAAATGAAAAGTATCAAGAAACTAAGTTTTGAGGATTTGCATTAATGGCTCAACCTGGGTCATTACTCAGAATTTCAAAAACATCACTGAAGGAGATGTGAAATTTGATTTAGTTTATTTTGCACCCTATCACTAATCAATACGTTTCAGAAAAAAATTATTTCTTGGCAATTTAATTTGCTTAAGTGCTGGTAACAATTTTTAAACTTTTTCAGTATTTTATTTTACTATGTATACTCTTGCTAAAAGGTCTTAACTTTTCTCTTGCAGGTAGTACCACTGGAACAAGGATTGAGTCAAAGTGTAAATATTAGGCTAAAAATAAATGCATTTTAAATTTCTCTTGGTGGAAACTCACATCATAAAATGACACTAGAAAGTGTCAACATCTTATTTAGGGACTAGTCAAGCAGATATGTTATTTAGAATAGATAATATGTTTAATGGATACACCAAACTGAGAGGATGAAGATAAAATCTACTGTTACTTAAACTTGGTATGGAATGTTATTTATTAAGTGAATTTTGTTCCACAGAGTATGTTTTATCTGTTCAAAGTTTTAAACAAATATGGTAATTGTTTTTTGACTTACACTTGAAATCCACGTCCTCTATAGGAAGGCAGTTCTTTGACACTGCAGAAATTCCTAAAACTCAGTAGAGTATTTCCCTGCTAGGAACAGAACTTTTGGTCTTACCATATGTAGTTTTTAAAATAATTTCCCCCTATTTATTAGCAGAGCATGAATGAATATCTTCCTGAACAAGTGCTTTCCTATGTGAGCTGTCTTCTAAATATTACAGAAATCCCTTGTGATATGCACCCTAAAGTCCTAAAAATGTTCTAATTACTGAATCTATTTAGAATATCAACAGCCACCTGCTTTTATTAAGAAATCCTTGTAGACCTCTTTCCTAACTTGGTCTTCACCTATGCAGCTGATCAGTGTTGAAATAATATTTATTCAGGGACCCATGCACCTGGAGATTTGCAAACATTTCAGAAAAGCTTTTGCTGATGTCAGAGGAAAATCTAGTCTCAGTTCAGTTCTGAGGATCAGATAAGTTATGGTAAAGTGAAGCTGAGAGCAAATCATAGACTGCAATATCTTTTTCCCCATTATTCTTGAATAGAGAAAGGACCTGAAGGCTTATATTTTATACCAAAAAGTAATTAAAACTAACTTTTAAATATTATTATAAGTACTTAGTATTTCTTTTTTTTTTTAACTACTTAAACCATAATGTGTACTACAGTTTAAAAGTCAGAGTTCTAATATTTCGGAAATTTTTCTCTTTAGGGACATTTGTGTCATCACTAACTTCGTCATAAGGGAATCCCCCTTTCTGAATGTGGAGTCTTGTCTGTGGGACAGAAAACACTGTCAGCTTCTGTTGGTTAATGTTGAGATGGTGAGTTATTAATAACTGCATCCTTATTTTTAGAACTTCATCCTTTCCTACTCCTGGGCAATACCGTCCAATGGGTGAAAGTGGTTAAGTGATAAATCAGCATCACTACACCATTAATAGTTATAGTCAAGAAGATGCATATATGTGATTTAGTAGTTACAGTCAAGGAGATGCAAATATGTGATGAAAGAATTATAGCCTGATGATAACCTCTCTACCCACTGCCAAAAAAACAGAAAAGAATGGCTGGGATACCAAATGTGAAAGTTCTTTTGAGTATGGAGTGGCTAAACAAATAAGATAGTATAATTTGCTTGGTTTTAGAAAAATCATTAAACTCTTTGAAATCATAGAGATCAGCCTAAATTTCAAATCTGTCATAATTCATTACCTGAGGAAATACACAAGTCCTACCATCTAATTGACATGTTACCTTCAAAGTGATTTGAAGGGGTTGATAAAAGATAAAACCACTAGTTTCCATGTTTTAGGTTGGGGGGGGATGAATCAGGAGCTTGTGATGAGAACATACACATACTACTATATATAAGATAGATAGATAACTAACAAGGACCTACTGTATAGCACAGGGAACTCTAATCAATATTCTGTGATAACCTATATGGGAAAAGAATCTGAAAAAGAATGAATATATGTATATGTATAACTGAATCACTTTGCTGTACACCTGAAATGAACACATTGTAAATTACACACCAATAAAAATTTTTTTAAAAAACCCACTAGTTTCCATTATCTAATTTTTCCTCAATATTTTCTATTATATTCTGTAATACAACCATATGTGAAGAAAACATTATTTTCATGCTTCATTTCAGAGAAAGAAATGGAATCATACAGAACTGAAGTAACTTCTTTAAAGTAACAGAGCTAGTGCTAAAGCGAGAATGGCAACCCAAGATTGTTGTAAACCTTTTCTATTCTATAGCCTGGGGAAAAAGGAAAGTAATTATGTCAGAAAGCTAAGCTGATTTGGCTATTACCTGAAGTGCTAAATAAATTTATGTTAACTCATAATTCTGTGAAGGCATCTTTATGGAAATCTAAAGTAATATTCTAGTATATTGCATTCTGATGGCCTGGCTTTGTATCTCATAGAAAATTTAAAGCAACTATATGATTAGTTTGTTTTTACTCACTCAGACTTTCTCCATCACACTTTTTCATTCTTACTCTCTTAATCTGGCATTCCAAATTATATCAAACGGGCTTTTGATAAAAGCTAAGAGACAATTTGAGATTTAGGGCCCTGATGAATACTTGGGGTTAAAGTTACAAGACACAAATGATTTAGATGTGTACATGAGGCATAAAAATGACAAAGTTGACACTGCAATTTTTTTTTTTTTTAATAGAATTTGACTTGTCAATAGATGGAGTATTAGTTCAGGAACTAACTGTTCAGTTGCAAGTGAAAGAAAACTCAAAGTGGCAAAGAAAAAAAAAAGAATATAGATTTATAACTCAAATACAACAAGTGGACTGAAATCAGAAATAGTTAGACCAAGAGGTTGGAATGATGTTATAAGAGTGCCATCCCTCACTGTCTTTCAATTCTGCTTTCTGCAGTGTGGATTTACTCTCAGGCAGGCTCTGTCTACTTGATAGTCCCAACAGGTTCAGAGCCTCCCAAACTTAATATCCATGGCAAGAGTACCTTTATTGGTCAGCAGTTTCATACTGGGTAAAAATGTCCCACATTGTCAAGGTGGGATCATGTGCTTATCCCTGGACCAATTACTATGGCTGGCAAGTGGAAAGGTGTGATGGACAAAGCCAGGACTGACTGCCCACTACAAAAGCTGAGAGTGTACAAGAGTTACCCAAAGGAAGATCAAAATGCTGTTATTTAAGAGAAATGAACACTTTGCATGAAGAAAAAAAACAAAACCCAAAAAACTACAACCTACTTTGGATGGTCATTCCACATATGCAAAGCCAGAGTCAATTTTTGCGTTAGGGAAGAAAACAAACAAAAACAAGCCACATTCTAGGCCACTGAAACATTGCTTTACTTTCCCACTACTTTTCCATTTGGAAATCCACCTCATGCTATAATCTTGCCTCCTAAAAGACTCCAGTGCGAATAAATTGCATCTGACTTCACTAAGAAATCAGCACAATTATTTTGTTAAACAGATTGCCAATGTTTGGAGTCCCTTGATTTACAGTCAGACTTTCAAATGCAGAAAAATCCCAAGAAAAATTGCAAGGAAGGTGGGGGTGAAATGGGAATTACAGTTGCAAAGGAAAAGAGCTGAACACCTTTGTATCAAGCAATGTGTGTTTGTTAGAAAGTAGAAAATATCCCCTAAACTCAAGCCTCCTTTGCAGTGACTAGACATTCTGATTATTAATATTGGAGTTCCATTCATATACCAGATTATAACCTCCAAAAGAAATGCCAACCCAGAAAGTCACACCGAATTTCCTTTAAGTTAAAGAATAAAACTGTTATAATCTCTATAGTTAGAAACATATGTCATAGTTTTTAAAAAGCTTTCCTAATATTCTCAGTGTTTGCAGGAAAGAAAATGACTTAAGAAAACTGTCTTTTCAAGGGCTCTTCTATCTAGGTTGATATATTTTAAGTTTCAGTTAACAATCTTGCACATGTTCAAAAGAGCTTGATGTGGTTTACAAAGAGTTCTGAACACTAAAAAGTTTATTATTTGAGCTATCTCTAAAATAGAGACCATTTTCAGAAAAAAAAAAGGCTAAAAATATATACAGCCAAATAGATAAAGGTTATTTTGAGAAGTCATTATCTTGAGAAAATATACTCTTTTTGCTGTAGTCAGTATTTACACTAAAAAAAAAAAATTCTTTGGGAATTGTTTCAGAATAAAATAGATGAAAATGCAAGGGGTGGGTATTGATGAAACAAAATTGACAAAAATCTTATAGTCATTGGGTAAATGGTGTTCATTATACTATTTTTTCCACTATTATGTTTGGAAAATAAAAATTGAGTTTAAGGAATATTAGACATATAATAAAGTCAGCATTACTGTGTAGTCAGTCATTTCTTACATTTAAAACTAAAAATATGTTTGATTGTTATCAGAGAACAACAGTGTTCTACAACTAGGTATATATACAATGTGTCTAAGTAATTATGTTACCACCTATAGAGAGCCAGATAGTGATAACTGAAGTTACTAAATATAATGTGTTAGAAAAACAAAATTGAAACCAAGATGAGATTAGTAGATCATTTTAATTGTAATTAATAAAATACGTATTACTTAGGATGATCTTATCCTAAGTGCTAAAAAGTAGTTGCTTTCAGTGTCTTTTTAAAGTCCTTAACTCTTGTATATAATTCTGAATTAGCATTCAAAAGTGTCTTCTCGACATACAGATGGCCAAGAAGCACATGAAAAGCTGCTCAACATCACTAATTATTAGAGAAATGCAAATCAAAACTACAGTGAGGTATCACCTCACACCAGTTAGAATGGGCATCATCAGAAAATCTACAAACAACAAATGCTGGAGAGGGTGTGGAGAAAAGGGAACCCTCTTGCACTGTTGGTGGGAATGTAAATTGATACAGCCACTATGGAGAACAGTATGGAGGTTCCTTAAAAAACTAAAAGTAGAATTACCATATGACCCAGTGGTCCCACTACTGGACATATACCCAGAGAAAACCATTATTCAAAAAGACACATGCACCCCAGTGTTCACTGCAGCACTCCTTATAATAGCCAGGTTACGGAAGCAACCTAAATGCCCATCGACAGACGAATGGATAAAGAAGATGTGGTACATATATACAATGGAATATTACTCAGCCATAAAAAGGAACGAAATTGGGTCATTTGTAGAGACGTGGATGGATCTAGAGACTGTCATACAGAGTGAAGTAAGTCAGAAAGAGAAAAACAAATATCGTATATTAAAGCATACATGTGGAACCTAGAAAAATGGTACAGATGAACTGGTTTGCAGGGCAGAAACAGAGACACAGATGCAGAGAACAAACGTATGGACACCGAAGGGGGAAAGTGGTGGTGGGGGGGTTGGGGGATGAATTGGGAGATTGGGATTGACATATATACACTGATGTGTATAAAGTGGATAACTAATAAGAACCTGCTGTATAAAAAAATAAAAATTCAGAAATTCAAAAATAAGTGTCTTCTCTACATTGTGAACCATGCCATATAATTTTAAATATTTAAAGTTTTAAAATTAAATACTAAGATTTGTATATACTAGGAAGCAGTTATTTAGCCAAAGAATTGATAGTAATAAGCTATACTGATACCGAAAAATAATCATAGCTCAAACTCAAAAATTCTAATCCTGAAATCATTACTATATACCTCCAATTGGACTTTAAAAAAAAAAAAAAACAGTTGCCTGTGTAGATGTAGCTTATATTATAGACACTAAAATAATACAAAGATTTTTGTTAAAAAAGCACTATCCATCATAACCAGAAAGCAGATTGAAAATACAGAATGAATTTCCTGGCACACACTCTATGAACTGGCCAATGGTAGTACCCAAATACACCAGATAATTGTTCCACCATCTGCTTCACATTGATTACATAGTCCTGATGGTACATTTCCTATGACTGTGAGAGATTCCATTTAAAAAATTAAACATGATTTGGACTTTCTAAATTAGGAGTCTCTTCAAAATAGCATAAAAACTGGTTTCAGAGCAAATCTAAAGCTTTGATATGGTTCTCTTTTCTAGGAATTAACATCTTTAATATTTCTCATGTATAACATCTTCCTTGTTTTTTTTTTAAGCTTCATGTTAATAGTGTTGTAAAGCATGAGGGGTTTCTAGTTCTTAATCGAGTGCGAACATGCCTCTGAAGATGTACAGGGTCCTGTTTAATCCTGCACATAAAAAACATGCACACTTTCACTTAAATGATCCTAACTGATATGAATGGCAACTTATTTTACTAGATAACTATTTTGCAATGTTGGCAAAAAATATTTATAAAAAGTATTTTATTCTTTTCCTAAACCTGAAAGTACAAATCCTCATTTATTATAACTTACTCCAATAAATATCTTACCTTTCATGTTTATTATTTAGTGAACTAGTCAAAGAGAAAAAAGTAACTTTTTTTTTTTTAACACAACCCTAGATATTCTTGAACAAAGCTTTTCCAACTGGTGACAGAAAGGAGATGGCAAGACAAAGTCAATCAAATCTTACATATTTCCTTCAGGGGCTGACAGCCAAAGAGCAGGACATAATTGTAGGAAAACTGTATTATATTGTATCATTCAACCAAGAAAAGGGATAAGCTACCAGGAAGTCATCTAAGATTCATGAACATATCTTTAATCTAATTTCAAGAAGAGAGACTAAAAGGCTGCTTCCATATGAGATATTTACATTTTAAATTAATTTTGATTTTTATTGAGGGAATATGACATGGTTAAAGAAATCAAGTTCTATAGGCTTATAATAAATAATAATACTTTTCTGCCCTAACTCCTTTCACATCACATGGACCCCTTCCCCAAAGTGCCTATTTTAAATCCTTCCAGCTGCTGCTTTTGAAATTTGCCACCATATTGGACAGTCATTTGTGCCACTGCTATTTTTCAATGTATCAATTTCAGACATTTTCCATGGAATTCATATTAGGGAGAATATTAGACTTTTATGTAATTATACTCAGTTCTCATCTCTCCATCCTTCCAACTAGTTGAGATCACAATTCTAGGTTCAGTATTAACAAATTCAGTTAATACTTAGTTCAGTTACATTATTATGACATCTATCCTTATCATTCACTGCTGACTCAGTTAGGATGCTCTGATTATATATCCCTTGTTGCACAAACTTACTTCCCAGATTTTTTTTTTCTTTCTGGGTTGGTTTCTATGTACCTATCACTAATCACTCCTAAACTCTTCTCCACAACTATAGAACTTCTTTCAGTACTATTCGTTGCATGGTCAAATACATCAGGTTTATTTTTGGATTCTTATTTCCTGGAGACCATACCTCGAAAACAAGAGCTTCGTTGGTTGCATAGGAAAAGTCTATCTGGGGGTTCCTAAGAAAAGGTATATGTGTGGATAAAATTCTAAGTGGGAGGCAAACTGACATTTTCATTGTGTGTAATGAAAATTATCCCTTCATGTCACTATCTGTAGGCATTTTCTTTGGGTTCTATTCAGTTCTTCCAGCAATGAATACTGTATGGTGGCCTGTGTTCCAGGAGCTGAATGAGGGGAAGGGTGGAGAGAATGTTGTTGGTCAAAATCCATGTTTTGTGTTTACATTCTGTCCTTTGTGTTTCTGATTCCAGAGCCCCTTCTGATTCAGTTTTTCTGGAGAACAAACCTTTCCTTTGAGAATTGTGGTTGAAGGGAGAATGCTTGGTTGAACAGGGTTGGAGAGAAGATCTCAGGTTTAAACTGCTCTTTATATTAATACAACCATGTCAGCTCCATGCCTCTTCCCTAAATTCTTTGTAGCAGGTGACATCAGTTCCAGAATCATTAGGGAGCTCTGTTGTGTAAATTAGCACATCATTTTAAAGTTTTCCTTTATAGGCACTTGGGTCCCTGCATCCTCTACTTTGCTAAGTCAGTTACCACTCCTCCACCTGTCTCCTACTGACATCTCTAGCCCATTACAGTATTCGCTTCATTTTCTGTCTTTGTGTATTTATACCCATGTCCTTCTTTACTGTCATTGTAGTGGTGTCCTTGCATTTAATTCACTATATTTAATGCATTCTTCAGTGTGATATTTACATTTTGGTGAATAAAAAGTGGTGCCAATTTTCCCATATGTATACTATTCAATAAATTAGGTAATCTAAGCTTTAAGTATATACTTTAAAAATTATTCCACAAGATCTTAAATATGAATTTGAATGAAAAAGATGAATCCCCCTAGTATTTCTGTTTCTCCTTACTTGACCTTCACTCTCCATAGGTATTTTACATGTACTAGCTTATTTATTCCTCAAAATCATCCTAATGGCTAATACAATATTACAGAAGAAATTAAACTCAAAGAGCTTCAGGAAATTGCCTTGTGTCATACAGCCAGTAAGTAGTAGGGCAAGAACGACCATGCAAGAAGTATGGGTACTTGCGTGGAATCACAAAAGACCCTGAATAGCCAAAACCACCCTGAGAAACAATAACAAAGCTGGAGGCATCACACTTCCTGATTTAAAACTGTATTATAAAGCTATAGCAATCAAAAGGCTATGGTATTGGCATAAAAAGAGACACAAAGATCAACAAAACATAATTGAGAGCCCAGAAATAAATAATAAACACATATATGGCCAATTAATTTATGACAAAGGAGCCAAGTATACACAATGAGAAAAGGATAGTCTCTTCAATAAATCGATGTTGGGAAAACATATAGCCCATGCAAAAAAAATAGCCCATGCTAAAGAATGAAACTGGGCCCTTATCTTATATCATGCACAAAAACCAATCCAAAATGGTTTAAAGACTTGAGCATAAGACCTGAAACAATAACACTCCTAGAAGAAAACGTACAGGGTAAAGTCCTTGATACTGTTCTTGGCAGTGGATTTTGGAGTTGATGTCAAAAGTGTAAGCAATGAAAACAAACAAGCAAACAAACCAAAAAACAACAAAACCTACCTCAGGAGGTAAAAGACCTGTACTGGGAAAACTATAAAACACTGATGAAAGAAACTGAAGATGACACAAATGGATGTAAAGATATACTGTGTTCTTGGATTGGAAGAATTAATATTGTTAAAATGATCATATCACCCAAGGAAATCTACAGATTCAGTGCAATCCCTATCAAAATACCAATGGCATTTTTCACAGAAGTAGAATAATTTTAAATTTGTATAGAAACACAAGACTCCAAATAGCCAAAATAATCCTGAGAAAGAAGAACAGAGCTAGAGGAATCATGTTCCCTGCCTTCAGACCATGTTACAAAGGCACAGTAATCAAAACAGTATGATATTGGCACAAAAACAGACACATAGATCAATGGACAGAATAGAGCACCCAGAAATAAACCCATACACTTATGGTCAGTTAATCTATGACAAAAGAGGCAAGAATATTCAATGGAGAAAAGACAGTCTCTTTAATAAGTGGTACTGGGAAAACTGGACAATTACATGTAAAAGAATGAAATTAGAACATTCCCTAACACCATATACAAAAATAAACTCAAAATGTATTAAAGACCTAAATGTAAGAGGGGAAACCATAAAACTCCTAGAGGAAAATGTAGGCAGAACACTCTTTGACATAAATCATAGCAATATTTTTTTGAATCTGTTTCATAAAGCAAAAATAAACAAATAGGACTTTAAACTTAAAAGCTTTTGCACAGTAAAAGAAACCATGGACAAAATGAAAAGACAACCTACTGAATGGGAGAAAATATTTACAAATAATATGACAAATAAGGGATTAATATCCAAAATATATAAACAGCTCATACAACTCAACATCAAAAAAACAAACAACCCAATTAAAAAATGGGCAGAAGACCTGAATAGACATTTTTCCAAAGAGGACATGCAGGCACATGACCAACAGGCACATGAAAAGAGGCTCAACACTGCTAATCATCAGAGAATGCAAATCAAAGCACAATGAGATATCTCACACCTGTCAGAATGACTATCATCAAAGTGTCTACAAATAACAAATGTTGGTGAGGATATGGAGAAAAGGGAGCCCCATACACTGTGGGTGGGAATGTAAACTGGTGCAACCATGGTGGAAAACAGTATGGAGGATTCTCAAAAAGACTAATAATAGAACTACCATATTCCTCTCCTGGTTATATATTTGAAAAAAAAACCCAAAACATTAATTCAAAAAGATATATGCACCCCAATGTTCATAGCAACATTATTTACAATTGCCAAGGTATGGAAGCAACCTAAGTGTCCATCAACAGGTTAAGGAAGATGTGGGATGTATATATATATGTAAATGTATATATATATACACACACATACACTATTTATATATATATATGGTATATATATACATACTAAATATATAGTATATATATGTGTATATATATGGTATTATATATATAGATGTGGTGTGTGTGTGTATATATACATATATATACATACAATTAAATTTACTCAGCTGTAAAAAAAAAATGAAATTTTGCTATTTGTAGCACATGGATGGACTTGGAGGGTATTATGCTAAATGAAATAAGACAGAGAAAGACAAATACTGTATGGTATCACTTATATGTGGAATCTAAAAAATAGAACAAACTAGCAAATATAATAAAAAAGAAACAGACTCACAGAACAAATTAGTGGTTACCAATCGGAAGGGGGGAGGGGCAACATAGGAGTGGGGATCAAGAGGTACTAATATGTATGAAATAAGCTACAAGGATATATTGTACAATACTGGGAATATAGCCAATATTTTTTAACAACTATAAATGAATTATAACCTTTAAGAATTGTGAATCACCATATTGTACACCTGTAACTTAGATAATATGGTACATCAGCTATACTTCAAAAAAAGATGAAAAAGAAAACCAAGTGGCACTACTTCAAACTAAAATTCTTCTGCACAGCAAAGAAAACCATCAACAAAATGAAAAGGCAACCTACTAAATCAGAGAAAATATTTGAAAATCATACCTGATAAGGAGTTAATATCCAAAATACATAACAAACTCATACAGCTCAATAGCAGAGAAAACAATCTGATTAAAAATGGGCAGAAGATCTCAATAGACATTTTTCCAAAGAAGAGGTTCAGATGGCCAACAGGTACATGAAAACATGCTTAACATCACCAATCAACAGGGATATGCAAATCAAAACCACAAGGAGATACCACCTCATACCTACTAGAATGGCTATTATAAAAAAGACAAGAAATAACAAGGGTTGGTGAGGTTATCGGGGAAAGGGAACTCTTCTGCACTGTTGGTGGGAATTTAAATTGGTGCAGCCACTATGGAAAACTGTATGGAGCTTCCTCAAAAAATAAAAATGGAATAACCACAGGAGCCAGCAATTCCCCTTCTGGGTATTTATCCAAAGGAAACAAGACACTAACTTGAAAAGATACAATGTTCATTGCAGCATTATTTACATTAGACAAGAATGGAGGCAATGTAAGCATCCATCAATGTATAAATAAAGAAATGATATATAAATGGTATATAGGTACAGTGGAATATTATTCAGTCATAGAAAAGAAGGAAATCTTGCCATTTGCGACAACATGGATGGACCTTGAGAGCACTACTCTAGGTGAAATAAGTCAAAGAATGACTAATACTCTACTATTTCACTTACGTGTGGAATCTAAAAAAAAGAAAAAAGAAAAACAAACAACCCCAAAACAAAAAACAAAACATGAACTCATAGATACAGAGTACAGATTGTGGCTGCCAGAGGCAAGGGTTGCGAAGCAGGCAAAAGGTACAAACTTTCAGTTATAAGATTAATGAATTCTGAGGACGTAATGTACAGCATGATGAGTATAGTTAAAAATACTGAATGTACATTTAAAAGTTGCTAAGAAAGGAGCTTTTAAAACTTTTCATCACATGAAAAAAATGTGTAACCGTATGAGGTGATGGGTGTTAATGATCACTACCATAAATTTAGTTAACTAAATTTATGGTAGTAATCATTTCCCAATATATACATACACCAAATCATGTTGTACACCTTAAACTAATACAATGTTGTCAATTATATCCCAAAACTGGAGAAAAATAAAATTTAAATATAGAAATTCTTAGGCCAAAAAAATGAAGTCTGGGTCCAAGATCTCTCCTCTTAACCATATGCATATGCCTGTTTAAATACAGGCCATGGTTTTGTGATCTTTAATACGATAATACTTACCTCTACAGCCCTTAAGAGCTCCCAAGAACCATCATGTCTAAAGCTACAGGTATATCTAATCAAGTGCCCTCCTCAGCTAATGATCATCAGCCCTGAAACATCTCTGGGCTTTGCTCTGCACTTCCTTTAAGCTTCTTTTCTCATGGAACTTTCCTTAACTATACTTGTTAGTTTCATATGTGGACTTGTCTCTTTTGCCTCTTATTCATTGGCAGCTCAATTTTGGACCATGATTTTGAGTCTGATCTGGCTCTCCATTGGAACTGTGCTTCTGCTAACTTTTCCCCGGGCTCCACATATTCCATCTAGTTGAATATGAGCCACATGACCAACACTCCCCTCTGGAATCAATGTTGTATTCCCTGACTACCACCTGCCTCTCTCATCTCATTGGGGAGGGGAATGACAGTGTTCTACTGTCTTTCTAATTGGATGGTACTGGATTTTAACTGCCCCTTCAAATTATATTTTTAGTGATATTTAATTCAGCATTCAGAATATGACCGTTTTTAACCAATTTATACTCAAAGTGAGCCCGAGATAAAACGGGAGCTGGGTGGTGTAGAAGAATAGTCACTTGTTTGGCTATCCAGGAAGCCAAGTTTAATTTTAGCCTTGAGAGAATTTGAAATCATTATAATTAGATGAGTATTAAAGCCCACAAGTGAAAAGGACTCTTTTTTTTTTTTTTTTTAAGCACACCCATTCATTTAGCATCAATTCACAACTGGCAGTTCATTCTCCCAAATGCTCTATCACTGAGCATGCATACAGAGTTATCTGGAGGAGTTCAAGTAACTTGGAAGTAGGTCATTGCTGTGATGTGATATAGACACTATATTTAACTGGAATATCTATAGAAATGTATAAAATGTGTATGTATTTGTAGAGAGGAATATTATATTGTTTCACGTATCTTATTTGTGATGCACAACAATGGGATAGTTGGTTTAGAATGATTGTAGGGTACACCCTGTACATGGTGCTGGGCATCAGTACAGATGTTAGGTAATAACCACTCCTGAGCTTGGGCTCCAATGTTAATTTGAAGTGCACTCCAGAAAAATAGGCACTTATTTCACAGTTGCTTTAAAATGCTATGTAAGTTCTGTTTCAGTCCAGACTAATGCCCTGATTGAAGAATGTCAGTAATATGATGATCTGAGGTATCTTGAAAAACAGATGAGAAAATATGACTGGCAGTTTAGTCTTCTAGCCCTGCAATTCTAGAACTAAAAGGTGTTTTTGTAAGATTTATGGGCTTTGGAATTTCCAGTAGAAAATGAAAGCAAGGACTCTTAACATAAGCATGTTATTGTCAGCAGTGGCATCTCTATTAAGCTTGTTCCCTTACTTAAACTCTATTACTGTCATCTCTCAGGTTTGTCATACCCACTGCCCTGACAGTACAAACATTCCACTGTAAAATCTGTCAAAGAGGCCAGTTGATTTCCTACATCTTCCGACACATGCTGCTCTTTAATATCAGCCTGTCAGAACACCTAAGAGAAAGGCATCACCTTACACGCTTGGAGCTGAGGCTAGGACTACCATCACACACACTGTAATCATTAGCCTTTCCTTGCTATAAAACTCTGCCTTTTGGAACCATAGAATCTGTTGCTGGAAAATGCTATTGGCATAAATCTATCACGCAAATTAGATTGCATACATCTTGGTGGAACTGGTTATTTCAAAAAAAAAATTTTTTTTCCTGGTGTGAATCTGCTTTAATTTCTTTAATGATAAGTTGTTTTCAAATGTATATTGGATTTTCCTCCGCCACAATCAAGTGATTCCTGCATAGAAGTCAAGAAAAATATTTTTGGCTTGACTTGTCTTGATTATATTCTATTCTTGTGGGATATATACACCCTTGCATTCATCTTAAGTTTGTCTTATCTTGGGAGGAATGTTCCTTTTGGTTTCAAAAATGTGATTAGGTAATTTCAGGGTGACATACTGGACAGTCTTTCATTTACAAAAGATGGTTTTCTTGGCACCCCATGGGGAGGTCATTGAGCTTTTATGGTCTCTCTTTTTATCTGGTTCTCTTGTGGTATGTGTTTATGGGAGGCCTGGGGGAAGTCTATTAATATAAGGGATGTTCTCATAAAAGAATGTAGCTAATTTTATAACAAATACAACAGAATGTCTAAAATCAGTACACCTGGTATATTCACGTAGTCACCTTGGGAGGATGTGGACTTATCTCAAAGACCTTTTTTGGAATGCCTTCAGAGTGTACGGCAGCACATGCTTTTATCCCTACTCAGTTAAGTTTATTTTAGTATTTGAAATTAAAAAGTCACACATTATCACCATAATAATGAACAAAAGTATCTAAAATAAAAATGATGACCACCCACTTACCCCAACAACTTACTTTAACCCCTGGCTTAACTCCCCCTTGATGAAGCTAATTTTAGTATCTTGGTTTATAATCATGCCACAGTTTTCATCTGCTCATAAAACATATACACTATAGGGCTTCCCTGGTGGCGCAGTGGTTGAGAGTCCGCCTGCCGATGCAGGGGACACGGGTTCATGTCCCAGTCCGGGAGGATCCCACATGCCGCGGAGCGGCTAGGCCCGTAAGCCATGGCCTCTGGCCCTGCACATCCGGAGCCTGCGCTCCGCAACGGGAGAGGCTGCGACAGTAAGAAGCCCGCGTACAGCAAAAAAAACCCCCAAAAAAACAAAAAACAAAAAAAAATATACACTATATATATGGATTTAATTTTTAAGGAGAATATATAGATTATATATATTCTTTAACTTGTTCTTTTCCCTTTAACAATATATTGTGGGTATGGGCAGGTTTACCAAGAAATAAATGAACTATGAACTTTAGGGTCCCTTACTTTCATGGGCCCTTTCCAAGGACCTGAAAGGGGGAGATCCTAACAATTTTTTTTTATTATTATAGTTTTGTATTTTTTATTTCTGAAGGACCCCTTGGCCTTTTAATGTACCAGTCTCTACAAAATCTGGATCTATTTCTGAGCTTGGACATCTTTCTAGGCCAGTAGATCTGGTCTATGTATATCCTTTTGGTTCTAGTATTCTCATGAATGTGAATCTTTCCAACAGAAGAGAATTGTCAAATATACAAAGAAATACATACAAGGATTACTGTAACATTTTTAAGATATTAAAAACAGGACAATCTGGATCTTCTCATCACTTGGGGAGAAGTTAAAAAATTATGGTACCACCATACTTTGAATATGTGTGGTTTTACATTTTCTAAAGTGATGGCAAATTATTGGTTTCTAAGGACAGATTTGACTTTTGGAAGCAATCAAAAGGTATTCAGAGTCTTGTGAAAGAAGAGGAGACACTGGAATAGTATTACCTTTGGTTAAACCAAATTAGAACATGACTGCAAAGTCATGGGATTATTTATTTGGCCAAATCCTCCCTTCAACAGCAGTGCATTGAGAACCTGCTTTGTTTCAGGTATTCTGGTGGTTAAAACAGGGCCCCATTTTAAAAAGTGGAAACAACATTTGCATGATAATCCCCATTTAATGCAGAGTGTCAGATAGCAGGCACTCAATGAGTCTTTGTTAAAAGAATAAGTAAGAGATAAGATCTGTGGTTACAGGAAGAGGGGTGTTGTGGTGAGGGGAAATAAATGAAGGTCGTCAAAAGGTACCAACTTCCAGATATAAGATTATAAGTACTAGGGAGTAATGTACACATGATAACTATAGTTATGATTGTTTTGTGGCATATTTGGAACTTGTTTAGAAAGTACATCCTAAAAATTCTTATCACAAGGAAAGAAACTTTTCCTTTCTTTTTTAATCTATATGAGATGATGGATGTCAACTAAATTTATTGTGGTAATCCTTTCATATATTGTAAGTCAAGTCATTATGGTGTATACCTTAAACTTATACAGTGCTGTAGGCCAATTATATCTCAACAAAATTGGAAGAAAAAGAATAAGCAAGTGAATCAATAAGATGCTATAATGGTATTATGTATATGGCATTATAAGAACACAAAAGAAGGAGAGATGTTAATTACTTAAGGGTGTCAGATAATGCTTGCTTCATAGAGGATATGATGTTTGAGCTTAATCTTTAAAGATAAAAAGAAACTGAAGGGAAAAAAAGAGTGAACAGAAAACATTTTGGTTAAAAGGAAGTAGTATATAAAAAGGCATAGATGTGTAAAATTTGACTTGTATTAATTGGGCTTGGAGTACAGGGTCTGTATATGATTAATAGAAGCTGGGATTGAAAAAGTTAGGTAGCTTCCCAAAGGCAAGTCATTCTCCTCATTTCATATTCTTATACTGAGTCCTTATTTTCATTCCTCAGTGGTCTTTGTTAGAACAAAATTTCTCTATTGGATGAACTTTGTTTACCATACTTAGCTGATATTTCCCTCTAATGTTCTTTAAAAAATATTCACAGTTTTTCTTTTTCTGGAGCATGCTATGAGGTGGTTGTTATCCAAGGTATATACAAGGTAAGAGCCAAGTTGAAATATTAATAGAAAATCAGGGTCATGAAAAAAGATAACACACAAATGGCAACCAGAAAATTCAACACAGCGTCTTCATTATTGAACTTCAGATTTGAATCTGTGCTTGCTGGTCACTGAGTCAAAAAATAAGTTCACAGTTTTAATAAAAAAAAAAAGATATAACTCTAAAAGTAATATTCTTTGTGTCTCTTTATAAAGAATAATTCTTGGAGTCAGAATGCCTTGGTGGTAGTTACTTAAGCTCTCTGTTATAGCAAATGGAGATTTTATGTGGTTTAAATGAGATACTAATAGGTAAGAAGTTTAGTATGGGTTAGGAACTGATCTAAGTACTTTACATATATTAGGTCATTTAAACCTCACGCTAACTCCAAAGTTGGGGACTGTTATCTTCTGCCCCATTTTACAAATGATGCACTGAGAAGTTAAATAAGTCTCCAAAGAGCATATAACAGTGAGTGATGGAGCCAGAATTTGAACCCCAGTTGGCCCTGTTCTGAAGCCAGGCTCTGAACTACAGGCCATGCTGCCCATCTGAAACAATGAAAGCCACCAGACAGTGCCTGGCACATCGTGAGTGCTGAATATCTAATGGCTCTCAGTGCTATGATAGAGGACAGAACATTTTCAGTCCCTATCTGAAAGCAAACATAGTCACCTAAAGATGACTTCTTTTAGTTCGTCTCCCACATTACAGATTGAGGAAGCAACCATATGCTTTGGAAACCAGATCAGCAGATGGCTTGTTTGGCGACCTATTTTGCATAAATTGAAGAAATGAAAGAGGTTTCCTCCCTAGAAAACATGTTCTGTCACTGGCATGCAAGGACCGACCTTCTGTCTAGAGTGGGGTGCAGGGTGTTTACCAGGAGGGCATCCAAGATACTTAAGACATTTTTATATAAGTGAAATTGTGAGTGGAAAAGTAGAGAGAGTGGCTGTGAAGAGGAAAATTAGTTAAATCTTCCTTTCTGTGAAACATGGCAGCACCCTGAAACCCAGCATGGTTTTCTGAGTGAAGACCACAGCAAGAAACGGAGGCAGAATGAGAAGTACATTCATATTAATTGTACCATTTAAATTCCAGAACCTGGTGTGTCGTGAGATTACTTCTAGAGAACAAATGAGTGCTAATAAGTGCTGGTATTATTTAAACAGAAAAGGAGAATCCCACATGTAAAATTAAAATTATTGGAAAATTTAAAAAATGGAAAATATTATAACAAATAAATTCCAGGTGGTAACTGTCATGCCTTGGTAAAGAACACGTCCTTTCAGACAACTCGAACATCTTTGTGTCCAAGATCAAAAGCAGAGACTTGGTTTTAAATTGAAATGATCTGGCATGGTCTTGGACAGGTTAGTAGCTCATATTCAAAGTAATGATGCTATTTTAGAAGTCCTGGACCTAGTATCTTAAATATATATTAATCACCTGTAGGATAGAAGAAATATGTCAGTGATAACAGCCTAATGGGCAAAGTTGTTTTATCAACAGAGATTGATAGAGGGTTTGTCATGTGCGTGAAGTTTTACAACATTATCCACTCTGGTGGATAATAATTCTCTTCTCTCTCTAAACAAATCTCCACACAACAGTGAGTTTTAAGAAATCTAAATCTGATCATGTCACTCACTGCCCGTCCTTTGATGGATTCCCATTTGCCCTATGGTTTACATAATCTCCCTTCTGTTCAGTTTTTATATCACCTGCCCCCACCTGTCTCCCACCTCCCAGCCTTACATTCTCTCTGGTGGAATGTTCTTCCTTCCAAGCACCTCCTTTTCCTTATTAAATGAGTTCCCTTCTAGTTCTAGTCCAAAGGTCCCTCCTTTTGGGAGCCTCCTTGGATCTCTCGACTATGTCTAGGACCTCTTATTATATGCCTCCACAGTACCTATTCCTCTGTCCTGCACCATGCAACATGTAACTACTTCAATTATTTGTGATAATAATGCCTGTCTTCCCCACTAGACTATATATTGCCAAGGACGAACACTGTACACTGTGCTCAGTAATAGGTTTACTGACTGAATGGAGTTTGCTGCTTCAGGGATAGGAGAGAGAAGGAAGGGTACTAAGGTAGGGTGGCGGCTTCAGCATGAGCAGAGACACAGAGGTGGGGAGCGCATGGCAAGCCTCTGGGTTGGTGACACTCAGTAATCCTTTATGAAAGGCCTTAGCAACAGTCGTGCTGAGAGAGGCAGAGGAAAAACAGGCCGATCTGATGGGGCCCTTTCTACTCTATGATTTTCTGTATCTGGCACATCTTTTTGCAACTCTCAGAGGAAAAAGCCCAGTCTCTGGTTGCATAGTGAATAACTGTTTGGACACAAAAAAGGGACGTGAAGGCAACGTTCTTCATTGAGAAAAAGATGCTCTTATTCAATATGAAAACTTTCAGTAAGCACAGACCAATGTCATGCGCTTGATGGGCACTCAATAACTGAGCTATTGTTGCTGAGAGAGGATGATACCAACTCAAAGAATCTCTCCGCCCCTATTATCTTTTCAAACACACCCTCCTCCACGAGAGCGATTAAGTCTGAAGGCTATTACCTGCAATTGCAAAATCTGCTGCACAGAGCAGCACCTGCCATGAGTTATAAAGGTACTTATTACACTAATGTTGAGTCACTGGATAGGGAACCACAAGATCTAAGGTTAGGTATGAAAAATGTAGGATCTGTCTTGCAACAAGTAGGTTTTGGTTTAGGGATACTGAGCATTTCTTCTCAGTGGAGTTATGTTAACAAAAAGCCATTTTGCAAGGATGAATTATGCTTCTTTGCACATTTGGAATGGAATTTAGTTCCTAGTCAAACATGAATCAGGTTAGAGCCATTCCGTATTAGTCAGAGTTTTTTGAGTATTTGATCTTTCTGGTCATTGGCATCATTCACATGGGTAAGCCACACATATTTTCTATTCACCACATGGCATTGACCCTGGCAATAGGAGGGATAGTCAATGATTCTGTCGCTGCAAATCCTAGTTAACAAATCACTGTGATATTTATTTTTCTTTTTCCAAATCTGCAGGGAAATAAATTTATGGATCACTTAACCTTTTGCCCAAGGAACAAATCCAAGTCGGTTCTGAATTAATATTGCTCTGAGGATGCAAAGCGAGGTCTGGTTTTCAAAGCAAAGCTGAGGGTTAAGGCAACAGTCCAGGTAAGAGGTAGAACTGCTTGTCCTCACCTGATTTAAATGATTGCTCCAGCCCTAAGTATATTTGCACAGACATCTAATAGAATGCTTTTTGTTTGTTTGTTGTGCTTTGCTTTGTTCAGCTTGTATGAAGTAACAAACTGCCTACTACTTTGAATCAGAGTTCTCCAAGGCCAGAAAAATGACAGTCACCTATGTCCCACTGGAGACGGCACAGATACTGATGCTCCTTCCTCACCTGAAGACCCCTGATCTGGCTTCACCCATAAAATCTGCCTGTACTCAACATCAGAAGGCGTGGAGAATGCATCAAACATTTTGTAGATGGTTCTGATTTCTACATTACATTCCAAAGCTTGCCAAATATGCTGTAAATGTGAGGTTCTAGGCTCCTATTCAAATAATAAAATCTCTTGGGCGTTCCGAAAATATTTTACTCAAAATGAAAAGTGTTGGCAGAAAAGAGGCAACCGTCTTTGGGAACCATGCCTTCCCGTAGCTCACACTCAATGCATGAAGAACTTGCCTACGTGAAAGGGCATCACTGCTCTTTCATACTTGGAATAACTTTTCCAAAAGAAAAGCACCTCTTGATTTTGCTCAGTTACCAAAGATCTGGTCTGATGCAGGAACCGTTAGAAATGTAGCTTTGGCATGCATTTTCTTAATAGTAACTGGGAATTTTAAACTACTTAGAAATGGCACCTGCTTTGCGCCTTCCTTTGAACTATCCCCTGAACACACTGAGCATTCTTTAAAACGTCATAATCAATACTTTGAAAGGTACTGCTTCTTAGAATGGTTGTCACTAAGCATACAAATTTTCTTGGAAAAAAAAAGTGTCATTCTACTTTCCCTTGCAAAGGGAAAAAGGGTATTTACAGACACAGCAGTACCAAGAATTCCCTTATGATCTGGAGGAAACTAGGAGTGATTATCCATCCCAGTGGATTCAGTAGCCAATAGGGACCCTTTTCCGCTTATTTACTGAAATTGCCTTAATAAATTCTCCTCTGGAGAGTAAGAACCAATTACACTAATGTAGATGTGGAACCGATAATTGACTTCACATCATGGAAAACATCCCCTGAAAATGGTCATGCAAACAGTGGTGACCACGTTCAACTCACTGCTGTTGCCTGATATGTGCTGTGGTGTTTCTCATTTCCACTCTGTGATTTCAAGCACAGCTACCATGAAAAAATGTTTTGTGCATCCTGAGAGCCTCTGATCCATCTCATGTTGGAAGTATGCTCTGTTTTAACTTTGTTATACACTGATCTATCTCTAAATTAGAAGTAAATTAAACAATGTATATGCCAGTAAATTATCTCTGGAAACTGACTCTACCAGGGTCTTTACTGTTTTGCATTAAAAAATAAAATAAAAGAAACTTGGGTCCCGTTCTGTTGCTCATTTTCTGCATATTAAAACTCTCGTTATTAACAGTTCTTGAACAATAAAGCAGAAGCAATCACACAGGACTACATAAAAGGCAATTTCAATAGGGTTCAATAGAAGCATTTCTGAAAACTGTTTTAGGCATTTTCTTGAAGACTGCCAGGGACTAGAAATGCTTTTCAAACACTAACATTTTGCAAAGCCTGAAGATTCACGTGATGCTTATTGGGTAAAAAGATCTTTCGTTTCTACCCCATGAATGCCAATAGTGGAATCTGTGCTGTTTTAAAGGTCGTCATTATAGGTCTGGGACTTAAGGATCTGCCTTGCTTAAGGCAAACTGTTCCATAAATTTTGTTGGATAATGACACACATCCACTGTAAACACACTCTTTTACCATCTTGCTCTATCCTTGCCTTCCTCTCTGCTGACAAGACGTTTGCTAAGTTGACCATTCTTTCATTTATTTAGTCCTTCATATAACAATAATGATTTGTTGTGGGTCAGGCACTGTACTTGGAACTGGAGATACAGTGTTTTTAAGATGCAGTCTCTGCCCTTGTGAAATTCAGGGTCTGGACCATTCATACCCTGTTTCCTGGATGCCTGGGCTCTCCTGAGCTGTATATATGGCTGGGGCAATTTGAGTGTTCTTTCTGAAAGGTCTCCAGAAACAGAAGGGTATTGATGGGTAATGCTTTTCTATCTTTGGTGTGAATCCTCTGTAAATGCTTAGACCATGGTAGAGGAAGGATATGCCCACCCAGCAAGCCAAACTACCATAATCAATCCTGATGAACAATGTTATTGCACTTAGGTTTCCCTTATTTTTAATTGGGGTAGAGCAGACAAAGGGGCCACAAAGCCACTATATCCATTCTAGCTTTCTTCTGGAACTAATCTTGAGGGACCTTCCCTCATCTCTATTTTTAGTTCTAACAAACTTGGGGAAAGTTTGATGCTCCTCAGATTTCTCAGCCTCTCTATAGGACATCAGGACCAGTTAGGGGATAAATCTTAAGTCATAAGGATAGTGTTAGGATGGGGCAACTCTATTCAGATATTCAACTCTGGGAGTGGCCCCTCGGAATACAGAAGGAAGAACATGGGCTTAGGAATCACACTGTCTCAAGGTTAATAACAGCTCTGACATTTACAAGCTTTGCAAGTTAGTTCTCAAATTTCCCCTTCTAGAAAACTGCAGAAAGTAATGCATTGAAGGTTGGAGATTAAATGAAATATCTTACAAATAAGTGTATATAGCTCAGTACATACCTTATCACTACCCAACTGATATCCTTTCTGTATCCTTTTTTTCTCCCTGTATTACTTTGCCGGGCTACAGAGCTGGTTGGGCAGGAAGTTCCTCAGAACTATCATATCAGATACTTGTACCACACATGTGAAGATGCAGATTTCAATGCAGTAATGTATACAAAGGAATGTATTCATTTTCAAAGGGAATGCACCATTTTTAAGGATGATTCACAAGAGGCTATCTGGTGTCAATCTAATCCCGAGGTCAGCAACCTGCAGCAGATATGCCAGACGGTGGTGCGATGAGCCAAGGTGCTGGGCATGTTGCCATTCCCCAGGTGGAAAAGAGTCCAGAGTCACTGCCAGTCTGAGCCTGGCAGAATGAGTTGTGAGTTTTACTAACTGCTGCTGCTCTTTCTATTACACAACTGTCCTTACAGGGCAAGGGAAAACATGGCCAAGTAAAAGTTGGAGCTTGTTTCCTAGTCCTGGGACTGAGGGCACGGTATCCCTGCAACTCGTTTAAGCATTCTCATCCCTACACTTTCCTAATGACAGGATTTTGTGATATGCTTTGTGGGGCATTGCAAGTATTCAATCTGCCTATGTTTTCCTCTTGCCCTTTTCTAATAGAATTCTGATTTCGTTCAGGCATCTGCCCTGTCACAGGTAGCCCTTAAGGGAAGCTCCAGGGATGGGCCCTGATTTGTCCAAATCTATCAAGGTAGATAATTAAGAGAAGCCTGGCTTTTTACTGGTAAAAATCAACAAGGAGGCATTTAACTCCAATTGCTACTGGCAGTCTTCTCAAATTTATAAGGGAGAAGTCAATAGAACAGAAATACCTACAGAGCAGAGATACAGGAATGAATTGAATAAGTAGAATCACTGATGATATTACTGAGACAATGTACTCTGCCTCTAATTTGCAAACCAGTGTACTTTCTTACTATTTAAACCAGTTTGGTTTGAAGTTCTTGCTATTTGAAGCCAAATTATCCCTAACTGATTTCCCTTTTATACTAGTTTCTTATTGCTGCTGTCACCATTACCACAACTTAATGGCTTAAAACACACAAATTCATTATTTTACAGTTTTAGAGACCAGAAGTCTGAAATGGGGCAGCAGAGCTGCATTCTTTCCAGAGGCTCTAGGGAAGGATCCACTTTCTTGCCTTTCTGGGCTCCTAGAGGCTGCCTGCATTCCTTGGCTTGGCTATGGCTCCACCTCTACTTTTGTCATCGCATCTGCTTTTCTGTCTCTGACTCTCCTGCTCCCTCTTACTAGGACCTTTGTGATTATATTGGGTCCCCTGGATAAATCCATGATAACCCCCCATCTCAACAGTTCTAATTTAATCACATCTGCAAAGTCCCTTTTACCCTATAAGGTAACATAGCCTCAGATTCCAGGGATTAGAACACGCTATCTTTGGGGGCCAATAGTTTGCTTGCCACATGTCCTTAACATCGCCACATGGCCCCATTCCTAAGCACTACTAAAATCACATTTTACATTTTAAAAATTTGTCATTCATTCATGTCATTTAATCAACATGTATGGAATCCTACCCCGCATGCTAGCCATCATGCTAAGCATCTCTCTTACAAAGATGAATGTCTTTGTTCCTCTTCAAAACAGGAAGACAGACAAGAAGTCAGGAGATCTTTTTAGAGAATGTTCAGTGCTGAAGGGAAAGCTGTGTGAACAGAGAAGGACCCTCGGTCTAACTGCTGAGTTAGGCTTGGTTTCGTTATAATAAAGTCTTTTAAATTGAAGATATAGAAGATTCACTACAACACAAGATTATCATCAAGAAAAATATTGTTTTAAACTAATCAGTTTCCAATTTGGTTTTTATCATTTTGAACTTTTTTTTTTTTTTCCAGATTTCTGCAGGTCTGGTTTCCTGAGGTCAAGCAGGCATAGTCTGAGAAAATGACTAAGAGGTCCGAGAAATGTGGTCTGGATAAATTTGCACAATATATTTAAAAGCTAATGCATTTCATAATCTATTTATTGAAACAATGTTTGCTAAGTTACTAAGTTACCAAGGAGTATGCTGTATCCCAGAGGTAATTCAAAATTGATTCAGATATCATGGTCTCTTGTATTCTAGTTAGAGATAGGTCAGGTATACAAATAACTAAAATACATTTAATACACCCTAGAATATTTAATTCTACCATGAATTGCCCCATTATCAATTTCTATTTTGTTTTTCAGCATTTCCTCTCATTTTTTCCATTCATTATTTTTTATTCCTTCCTCTGTTATTTAAAAATTTTAAAACACAGGAAAACAAAAATCACCTATCATGCAACGGCTTTAAAAATGCATATCTTAAAGAATCTAAGGCACACAGATTGAAAGATGTGCTGCTATTTTATGTGTCACTAAGAAAGAGAAGAACACTTCCAATTAAGCTGACACATTGTCAACTGAGAAACGGTTCCCACTCGTGGAGATGTTAACTCGTGAAATTAGGAAAATCTCCCTTCTCCCTATCTCTCATTTCAGAGGTAACCACTATGCTTAGTTCAATACCAACTTTAGATACATGAGAAAAAACCCACAGGGGGCATGATGTTGTATGATTCCATGGTTAAGAACCTATATGCCTAATATTTATAGATATATTGATAGACAACAAAGCATACCAGGGTTACTATTGCCTTTCTTCACTGTTTCCATATGTGTTTTTGTTTATATGAGGTGTGTGTGTGTGTGTGTGTGTGTGTGTGTGTGTGTGTCGGTGGGGGGAAGTGTATAAATGTCAGCACGCATTCATGACATTCATGTGCTGGTGGAGAGTCTACTCAGTGTAGGCGGTAATGAAAAGCTATATTCTAGTCTCAGGTAAAGAAGAGAGACTATGAAGGCCAAGTTAAGGAAAAAATAAACAAGAGAAAAAACTGCCACATTTAGTAAGCTGGTTTTTGGCCACTGTTTCCTAACAAGTTTCTAGAAAACCAAAATAGCTCATTATGGAGATACTTCAACTCTTACGTTTTCTAACAATTTCACATATTTTCTTAGAAACCCAAACTCTTATTCATACTAGAAAACCATTTAAAGTTCCATTTCAAAATTAGTTGAAAAGCTAGCGAGTACTAGAGAAAGGGAGTGAGCTGAGGCTGCTCTCCTTCCCCTAAATCTTTAACACTCAAGGGGCTGAAGATGTTAGTTCTACAACTGATTAAAGGAGAAAAGCCCTGTTTTGACATGTTCTTGAAGATCCATATTTATACTAACACAGTAACATCATGCTTATCTTGAGGGCATTTTGATATTAAAAATCTTAAGAGTACAGTGTATCTTTCCATAATATACCAAGAATGTAGGTGACGTACAACTGTCACCTAACAGGATTTTGAATCATGCAGACCTCATCTCCATGTGCCAGGAAGGACATACACCAAAAATAAAAGACATAGTGCCCTCTCTAAGGAAGGAACTTAGATTTATTGAATGCTTACTGAGAACCACACATTGAGCTAAATGATTTTGTTTGTGGTACTTTATTTAATTGAATGAGGCATGCATCTACTTCGAGGTAACTTTGGTGCAGAAATCAAATGTTCTATTTCACATAATGATTAGCTTAGTAAATTACTCTAGTGTTGCTCTAGTGTTTGGGGTCCCTGATTATTCAACACATTTGCTTTTGGGGTTGCAGGTGCAGGCTGCCTCTGCAGAGTTTTGTATTTTGAGAAATTTAGAGTTTTTGATGTTCTTTTTTTCTCTATTCTACTTGAGAAAAGAGTTTATGATACTAAATATTTTAGAAGAGAGATTTTGTCAGGCAACAGGAGCTAGAGGAATAAGCTGGTGAGTTAAATGCTGGCTTATTTTTATTTCCGCTGAATATTCAGGGAGATTAGTTAGTGTTCTTATGCTGGTAGCCCCTCGAATTTCCTGTCCTGTTTAATATATAATCAGATATATTTCATTGTAAGCATTGATTTTAACATCTATCAAATAGATTTTGGACAAATTTGCTTATTTGGGAATTGGATCTGAAGAAAATCATCCTGGATATTTTTAGAGTCATTCCAGATTCCCTCCCTGGCATATTGCTGCCAAGCACACTTTTGGATGTTCACTTAAAACAATTAGCATAAAGGCTCTCTTTATCAGTTGCCCTTGAGGTAAAATCCAAATTCTATAGTGTACAGTTCCAGGTAGGTTCTTGCAAGCTGGCCTCAATCTACCTCTAGCCATTGTTCTTTATGGACTTTGCATGCTTCTGTTTTAGCACTTTATCCTGCTACATTCCAATTTTGCCTGTGTTTGGCCCTCACTTGACAGACAAACTCAAGAATGAAAACCATGTCTATTTTCCTTGCCTTCATATTCCTGGAACATGGTCAGTTTTGTGCACGTAGTGGGTGCACAAAAGGAATATTGCTAAGTGAAGGAACAATTTCACATTATTTCAACTGTAACTATGATTGATGGAACTATCGCCATGAGAAAGTGAAATCTGAACAACTTCTATTCCATTCATCATTGGCAGGAGATAAAAAAAGATGTACAGCAAAAATCAATTACTTTCTCCACCTCTACCTCTTCACAAAAGACGGCCCCTCCCTTCAAGTTTGCACTCCCATCAGCAAAGTCATCTGTCTGTCTCTGTCTCCCTCTCTCTGAATGACCTACCAGAACTTTTGAA
The DNA here is from genome assembly GCF_002837175.3 of Physeter macrocephalus. Taxonomy (NCBI): domain Eukaryota; kingdom Metazoa; phylum Chordata; class Mammalia; order Artiodactyla; family Physeteridae; genus Physeter; species Physeter macrocephalus. Next base: position 116,769,048 of record NC_041215.1, on the reverse strand, counting down.
TTAGAAACTAAGGGCCATTGTTCTAGTGAAGTGGGGGCTTTAACTCTGAGATTTCTCTATTCTTTCTTCTACACGTTGATTAATAAGTTGAGCATTGCAAGTCACGGACTGTCTGCATAATAATTTAAGACATTTCCATTTGGAAAATTAAAAAATTTATTCACTTTTATCCCATACAAATATACTAGGTTTGATATTGTTCTGAGAGGATGAGCTGCATTATAAGGTTTAACCATATAATGTGTGGCTCTTGTAATCACTTTCATTGCTTTATAGCCATGTCTCATATAGTCAACAGTATCATGAGAGGAAATGTAATCCTATATTTTTACTTTGGCATATAGCACCTCCATATCCTCTTCATAATATCTGTTGGTGGTGAGAAAGTGCCATTTTATTAAAGGTATTATAAAATTGTCCAAACAAATTCTTGGTATCATTAGTTTATTCTGAAACCATTTTTTTCTGAAGCAATTATTTCTTTTTATTAAGAAAGTACCAGTCTGGAGGCATATTAACCTCACCAGGATTTCATAAATAAGGAAAACATATAATTTTATTACATTCTTTGATATACTCTGATTTTCTCATAGACTTGGAGTTACCTAAAATATTCATTATGAGTTTCCTTCCTTCTTGAGTATTGCTTTGTCATCCAGAGCATCAGAAAATGGAGGTAGCAACATTTCCTGGTACATATATACATTTGAATATTTCAACCCAAATAAAAGTTTTATTTCTAATCTTAAAAAATATCAAGATGGGTAACAAAATATCATGGCATTTCTTGGGGCCAGGGAGGAAGTGATAACAAAGGAAGGGCTGAGATTTTTTTTACTACAGGCTGGCAAAAAAAGTTGTAATTCTTTTACTCCTACTGTCTAGGAATTATGTCATTATAAAACACTCTCTTTGCCCTAAAATGTAAACTTCTTGGGACCAAGTCTCTGGAATCCGTGTAGTTCTCTCTAGATGAGTGAATAAACAACACAGAGAAAGCACTTACGGACAAGGCTTGACACCTACCTTTGCATCCTCAGCAAAAAATTGGTTTCTTTTTTTCTGTTTGAAACAGCTCCCTAAGATACATTTCAAATGAGGTTAAACAGGAAAGTTACTTGTTTTTCACTCTTTTTCCTTTAAGCTCTTGTGGTAACCTTGGTCATATGCAACTTGATTTTGTTTGTTTTTAGGAAAGGAAGTCTGATTTTTAAAAATTTTGAAGCTTAAATGATAGAGACTGATTAGTTACACTGTTACGGTGCTTCAAGGAAAGCTGAGATCACTATTTGTCCCATCTGGCCGTGGAAAGGAAATAGTATAAACAGCCTGTAGTGTATTCTACCTCTATCATAGACATAAAGGATGCAACAGCATGGAATTTAGTTTTATATATAATTCTCTATCTTCAAACCTGGTACAAGAAGGATTGCTAATATCTGATTGCAGTATGAATCTTCTATATGGTATATCAATTTTATTCAAAATAGGAAATATCTAATAGGAGAAACCTATGAGACTGAGATGTATCTCAAAGTTAAGAGAAGACAAGGGAAGGTCGAGTAATAAACTATACACAAGATATGCACACACACACACACACATCAGAATCTTCTACTCTTTGCAAGAAAATAAATTCACATAAACCAACGATATGAATTATAATGTTTTCAGATTTAGCTGCCTTTACAGACAACCTCTAGCCTAGAGCCTGGCACAGAAGAGCAAGTGCTAATGTGCAACTTGTGCTTGTTCAGTAATTGATTGGCTGTTGTTACATAGGAACAATGGACTTCCCCATAGAGGACTTCCATTAGGGTGACTTCACTGAAGAACAGCCTTAGAGTTATTCTACATTCTGAAGGCTTCAGTCAGATATAGGGAATTACCCTATACCCTAACAGTCTACCTTAGACTGTGAACTTGACAATGGCTCCATTAGAGTGACAGCCCTTCAGAGCTCTAAAAAGACCCAGAACAACCATACTAGATGGCGGTTGACCTCCTGGAAGTTAAACATCCATCTACAAATAGGCCTGAGAGTGTCAAGGAGTTTGGGACTATATAGAAAACTTGATTGAAACGTGACTTCACTTGTTCATCCTCACAACACAATCCTATTATTATAGTGTGTTCTAATACATGTTCTTGAGAAGCACAGCAGGTTAGATTTTCCAGGAAAACTGAATTCTTCAATAGAGATGAATGCATTTTAGGGTGAGCACTGCAGCTTTGTAATATGTGGAACAGCAAGGTAAGTGGAGGCATGTTGGAGACCAGATGTGGTTCAGGCATGGATGGGAAGTGGTCAAATAGCTTAAACATTTTGTTATGGTTTTTTGAATAAACCACCCTACTTAATGAGAAATGGAAAGAAACCTACCATTTCTTTACATAATGTCAGTCCATTGGAGAATTTTTATGGTAGAATTGAAGAAGAGCAATTAGTAAAGATATATACACAAGATGAGTCAGAAAAAGAGAAGAAAAAGACAAAGAAAGGTGGCACTGTAGACATCACAGGAAGGTATTATCAAGGAATAGGTTCTGGGCAATAATGTCAAGAGCTGCAGATATAAAAGCCAAGTGTTACTGTTTGCCAACCATGAGGACATTTTTGACATTGGAAAAAAGAACTTCAACACTGAGGTGAAGGTGGAAATATATATTCTATTCTTTTTTAACATCTTTATTGGAGTATAACTGCTTTACAATGGTGTGTTAGTTTCTGCTTTATAACAAAGTGAATCAGTTATACATATATCCCCATATCTCTTCCCTCTTGCATCTCCCTCCTTCCCACCTTCCCTATCCCACCCCTCTAGATGGTCACAGAGCACTGAGCTGATCTCCCTGTGCTATGTGGCTGCTTCCCACTAACTATCGGTTTTACATTTGGTAGCGTATATATGTTTATTTAAAAATTATTTTAATGGATGAAGTTGATTGGTAGAGTGGGAAAATGAGCCAGAGATGAGAGATTTATGATACCAGAGGAAAAAATAATTGCTAGAGTACTATCATCTCAGAGGAGGCAAAAAGTGATAAGATCAATATGATAGATGGAGGATTGGCCTTAGAAAGGAGTTACTTCTTCCCTGAGACAACATAGACGACTATTTAGGTAAGTTTGGAAGAAAAATTGAAGGAGTTCACAACCCCATGATTTACATTCTCCTGATTTAAAACCAAAAAAAAAAAAAAAAAAACCAAAACAAACCACCAAAAACATGTTACATCTGTTGAGAATCAGGAGCCAGAAGTGGAGCATATGTCTTGGAAGCAAAATTGAAATAAATTATTGTAGAGAATGAGAAGAGTCTACCAAGGATCAATATTGAGATAAAGTTAAGAAGTGATAGTCTCTCTCTCTCTCTCTCTCTCACAGTGAAAAGCGAGGCAGAATCATCATTTATTGTCTGCTCTGAGCTAGGGTGTTTGCATCATGTAGCTTTCATAAAAACCATATAATGTGGTAAAAAGAATTATCTTCATTTTACAGATGAGGAACCCGAAGCTCTCAACATCACAAACCTAGTGGGTGGTAGAACAAGATTCTGGTCCAAGTTAAGATTTCAAAGCCTGTTCTTTTTCTTCTCATACAACCTTTAAATTTAGATAGTCCTTAGGTTGACATATGGTTGGAGATTGGCAAGAGGTGTGGTAGAAGATAAAGGAACACAACAGGATTCAGGGTCCAGACAATAGTAGGTGAAATAACTGATCATGGGGTTCTGTCCTGGAAGACAAGTAGTTAATTCCAAAATGGAGAAGGTGAACTACACGAGTATTAAGGACTTCTGGTGAAGATTCCTGATGCAGAACAGATTTTTTTTTTTTAATTTAATTTTATTTATTTTTTATACAGCAGGTTCTTATTAGTTATCCATTTTATACATATCAGTGTATACATGTCAATTCCAATCTCCCAATTCATCCCACCACCACCCTGCCACCCGCCTGCCCCACTTTCCCCCCTTGGTGTCCATATATTTGCTCTCTACATCTGTGTCTCTATTTCTGCCTTGCAAACCTGTTCATGATGCAGAACAGATTATGATGGAGTAGGGGTATTGGAGAATTGGAAAGCTAAGATACTTTAGGCAGAGATGGGAATTTCACAATTTACATTCCAAGAGGTATAAGGATTTTAGCTAGTAACAAAAGTTCATGGTGTGGTCATGTGAACTGATTTCTAAAATGGCTTTGAGTTTTGCCACAGGAATACAAGGAATCAAAACTGAAGTTAAGGGCTTCCCTGGTGGCGCAGTGGTTGCGCGTCCGCCTGCCGATGCAGGGGGGCCGGGTTCGCGCCCCGGTCTGGGAGGATCCCATATGCCGCGGAGCGGCTGGGCCCGTGGGCCGTGGCCGCTGGGCCTGTGCGTCCGGAGCCTGTGCTCCGCGACGGGAGAGGCCGCAGCAGAGGGAGGCCCGCATACCACAAAAAAAAAAAAAAAAACCTGAAGTTAATTAATTAAGTGGACTATCTTGAGATTTTCTCAGGATGACAGTAATAGTGGAGAGAGGATAACTGTGAATTAGGTACTCAGTCTTCCAAAAATCAGGAAAGATGGCTTACAGTTTGTTGATTAAAGTAGGATTAAGCTGATATGAATAGAAAATTTGCTTTAAATTAGGATGGACTTCCCTAGGGTAGTATGAGACAAGTGTTCTAGGATAAGATAAGGTGGAACAAAATGCTGTAAATTTTTTCTCATTACCTTCATGCAGAGAAAAAACAAATAGCCTCCACTTGTGAAAACTACTTGTGGGGCATTATTATGAGAAAACACCAAGTTTCGATTAAGCAAAGCAATTGATGGTCTACTCTCAAGAGAAGAAGAAAATATTCAGATATTTCTTGACCACAGACTAGAATATCAGAGGAGATATCATAATAGAAAAGTATGATAGAATCAGGAAGAAGAAAAGGGAAAATATGGGTTAGGAAGCAGGACGGAATGGGTTTGAAGGTGTCAGTAGAAAAGAACAAGGCATATTTAAACAAATGTGATAGTTTTAGAAAGAAAAATGTATCTAGGGAAGTCAAGAAAAAGTTATTTCAAAAATATGTTGATGATATGGGATTGATAAAGAACATTTTCATGAGATACTTATGTAACTAAAGGGAAGACTTAGTATGCTTTATAGAAATTCGAAGCTATGACATTGAGATTCCTGTCATTAGAAAGAACATTTTTCCCTCCACCAAATCCTCACAGAAGCTTTCAAAGTTTTTCACCATATGCTTACATCATTTCAGCCTCCAAGATATAGGTCAGAGAATGTGGAAAAAGGTTCCCATATTGTGAGAATGAGACTTATCATGGGAAGAGACGGAATTGATAGAATTAAAACATTTAGAATAAGTATCCAGTAACAGAATTTTCTGAAAACACAATTGAAGCTCCTTGACACAGCCAGATTATAGTCAGAAGACAGTATATCACATGGGAACAAGTATCAGGGAAAAAAGGGCTTGAGAGACTTGGGAGTGTATTTGTATGGGACAGCAGTACTATTTTGTCTATACAATAACAACAACAAAAAAGTTTGTTGGGAATAAAGGCATTATTTTATTTACATGCTTCAAGGTTTAGTCCACATTCCCTGAAGAAGATTCTTTGAGTTCAAACTTGTAATCATATAGCATAGAAACCTTTTCTGCTTTTTAAGTACTAGAAAGTCATTAATCTATTAGGCTAATTAGAGTCAGTTAGGTTTGATGTAGAGTTTCTTTAATTCCATGGAACTATTCCCTCAGGCCATACTAGTATATGGTTTTCAGTTCACATGAAGGACAATGAAAGCATGTTTACAGAGAACAAGCCAGTAAGCACAGCTAACTCTGAGTTGTTTGCCTTGTGATAATCAATGTGAAGTTTACTGGCCACATGAATTGTTTAAGAAAGTTCCAAACTTTCTACTCTTGAATTCGTTTGTTTTTAAAAGTTTTTTTTTAACCTAATTCTTTTTTTTTTTTTTTTTTTTTGTGGTATGCGGGCCTCCCTCTGCTGTGGCCTCTC